>NW_006798529.1:339972-346252 GCF_000442215.2 Lipotes vexillifer | reverse complement strand
GAGGGAAAGATTTGACCAAGAAATAGTGCATCCCTTCTGTGATAAATGGTGTTTATGTTCTGAAATGATCTGGGTCAAACATGGAACACACTTCAGGGAAAATCAGAATAGGAAATCATAGTTCTTGCTAGTGTTTCAATGAACATCCAATTGCTGCATTAATTCTAGGGCCATCACACCCCCATTGCCTGATTAGAGCATGACCCTAAGAGGTAGCAAATACAATTTATGTCCATTCGACAGGTGAGTCTTTTTATTTATTTGGCAGCACCCCGTGACATGCGGCATCTTAATTCCCCGACCAGGGATTGAACACTTGCAGTGGAAGCACGGAGTCTTAACCACCAACGAAGTTCCAAAGTTAGTCTTTGTTGTTGCTGTTGTGAATTTATAATCAATGTTTATAGACTTTTATTCTGATACTTTATCAAAATTTTCAGATACATAACAAAGCAAAGGGATAGTAAAATGAGCCCCTGTGTAACTGTCACCAAGCTTCAGATATCTAGCATTCTTTTTTTTTAATTGGGGTATAGTTATCTTACAATGTTGTGTTAGTTTATACAGCGAAGTGGAGTTCCCTGTGCTATACAGCAGGTTCTCACTAGTTATCTATTTTATACATATTAGTGTATGTATGTTAATCCCAATCTCCCAATTCATCCCACCCCCCTTTTCCCCACTTGGTGTTCATATGTTTGTTCTCTATGTCTGTGTCTCTATTTCTGCCTTGCAAACAGGTTCATCTGTACCATTTTTCTAGATTCCACGTACATGTGTTAATATACAATATTTGTTTTTCTCTTTCTGACTTACTTCACTCTGTATGACAGTCTCTAGGCCCATCCACATCTCTACAAATGACCCAGTTTTGTTCCCTTTTATGGCTGAGTAATATTCCATTGTATATACATACCATCTCTTCTTTATCCATTCGTCTGTCGATGGACATTTAGGTTGCTTCCATGACCTGGCTATTGTAAATAGTGCTGCAGTAAACACTGGGGTGCATGTGTCTTTTTGAATTATGGTTTTCTCTGGGTATATGCCCAGGAGTACGATTGCTGGGTCATACGGTAATTCTATTTTTAGTTTTTTAAGGAACCTCCATACTGTTCTCCATAGTGGCTGTATCAGTTTACATTCCCACCAACACCCTGTTCAGCGTTAAAGTTCGTAGATTTTTTGATGGTGGCCATTCTGACCGGTGTGAGGTGATACCTCATTGTAGTTTTGATTTGCATTTCTCTAATAATTAGTGATGTTGAGCATCTTTTCATGTGCCTCTTGGCCATCTGTATGTCTTCTGTGGTGAAATGTCTATTTAGGTTTTCTGCCCACTTTTGAATATATATATATATATTTTTTTTTTTTTTTAATATTGAGCTGCATAAGCTGTTTGTATATTTTGGAGATTAATCCTTTGTCCATTGATTCGTTTGCAAATATTTTCTCCCATTCTAAGGGTTGTCTTGTTTACGGTTTCCTGTGCAAAAGCTTTTAAGATTCATTAGGTCCCATTTGTTCATTTTTGGTTTTATTTCCATTACTCTAGGAAGTGGGTCAGAAAAGATCTTGCTGTGACTTATGTCAAAGAATGTTCTTCCTGTTTTCCTCTAAGAGTTTTATAGTGTCCGGTCTTACATTTAGGCCTCTAATCCATTTTGAGTGTATTTTTGTGTATGGTGTTAGGGAGTGTTCTAATTTCATTCATTTACACATAGCTGTCCAGTTTTCCCAGCACCACTTATTGAAGGTGAGTCTTAATAAGGTTGCCTGATGGCACATAACTGGCAAGCATTAGGGTCAGGATTTGAATTCAGATCTATCCATTGACCCATGATACCTTCTCTTTGTCATCATGACTTTTTATTGGGAAATCGTGTAATGGTTAGGCTGATAAGCAATTTTATATTTTCTCCAAATAAAATCAATTTTCCACACAGTAGATAGCAGCATCACACTCCAGAAACAGAACCTGTCTTTCCTGAAATAAAAAACAATCAAGCCATTTCCCTTCCTTTCTCCAAACACTCTGCATTGCGTTATTTCTATGCATCCCTTCAGGTGCTCAACTTTCTCAGTTTGGTATTAAAGAGAGAGACCAACAGGCAGAGGAGCTACGAGGGAAAGGGTTAAACATTTTATTATTCTTGCTACATTTGTAGTAAATTGTGTAATAGTTTTCATGTCTTAATTACTTAAATTTTATATTGAGCTATAGTGATATTATCTCTCTTTTTGTCTCTCCACAATTGTATTTTATAATAGCTTTTATTAGAACCTACATGAGAGGAATTTAAAATGAACACATCATTGCTGTTCGTCATGCAGTATAGAAAAGAGAGTACTTCTCTGATATTTGGCGTGAAAAGCGCTTTCCTTTGTATTTTATGACACACTGCAAGTTATACTAGGTGAGGACGTATTTTGAACAGAATGGTAACTGAGGGAGACGCCACTGAACTTCTTTTTTCTGCCTTTAGTAGCTTCCTTGGTGAAGAAGGTTGGGGGGATTCAGTACATCAAGAAAAACTCCCCCACGAAAGCATCACCTAATTATAGTAAAATATAATATATTATATATAGTAAAATATATATAATAAAAATATATATTATAAAAATATAATATATATAGTAAAATATATATAATAAAAATATATATTATAAAAATATAATATATATATTAAAATATATATATATATATTTTTTAAACTGAGATTCTCTTTTAGAAAAAATTGGACGTGGTCTACGTATTAGAGAATTATTAGAAAATTGGGTATTAAATTACAATATCGGATTTCATCTGTTCATGCAGCAACTACGTTTATTTTTTTTTTAATCCAGTAGTTACTATTACGTGCAGCAAATTGCCCAAATTGTGTCCTACTCTGGCTCCTTTTAAAAGGCTGTGATCTCCCCAATCTGGAATTTTCAAAATAAACCAGTAACTTGTACTCTAAGAAATGTAGCATGGGCTTCAGTGCAGAGATGAAAACAGGTTTTGTTTGGTTTTTCTTTACCTGTCTCCCCCAGTTTTTTTTTTTTTTTTAACCAAGTATAGAGGAATCTGTAAATCAAAAAGTCTCTTGCATATAGAAGCTCAAATACAAAAGGGAAAAATCTCAACAAAAGATGCAGCGGGTACTTGAGAGTGACGGCTATAGAAATAAATGTGAAGAAATATTCTAGATGCATATTTAATATTGTTGTGTTTATTGCTTCATTTATAAAAGTCAACCAGCTAGAAACTGTGAATGAATAAACTCCTCGCAGGATATAAGTTAGATACAGTGTAAAGTGTACCTTAACTCTTACAATTCCCCAGGCAATTAATTTAGAAAATCAGTGCTTCATTATAATGAATGGGGTTCTGGCTGGAAGGAAAAAAATGCAAAGGCAATAGGTATTTATTCTGGACGGGTGTCCGTTCCTGCCTTTTCAGTTACTGCCCTCCCCCAGATAATTCTTCTTTCAGACCCAGCTCACGTTACCTCCTCTGTGAAGCCCATTGGGCTTCCTTGGATACAACTGCTCTCTCCCTATTCTGGCCCCCACTGTGCTCTGAGTCTCAAGACAGGCTAGCTCTAGATCCATGACAGGCAGCCCTGCTCCTCCACTAAGTGGGTCCTTTCTGAGGAAGGACCTCGTGTGATCATGTTTATATTCACAGCACCTAGTCCATTTCCTCTCTCACACTGAACGCTTAAAAACGATGCTGGTAGCATGCAGTTGAAGATTGCCAGTGAAATGTCCGCTGCTCAGTGCAGGGCTAGGTTTGCAACCCAACCCCAGAGTGATTAATACACTGCCTCTGCCCTCAAGAAAGGTCAAACTCTATCGATTAAATAAGTTATAAAACAATTAGAGAGACATAAGATGATAAAGTACAAATTTGAGGTGACATGTTAGACTTTTTAAAATCATCCGAGAAACTCAAGGGATTGGACTCAGTGGGCGTGGTGTTCCAAGATGAGAATAATAATCCTGTATATTAATTACTCCATAGGGCTGGGCCCCATGTATATTTCTGGGAAAGTTGTGTTTTCTTATTCAACAGTCAGATGGTCACCATGTTTCACATAAGACCATATTTTACATGGAAGGCAGGGAGGGAGGGAGGGAGGGAGGAAGGAAGGAAGGAGGAAAGGAAGGGGGAAAGAGGAAGGGGAAAAACTACAAAAACATTAGACTCCTGTCTTCTTTACAAGTATCTTTCCATGATTTTCCAATTACCAACTCAAGTTCATTTCCAGATGCTAATTCTTTTTCAATTTGCAACACAGCATTCTCCCTTTACTGGGATGAGCCCCCTTTCCAAATCATTGTAACCCCAGGCTGGCCAGGGCAGGTCTTCCTTCGTCTCTCCAGACAAGTTCCACACTTCCTTCCCTGCTCTCCGTAAATCACCAACCATCGAAGAGCTTTTTGACTCTGAGAGTTGGTTCTTTTCGCTATCACTCCCCACTCCTCTCCCGCACTCCCACCCCCCTTCAGTCCATTTTTATTTCTCTCCTCTTTTTATCAACATGTCCACACTGTTACTCAACATAAAGGGTTTCTTGAGGAACTCCTTTCCCCACATTTGTTTGGGTGTTATATGGATGTTCAGAATGGAGATCAAGAGGCACAAAAATAGATTTTGTTGATTTATGAGACCTCGCTGTTTTCAATTCCCCATCAGTATGGGCAGGCACGATGCCGTCAAGAAATGAAGCATCTGCTTCCCCGACGTTTCATTTGTGAACTTTAGCACCAGATGTAAATCATTCATAAAATCCCAAAGTGTTGGAAGGTACTCATCCCTCGTTTTCACAAGCGTATACTCCACATACTGTACTCCGTGCTTTCTCTCATTTGTTACAAATGGTAGGAGCAGAATTTTAATGACGACTGGAAATAAATTTTCTGCAGCAGGGGAAAAAACCCCAAAAACCAGGTAGTTCTGGAAACCCTAGCAGGCACTCCTTGTTCGTAGGAGTTCTAGAAACAAAAAGGTGTCTAATGAAGTTATCACAACCTCACATCACCACCTATAAAGGACCTTAAGGGAGGTAAGATATATTGCGGGGGGGATATCAGATCTGTGTTAATAAAGAATCTCTCAAAGGCAACTGGAAAGAGCATGTCCTTCGGCTTGAGCAGTGACGTCATCGGTGTTCTTGGCCATACCCTTCACATCCCCATGACTGCATTCAGACACTGAAATACATTTCCTGAGCATCTGAGTAAGACACAATTTCTCCTTCCAAGATGTTCATAGTCCTGCTGGAGGTGGCGGGGGGAGGTGGCGGGGGGAGGGGGAGGGAGACCAACACACACATCAACTGTCACACTCTGGAGTGGTGCAGTGGACCACTTCTCTCAGTCTGCCCTTCCATCTTCTGGAAAGAGCAAATCCATCTCCAAAAGGGAGGGGTAGGATTTGGATGGGAAGGTCAGTTGAGGAGCTCTGCCATCTTCTGGACAAGGAAAGGGCAGCTGCCCCATGCAAGTTCAGATAACTTGTGGAATAGAATGATGCAAGAGAGAAAAGGGTCAAAACCAACATATCCCAACACTGGCAGCTCCTGCTGCAGCGTCCCCTGGAGTGGCCCCCATTCCATGCCTTTCCAATCAACTCTCTTCCATGAAAGTCATCTAGAGGCAGTTTTGGTCATTTGCCTCTAAGATATCCTTATGGATACCTCTGGAAAACACTGCAATTATTAAGGAAGGTACAGGGTTCAAGGAGAGCACAGAGTAGGGAGTGATCAATTTTGTCTAGATAAGGGGGGAGGAAGCTATCAGAGAAGGCTTCACAGAGGAGGTGATGTTCAAAAGACTATTAAAGGAAAGATAGGAGCGCAAAAGATGTACTTCAAACTCCTTTACCAAATATAGACCAAAGCTGTGAGGCTAAGGGCTCTGGCTTTAATTATTAGAGGGACATAAATCCACCAGTCAGTGTCTCCTGAACACATTCTTAGTATGAGGTACCATACAAAATGCAAATTCTTTTCTTAAATCCTCTCAACTCTGCCTAGAATCACACAACTAGAGACTCCCAAGTTCTACCTCTTTGGTCTGTACCAACTGCCTTTCTTGCTCCCTCTTCAGAAGGAATGCTCCATTTGATTTCTTCCAAAAAGAAATTCTCCAATTCCAGAAATTTACCCTATAATAATTGTGAGGATACGGGGAGGTTCCCGTGTGACTCATCTTTGACAATCTCTCTCTTACAGAGATGAGAATAAATGGCAAGCATATGTGGAGGACGGAGATACCATTGGAATTTTGA
>NW_006798529.1:336258-339877 GCF_000442215.2 Lipotes vexillifer | reverse complement strand
GAAAGAGAGGACCCTGGGGATCCTACATTTAATAGCTGGATTGAAATTTTAATGAGAATACTTCTTTTATCTCTTCAAGAATTCATCCATTCACTCCTTTATGCATCCATTTGCTCCTTTATCAATCAACTCATTCATTCTTGGAGGTACTCTTTAAAGACTCATTAACTTATAGGAGAGTCATGTTACAGAAACATAATGAAAAGCAGATTGACTTTTCTCTCTGAAATTTCAAAGAGGTGAGATTCTAAGTAGAAAATATGCTTGTCTGAGTGCCCTGAGATCTGGATTCAAGTACCAACACTGCAACTTAACTAGCTGTAGTAACTAGTCCCTCTGCCCTGGGTTCCTCTCCTTCAAGCCGGAATCATCATCTCCGCTCTACTTGCTCCAGAAGGCTGTCAGAAGGACTAAATGAACTGAGGGAGCCACCAGTCATTTGCTTGGTCAAAACCCTGGTCAATTACATGATACTATTGCTATGGCCTGGGTTCTGGCCTCCAGCCATTGGGAAGACGTATGAGCTTATAAAAGTCATTTCCACTCTCTGTACCCCCTTTCCCTCTTCTGGGATATGAAAGGGGCAGAGGGGGGGAATACCCTAATACAAATATTCTTTCCCACTCAAAACATTTGTGACTCTCTACAGTGACTTTTCACCGTATATTTCAAGAGGTGTGATTCAAGACGTTGGTCCACTTGACTGGTTTATTGAAGACGTCATAAGGGTGTTCCCCTTGCCCACTGCATCTCTGTACCACCTGAAACTTCTGATGGGACATGTAGGGCAAGCAATCGACCCTACACATGTTCTAATGATCTTTCGCCTTGCCAACGTCTGTGTCAGGCTAAAGGGATGATGGCCCCTGACCAAGGGCCAGTGATGCCCAGATAGCGAATTTGTGTCCAACCTGAGAAATGATTAGTCAATGCCCTTGTCCCATGAACTCCTCCTCCCTGCACAATAGAACCCTGTGCATGACTTTCCTCCAGGTCTGATGTCTTGCTTGCCTGTGTTGTCTTCCCTAAGACAGCCATTCATGTCCAGCCTCTGCATCTCTCTCTCACTCACTTTTTAAATATTAATAAGGGCAGCTCACCCCTTTGGAGTGCTAACTCCCTATCTGCTGCTCTGCTGAGAGCTTCAACGGCCTCATCTCACTGAATTTTACAAGAACATTATGTTGAAGGTCCTAATACTTTTCATAGTGGAGCCTGGTGGAACCAAGCCAGACCTAGAATCTAATTCTTAACCATGGGGCCCGACTTGCCACCACTGAAAATACATTTTCCCTGTATTTTTTTCTCCTCTGTCGGTTTCCATCCTCTCATTTACACACCCACGTGCACACATGCACACATACACGTGTGTGTTGCAAGCATGTGGACAGATAAGAAAATGGAAGGGGCTGCCACCCAACCAGTCTTGAAACTTTGATCACATCACGTGCTTTCTCTCAGCCTTAATTCCCAATATCAGTGTCTTTAAAATAAGGTCACTGTATCTCCTTTAGACCTGAACGCTTAGCTTCTTCTTCAGTTTAAGAAAAATTTCTCCTAACATCTTCATGAGAACAACTTCCATTCCATTCAAATAGAAATAACTTCCATTTCTACTGTTGTGGGGTTTTTTCCCTAAAATGTGTGATAAGTGATCTTAAATTTTTTCATGTCAATTTTCTGTTTTCTACCCTAAAATCAATGTAGATTTTCTCCTCCTACTCCATTTGTATTTCCTTACGTTCTTTTCTTATTTCACCTCTCTATTTTTGCCTCTTTGCCGTCATGTCAGCTGGTTGTGGTTTTTTTCTTGAGGCCTTTTGCCCTTTTTCTAGAGGTCTTGTCTTCCTTGGGGTATTAAGTATTTTTGAACATTTTTTTTAAAATTGGCAAACAAGAAAGAAAATTGTCCTGGATGTCCTAAAGCCACCAGAGACGAGCGTTTATTTTATCTTTTGCAAGGACACAGAATCTCTGGTAGAGCTGTGTGTGTGTTTTGCAAAATGGGGAAAGATGAAGCTATGACTTTCCAAAGAGGAGGGAACCACTGACTTCCATGTCCCGTCTGGTTGAGTCAGGCTCCTAGGTGGCTGCTGTCACCTCCGTCACCACCCACTCCTCTCGGTGCCCACATTCTGTCTTCCTCCAAGAAGATCCCGCTCTGGAGGACTTGCTGTTCCGGAGGAAGAGTAAGGATGCTCAGCAGCGGGCGACTTCACAGGAAGCTTGGCAGCCTGCCGCCCAAGCCACAGCGCGGGGACTTTAGATGTCAAGGTTTGGGAACTAAAAATACAAAGTGAATATGCAATGGGCAGATGCACAGGGCGGGGGTGCGGGGGTGATGCTCCCATAGACTTCATCCTGTAAACTCACCGGAACCTGCTGGAGGAGACAAGGTGCCCCCCAGAGTCCCACCCATCAAGACCCAGAGGCTGTATAGATCATGCTTTTTCACATTTGAGTCTTCCTTGTGCTTCCTTTGGAAGGCTGGAGGGGAAAAAAAAGGCAAATTCTCCTTTGGAAGCTCTGGTCCACTCCAGGAAGGAGCCTGAGGACCTCCTCATTTCAGGTCCACACACGGTTCAGAGCAAGAGCCTCTGCTATGGCTCCGGGATGACTCAGGGAGCGTCTTTCCTGTTTTAGCTGATGCCGTGTGTAATCCGATGTGACTAATGTGTCTCCTAGTGTTGAATCACGCAGCTGAGCACAGGAAGCCAGGCCTTCAGAAAGGCATGGCTGAAAAGGAGATGGTCTGCATGCAGCAGGGACAGGTGGGGGTGAGGAGGGTTGTTCTTCAGCATCATTTCAATGATTCCTTTTTCAAGCCCCCCCAGCCTTGCAAGTGTCAAAGTTCCTCCAAGTTATTTGAGGAAGCGATGTTGGTTCACGCAGCTGTCTCCCAGGGGCAGGGTACTTTGGAGCCAACAGGAAGGAAACAGGACAGCGTTCACCCAGGGAACCTAAATCTTCTTATGTGTTGACCCTTTGCTCTTCCTGTTTGTAATTTGCCAAGATGTGGACTTCCCAAGTAGAGCTCAGCTGCAGCAAACCCAAAATACCAGAGTGGGAAATGCGTTTGCTTTCGTACATCTCAGAAAGGTCAAAGTGGGGGCCTTGAGGATCAACTCGTTCAAAGTCTGGCTTTCTAGAGGATGACACCCTGATTCTCAAATGGGTGAGGTGTCCCACGTATGGGCCTCCATCACAGCCCTTATCAGTGCATCAGTCCTGGTGCCACTGTGGTCATCAGGATAATGCCCCCCAAAGAGGTCCACATCCAACCCCCCAAAGCTGTGAATATGTCATCTTACATGTCACATCTTTGTAGAAGTGATTAAGTTAAGATCTGGAGTTGGGGAGATGATCCCGGATTATCCTGGTGGACCTGACGGAATTACAACTGTCTTATAAGAGGGAGGAGGTGTGACATTGGAAGCAGAGGTTGGAGAAATGATGGCACAAGCCAAAGAATATGGGCAGCCTCTAGAAGCAAGAAAATTCAGGAAACATTCTCTGCTAGAGTCTTCAGAACAGAACAGAGCCCTGCTAACCCAGTTTGTACTTCTGACCTCCAGTACAGTGAGATGATAAGCCTGTGTTATTTTTTTTTTTTTTTTTT
>NW_006798529.1:324893-336248 GCF_000442215.2 Lipotes vexillifer | reverse complement strand
ACGCGGGCCTCTCACTGTTGTGGCCTCTCCCATTGCGGAGCATAGGCTCCGGACGCGCAGGCCCAGCGGCCATGGCTCACGGGCCCAGCCGCTCCGCGGCACGCGGGATCCTCCCGGACCGGGGCACGAACCCGTGTCCCCTGCATCGGCAGGCGGACTCTCAACAACTGCGCCACCAGGGAAGCCCAAGCCTGTGTTATTTTTAAGCCCCCAAGTTTGTGATTAGTTACAGCAGCAATAAGAAACAAACACAGTCCAATGTAAATTGGTGCAGCCATTACGGAAAACAGTATGGAGGCTCCTCAAAAAACTTAAAATAGAATTACCATATGATCCAGCAATCCCACTCCTTAGCATATATCTGGACAAAACTATAATTCAAAAAGATACACGCACCCCTATGTTCACAGCAGCACTATCTACTATAGCCAAGACATGGAAACAACCTAAATGTCCACCAACAGATGGATGGATAAAGAAGATGTGGTACATATATGCAATGGAATATTACTCAACTATAAAAAAGAATGAAATAATGCCATTTACAGAAACATGGATGGACCTAGCAATTATCATACTAAGTGAAGTAAGTCAGAAAGAGAAAGACAAATACTGTATGATATCACTTGTATATGGAATCTAAAATAAGACACAGATGAACATATCTACGAAACAGAAAGAAACTCACAGACATAGGGAACAGACCTGTGGTTGCCAAGGGGGAGAGTGGTCCAGGAGGGATGGAGTGAGAGTTTGGGATTAGCAGAAACAAACTAGTATGTAGAGAATGGATAAACAACAAGGTCCTACTGAATAGCACAGGGAACCATATTCAATATCCTGTGATAAACCATAATGGAAAACAATATGAAAAAGTGTATATATATATATTATTACATATGTATATATATGAGTCACTTTTCTGTACAGCAGAAATTAACCCAACATTGTAAATCAACTATACTTCAATAAATTTTTTTTAAAAAGCAAGAAACAAATACAGTCCATTTCTCGTTCCCATCAGTTTTCTCCATGAAGCAGAGAGCATAGTTTGAGAGCAAGGGCTGTGTGTCATCCATCTCTGTGACTCCAGACCTAGCACAGTGCTCAGCACATAGTAGATGTCCAGTTAACACATCTGAGACCACACGGAGCCCTCAGAGGGGAGGTGACCACCCTGAAGCCAGCAAGGAACAGAAGCAAAGCTGAGCCCAGCACCTTGGTCTCCCCATAACCCTCCAGCTGACAGCATAAAATCTACCTTCTCCAGGACCACACCCCAACCTCTGTAGCACCCCAGAACACCTCTCCATAGAGCAGGCTTGGCCCTTGGCAAGAAAAAGAAGCCACAGAACACAACCATTCTGATCCTACTTCTTGGTCATG
The DNA here is from genome assembly GCF_000442215.2 of Lipotes vexillifer. Taxonomy (NCBI): domain Eukaryota; kingdom Metazoa; phylum Chordata; class Mammalia; order Artiodactyla; family Lipotidae; genus Lipotes; species Lipotes vexillifer. The sequence goes on along the minus strand of NW_006798529.1, from coordinate 334,862 downwards.
ATTTTGGCTGCAATTCACTGAACAGTCTCTGTGCATCAGGCACTGAGCTAAACTCTTTATCTGGTTTAATCCAATCCTCACAACCATCAGGTGAGGTAGGTCTATTATGATTCCTATTTTTCTATATAGGAACCAAGAGAGAGAAAATAAATAAAAGAAAATAAGATAGCCAGTTCTGTCTGACTCCAAAGTCCTTGCTTCTATGCCCATCCTCTTGGGAACTCTATTCCTTGCCTAGTAATACAGAGACTAATGCCACGTCAAAGAGTGTAGAGAACACACTCACTCATTCAAGAAATTTTGTAGGGTCCCAGCTTGGTTCCAGACCAAGCTGGGCACCAGGGAACACAGCAGTGAATAAAATGAGTTCCTGCCCCACAGAAACTGGAGGAGAGACACCCTGTACAAATAAACAAATATATAATATAAAACAACAACAGATAAAGACTATGAAGGACGCTTTTAATTAAATAAATAGCATTAGAGAAATTCCCATGGTACCCAGAACATAGTAGGTGCTTAAAAATGTTTGCCGAATGTCTGAATGGACATAGGGGCAGGAAATCAATTCCCTTACTCTGAAACATCCATGGCTTATTAGTGCCAGACCAGGTGGGCTGGGAATGGGAGTAGAGGGGCACATAATGAGACCCTTGTCCTAAAAAGTGGAGGCTGAGGGCTTCCCTGGTGGCACAGTGGTTGAGAGCCCGCCTGCTGATGCAGGGGACACGGGTTCGTGCCCCGGTCCGGGAGGATCCCACATGCCATGGAGTGGCTGGGCTCGTGAGCCATGGTCGCTGGGCCTGCACGTCCAGAGCCTGTGCTCTGCAACGGGAAGAAGGGCCCGCGAAAAAAAAAAAAAAAAAAAAAAAAAAAAAGTGGAGGCTGAGGCAGCATCTTTGGTCTCATGGAGCTCCTGCCCTGATGGCAATGAACTCGTGACACCAACAAAGATAGCACCAGTAATAACAATGCCCTGCACTGACACAATGGCCTTCAAACTCCTCTCTCCACCTCCGCCTCTTGTCCTCCAGTCTGCCCCAGAAGTGTTCTTGACCCGAAAACCAGGCCAAGTCTACCCTCCATGGCCCGAGAGGGAACCACAAACTCACACATCTACACAGACAGATGTAGTGAAGCACATCAGGTGTAGAGGGCATGAGAGAGGTGATAACAGTGGAAAACTGATTTTTTTTCCCCAAGAAAAAAGGCTTTCTGTTAGGAGTTCCCAGATTTTCTAAATATTGGTCATTTAAAACATCATGAGCACATCATTAATCATTAGAGAAATGCAAATCAAAACTACAATGAGATATCACCTCACACCGGTCAGAATGGCCATCATCAAAAAATCTAGAAACAACAAATGCTGGAGAGGGTGTGGAGAAAAGGGAACACTCTTGCACTGCTGGTGGGAATGTGAATTGATACAGCCACTATGGAGAACAGTATGGAGGTTCCTCAAAAAACTAAAAAGAGAACTTCCATACGACCCAGCAATCCCACTACTGGGCATATACCCTGAGAAAACCATAATTCAAAAAGAGTCATGTACCAAAATGTTCATTGCAGCTCTATTTACAATAGCCAGGACATGGAAGCAACCTAAGTGTCCATCAACAGATGAATGGATAAAGAAGATGTGGCACATATATACAATGGAATATTACTCAGCCATAAAAAGAAACAAAATTGAGATATTTGTAGTGAGGTGGGTGGACCTAGAGTCTGTCATACAGAGTGAAGTAAGTCAGAAAGAGAAAAACAAATACCGTATATTAACGCATATATATGGAATCTAAGAAAAAAAAAAGGTCATGAAGAGCCTAGGGGTAAGAAGGGAATAAAGATGGAGACCTACTGGAGAATGGACTTGAGGACAAGGGGAGGTGGAAGGGTAAGCTGGGACAAAGTGAGAGAGTGACATGGACATATATACACTACCAAATGTAAAATAGATAGCTAGTGGGAAGCAGCCGCATAGCACAGGGAGATCAGCTCGGTGCTTTTTGAACACCTAGAGGGGTGGGATAGGGAGGCTGGGAGGGAGATGCAAGAGGGAGGAAATATGGAGACATATGTATATGTATAACTGACTCACTTTGTTATAAAGCAGGAACTAATACACCATTGTAAAGCAATTATACTCCAATAAAGATGTTAAAAAAAAAAAGCAAAAAAAAAACCCCAAAAAACCATCATGAGCTATGACGATTTGCACCATGCAGGGTGATGCCTAGAGAAGCCAAACTACATCCCAGAGCTTGCCACTGGAGTACCCAACATGTGGTAGATCACAGTGGCAATGATGATGGTGATGATGGTGATGATGGTGACACAGAACACAGAACCCCTGCCAGCAGCATTCTAATATTTTACAAGTCGTTAGATGGATGCTCCTCTAATAGGTATAATGATCCCCATTTTCAAGAGGAGGAGACACAGGCTCAGAGGAGTGAGCTAGCTTTCTCGAGTCCTCACAGCCAGCAGGCAGGGCAGCTGGTCCAAACCCTGGAGGTTGGCTCCCTTCCTGAGTGTCCGACCTGGGTGCCGTCCTGCCTCTGGGATAGAAGCTGAGTACAGGTGTGCTGATGGCTGCCAGCGGAAATGCTGAGAGGTACACTTGATGGGGCTACTTCGGCCATTCCTGGAGGCTGGGACCAAGACCAAGGATGCCAAGACTTCTCCAGGGACTGAGGGTCCCTGGATCGGGTTCTCTGCAACCCCCGTTCTCTCTCCAAGGCATGTGAGGACTGATCAAGCGCCCATCGACTTTGCTAAATGCCTCACCCATTAGTTTTATTCAGAGCCCTGTATGTGTTTGAAAATATTCCTCTTCATTATTCATATTGTGCCACAAGAATGATATATTTGAAGGAATCATCATGAATAAAGTGGCCAATTTAGCAGGGAGATTTACTAGGAAAATACTCAGTAAAAAATAGTCAGCCACCACATTTTCTGGGAGAGAAAAAAAAAATGCTGTTTGGGTCTTCAGAGTGATAGAACAATGCTCAGAGCTGCAGGATCCTATTCAATTACATTTCCTATAACAATTCTCGGACAAAGAAAAATTTATTTTTAATAAGGATAAAAGAGGAAATAAAGTGGCTTCGGTCCTAGTTAAATCCACTTGCAGAGAAAGAAATCATCCTCTTTTCCCGATCGCTCTAAAATAGTTTTGGAGAGGGTAAACACGTGGATACATTAAAAATAGAATTGCTAATAATCTTGCAAGTGAATGTTCTGGGTTTGGGAGGCCAGATGGCAGGGCAGTAAGAGCTGAAGTTAGAAGCCCTTCTTAACTCAATTCTCACTAGCTCTGAAGTCCAGGGCAAAGTTAGTGAGAACGCCTAAACCTCCACTTCATTTTTTTAATGGGGTTATTATCATACCTACCAGAGATGACCATTGCCCTCCAAAATTCACATTCTCCCTTCCATCTTACACCATTGTCACTGGGAAGGGACCAGTACAATGCTGATAAACTTGTGGCACAAACAAATCAAAGCATTTGCCAACTGCTGTAGTGTAAATACTCCCACTTTGGCGATTTCAAGCTACCCAGTGACATCACTCACTGAACTTGGAATTGAGAAGAGACACACAGAGTCAGTTCTTGATGGCACCAGGACAGCAGTGGCCTCCAGACCGTGTTTCCCAGCCAGCCTCCCACCTGGCATCCAAGTGTGGTCATCTGATAATTTCTCACTGGTCTGTGTCGCTTTCAGTGCAATCTTCTAAGAAGTGGATTGGCCTCCTGCACGCCTACTCTTAGCTTTCCTCCCACTGCAGGAGAACCATAAAGGCGATGGTGGAGCCACAAGCTGGGAGAAGCCTGGATCCCCAAATCACCACGTGGAGGGAACTGCTCCTGGATGGAAACACCCACCTTGAACTGTTACTTGATTTGGAAATATCCTCTTGGGGTCTTTTAGTTTCAGCAGCTAGTGTTACTCTAACCAATGAACCAGCATTTGAGGATGATAATAAGAGTGTTGACCTCATTCTGTGGACATCACTTAGCCCCAATCCACGCACATGTGTACATTAAATGTTCTCCCAACTATCAGAAGTGCACCAGAGACAGAATAATTACTTTTCATTCTTTTTTCTTTACCCTATTCCATAGCAGTGATTTCCACCACTCTGTCTTCCAGCTCACTTATTCGTTCTTTTGCGTCTTTTATTCTGCTATGGATTCCTTCTCGTGTATTTTTCATTTCAATTATTGTATTGTTCATCTCTGTTTGTTTGTTCTTTAGATCTTCTAGCTCTTTGTTAAACATTTCTTGTATCTGTCTCGGTCTATGCCTCCATTCTTTTTCTGAGATCTTGGATCATCTTTACTATCATTACTCTGAATTCTTTTTCAGTTAGATTGCCTATCTCCACTTCACTTGGTTGTTCTGGGTTTTTATCTTCTTTGGAGAGATAGAATAATTAGAGTCATACATTATTACATAGAAAGAAACCATCTACTTTCCTCATATGTAAATATGCTGCTATTAGTAGATATCTATTTATTAATTAAACACCTTTATTGAACATCTATTACTTGCAAAGATGTACAAGTCATCTTTTCCTTCTGTAAGGCACCTAAACTCCAATGAAGAGTCCACGTACATCCATGACCAAGTGAGAGGGGAGGTGACAAGAGCTCCAGTGACAGCAATAATTTCTAGTAACCATGCAGTAGCTCCCAGGCACATGAAGGCGCTGGCCCCTTACCTAAGCACCCATCCTAGGGGCAGGTTTTATTTTTATCCTCATTTTACAGAGAAAGAAACAAAGTCTCAGTAAATGTCAGAACCAGGATCTGAACCCAGGCTGTCTGAGTCCAGAGCCCACACTCGGAGGTACCGCATGGTACATGGAACAGGGGTTCCAAGAAAGAACAGGGATTACCAAGAGATGCGGCGCTTTAGAGATGAGTCCTGAAGGAGAGGGGGCCTGTGTGGACCTGAGGGGCAAGTTCAGGCCATGGGAATTTGGGAAGGAAGTGGGCTCCAGAACGCCGAGGGCCCCGCATGCCTGGCTAGAAAGTTTGGACTTGACGCCAAAACTCCAAGAACTTGAAAATAAATTCTGAAAAAACAGACAGGGCTTGGATGATTCGGTTTCTTCCCCGCAAACAACTACCAGCTTTAACTCCAAGTCGAAGCTATTTCTCTGATTAGCTCGGATTCCATACACTTAGCAGTTTCTCTCCAGGACTCAGATTTATTTAAGTTCACTATTAAAATGCAAGCTGGAATCTGCTCAAACATCTCCATAGCAATGAATGTCCTCAAAACCAGCGCCAATTTTAATGATTAAATTATCCTTATTTTATTTTCGGCTCTTATATCTCGATGTTTCCCCATGACTTTATTACACTTTGACTAATTTAATTGTACTTTGCCAACACCAGTGAGGTGCGACCCTCCCCAAAGAGATTTATTGCAGCTGTGAAACAGACATAGTTAGGATATCTCTAAACACCATAATTGTAGCCATTATGGGGCTTCTTATCACAATAGTTTTAAATCACAATTTATAATCTCAATTATACAGAAGAAACTCTTCAGCCCAGGGAAGTTCTACTTTGATGATGTGATCGCAGGGAGTGCTAGAAAATGCCATTTTCAAAGTGCAAAGAAATGCACTTTTTTTCAATGATTTGCAAAATATTTAAGAAGAATTAATGTTATTTTCATTGCAGCTGTGAACGGGGGCAACTCAGGGGCCAGAAAGCGCCGCATCTCTTAAGTGAGCCTCATGTTATAACTAACATAATATAGATTTTAAAATAACAGCCACAGATGGCCTGTGCCAGGTATCAATGGACAACAGCTTTCCAAACATTCAGAGAGTTTTGACCTGCCCCAAATCTAGACAAGGTCAGAAGCGTGCCTCAGTGGAAGCTCAGAAATTCTTGGAAAAAGATTTTTAAACTGACTTTATTCACCTGTTCAAAACTTTCTGACCTGACCAAGCCAAATCCCTTTCAGTCCTTTGGATAGCAGTGTAGACATCACCTCCTCCAGGAAGCCTTCCATGCATCCTACCCCTGAATCACACCTGTCTACTCTGGATTCCCAGCATTGTTCCCCATCATAGTGCTCTCACTGGAAATATTCTAGAGTGTGTATTTTTCTTTCCCACTCACCTCTGGACCAGGGCCTCGGTGGGCGTGAGTCTGACATTCAGCTCAGTAAGTGCTGGACGGGTGTAGCTCCTCCTCAGGCCCCAGTTCCTGAGGGTCCCAGTTCCAGAGGAACTCCAGCCGGGGGGGGGGGTGTATCGGACCCCCCCCAGCCTCTCTTGCTGCTAAAGCCCCCCAGGCTAGTTCCACATCCCACTTCGTGCTCCCTACAGGCCTCAGGGGAGTCGACTTTTCCCCTGGGTTGGGGGATGAGCTCCACGGGAGGTTTCTTCATTTGCTCGTTTGAGAGACAGTTCCCTTGTAACCAGCTCATCAGCTGGATCTGGGTGGGTGCTCCCGCTCCGCCACCTTCCCCCAAGGAAGGGAGGGAGGATGCAAAAGGGAAAAAGATATCCATCCAAAGAATGTGTGGCTTCTTCCTCTCCAAGAAGGCCTCTCCTCCTGGGCCTGGGCCTCTTTTGCTATTGGAAGGAAAGATTGAAGACCTTTCCCCAAAGTAAATAAATTCCCTGGGAAAACAAATAACACTTCACATAATCCAACCTTCTCATTGAATTATTCACCCCACAATCATTTGCTAAAACTTCTCTAAGCATTCTTTGGAAAAGGTAAGAGAATCTAGCATAAATATCATGGACATCCTATCCTAAAGAGTCAGGGGAAGATAAGAGATTAAACACAGAGGTAATCTTGACCCAGAGCTTGTTGTATGCTAGGTACTGTCTTAGCACTTGATTTTGTTTACCTTGCCATCTTCCTATGAGGGGAATTCTTCTGTTACTCCATTTTCCAGATGAGGAAACTAGGGCAGAAAGTGATTAAGCACCTTGTCCAAAGTCACACGACCGCTAAATGGCAGCTCTGCGATTCAAGTGCAGGAAGCTTGGACTCTTAGCCACTCCTTCAAGTAAAAACTGTCATCCATCATAATACAATGGGCTAATTGCTCCAGTAATATATACATATACATTGATTCTACAGGTGTACACACACAATAAAAGGAGCAAATTACCATATGTAGGGGTAGGGAAATCAAGAATATTTTCTCAGAAAGATGAGTCATTTCATCGGGGTTTTGAAGGATGAATAGGAGCTGGCCTGGGCAAGAAGTGGAGGAAAGGGCATTCTGTGCTTAAAGACCAGAGAAATATTGTACATGACTGATGTGTGGGGGACAGAAGCAGCAGGGAAATGTGCAAAAAAGGAGAAGTTAAAGAGGTAATTTGTGGTCAGACTCAGAAAGACCTTGTATAAAATAAGCCACCAATTATTCTATCAAATTTAATAAGAAAGGATAACAACCAGTGTTTGGGTTTCTACCTTATTTCATTTCCTTTCCTACCCACCTCTTGTAAGCATTAAAGAAAGAACTCTGGAAAGCTGTAGGGGTTTGGCAGGTGCATTCAGATAACCTTCACTGTGGACCTCTAAGCGGTGAGGGGGCAGCAGGCATGACCCTGCTTCAGGGATCCCACAGACTAGATGAAAGGGCCTACAAGGATATGGGTCCCCACCCCACAGTGGGGACAGACAAGGGGGTAAAATGATTTCAGATACAAAGCCTCAGTCTCCCCATTGTTTATAATCAGAAAATCCCAGAACCTCAGATAATATGTAACCTAGATGATGAATCCTGAAATAGCAGAGTGTTATTCCTCCACAAGGTTATTTTTAAAATATACTTATTAGATGTGTTTATACCCTGCATCCTTCAATTAAACAAAAAAGATTTGAGGACAGCCAACATGAAATAAGATAAATAAAATAGGAATAGAAATGAGAAAAAGTTATTTTAACAGACAAGGGTCAGCACAGTGGCCATGACTAAATTTAGATCCACGCTCTGAGTTTCTTAGTGGCCAAAGCAAAGAGGGAAATTCCATGTTAAATAATGTGGATTGTCCAAAAGTACAGAATGATGCCAGCTCCCCAGGAAAGACAGACCTTTTCCTAGTTCTAAACTCTGAATGAAATATCTCGAGATAGATGTTTGCAGGAAATGCAGAAATAGCATCATATGGTTTGTAGGAACCTTACATAAAAGTTAGAGACGTGACATTTAAAGCAACGTGCAGGAAAAAGAGGGTGTGGTCCACATATGGGAACTTCCTGGGATGCCAATTTTCATCCTGCATTTGTGCATCCCTCCACTGGCTGCTTTTCACGGCTGTTAAATGCCCAGTTGTCTTCTAGGTCCTGGAAAGTTGCGGAAACTGGCCACAGAAGGAAAAAGCCTCTTCAGAGAGGTGTCATGTGAGCTGCTGCTTAAGAAAGAGGCAGAAGTGGGCGCAAAGTCACCAAAGAATGTGAGGACTTCACACATTCAGGGGACACGGCTGGGGGGAAGCAGAACCTTTCCAGGGCCCAGCTGTGACTGTGGACACCGGGCAGCATCGGAGTTTCCCACATGAAAATCGCTGCAGGACAGATCCAGAAGGTTGACCCCAGTCCCGGCTGTGACCCCAGCCCATTGTGGGACATTGCGAGGACCCTCAACGTCTCTTGCTAACTCTTTTTCACCTACAAAAAGACAGAGGTTTGACCTTAGAAGATCCATCTCTGTCCCTTCCAGCAAGAAAATGTTAATTCCATGTATGTATCCTCAAGCCAAAAGGCAGGAGTTTTTGTGCCAGCCATAAATAAATGAACACTCAGTGTTGAACACGATCAAAGGGGTTGATTTTGGAAGCCTGGGGGGTGGCTCCATCCAGTGCTCCATTACAAACCTCATAACTGCTTCAGTGGAGTTTTGCTTCCCGTATTAGAGTTTAACACCCAACGACAAAATCCTTAGAGATAAATAGTCCAGGAACCAAAATATAAATTTTACATGCTCATAGGGTGACTAAATATTGAATTGAACCCACATATAATTACACTGTTCAATGCTAGCCTTGTTTTCCCCACTGCTATCATAGCCATCTATCTTCCTAACAAGATAATTTGATCAGTTACCAATTAGTAGTTTTCCAGCTGTCCATTTAGGGACTCGGTGACCGGAAGTGCAGTCAGATGAACACAACCAGGGCCCCTAGCTCCTGACTCAATAAAGGCTCTAACAGCCATTGGAATTTCACTTTGGTTGTATAGAGTCAGGAAGGCTTCAGTGCATTTTCTGCGCAGAGAAATTTTGGGAAGTGAGAGATAAAGACACTCGTAGCATCATTGGTCAGACAGTCAATGCCGAGATGGGATTAAATGAGGGAATGTATATGAAGCTCCCGGTGCATAGTAAGCACTCAATGAATGACACTCTCCTTTTACCATGGTTATTATTATTCAACATCTCAGATGTGTCCTCTGGTCTAACCTCCTTGTGTTTTAATTAATTTTTTTTTAAAAGAGGGTGAGAGAATTTCAAGGTTACGCAGCCTCTGAAAATAAATGCCTCTTGTGCCATTGTCCAGGGTCTTCCAATCCGCCCTACAGCTCCAACTGCTTTATCTTTTCAGACCAACCACAATGGTCCTGACCTACTGTGTGTCCTTGGTCCCTGCTGCCAGCGATGGGCTCTGGGTGGCATCCAGGCCTTGTTTCTGAGACCCCAATGCCTTTGACACTTGGAAGAAATAACAGATGGGAAACTGCAATCCTGGGGATTAAAATTGTCCATTTCAGCCATCTCCAGACACCCCACTGACCAGCAGCCTCCACCCAGAGTTTGCACATGATTGTTCTTGGGGTGTCCTGCGTGTTCATTGCATCTCCCTTACCAGGCTCTACAGGAAAGGCAATGAGGTCGCTGCTCCTGGCAGAACAGGGCCCTGAGGGGGGGGGGGGGGGCCCTAGAAAAGCCCTTTCGGGTTAGGGGGCCTCAAACG
>NW_006798529.1:306461-324825 GCF_000442215.2 Lipotes vexillifer | reverse complement strand
GGGGGGGGGGGGGGGGCCCTAGAATAGCTCTTTAGGGTTAGGTGGCCACTAGAGGTGTGGGACTGGAGCAGACCCCATGCCTCATGCTGGCGATGTCCTATCTGGCATCCCCAGACCAGACATGGGGCTTCTAGAAAATGGGCCAGTGGTGATAGGCCCAAAGTGAAATATATAAGATGGTCAATCAAAAGAGCAGCCCGACCTGGGAGGTGTAACAGCAGGTGGCAGAGCCTGTGTCCCCACTGCCAGCCTGTCACTCACCTAAAAGACTAAGGCAGGTCCTTGAAGGATTGTGTGCTAGGCAGGTTATACACACATGAGGAAAAGTCTGGGACAGTCTGGTGGGAAGGGATTCCATGATGGAGGTAGATGGCTGGTTATCACAACTGAGCACAAGGGTGTATCCATGTCAGACGGACTTGGGAGGTCAGACCTGGGGTGTCTGAGCCAGGGCTGCTGTCACAAATACCATACACTGGGTGGCTTACACGACAGACATTCATTTCTCACAGTTCCGGAGCCTGGAAGTCCAAGATCAAGGTGCCAGCAGATTCCGTTCCTGGTGAGAATCCACCTTCTGGCTTGTAGATGGTCAACTTCTCACTGTGTCCTCGCAGGCTGGCAAGAAAAAGCTCAGGTGTCTCTTCCTCTTCTTCTAAAGGCAATAAGCCCACCATGGGGACACCACCTTCATGACCTCATCTAAACCAAATTACCTCCCAAAGACCCCACCTCCTAATACCATCACATTGGAGATTAGGACTTCAATACATGAACTTTGGAGAGACACAAGAATTCAGTCCATAACATGGGGTCTGGGCTGGGGGAGCTTCAAACTTTCCTGCACTGGGTGAAGGACAGTGCCTTGAGCTGGTGGGACAGGAGGGTGGAGCTGCCAGGAGCCACAGAGCCTCCTAGTACATAACCGGGCACATGGGAGGTTCCCAGAGGGACTGAATAGATTGGCTGCTTACCTAATTCCCCTTTGTATCCCTCTAGGTTCGTGGTTTAAATTAGTAGAAACTTACTCTGGCTGCTTCTTCCAATAGAGGCAGAGAGTTTATTGAAAGAATGTTGGGGATGGACCCATTTGACAGGAGGCTGAGGACCCGGCTTGGGTGGCACTGCAGGAGCAGAAACCCAGCATCAGGAACCGTACAAGGCTCACCCTAAGCACCACTGGCACAAAGCTGCCTCTGGTGTGGGGGAGGCCTTAGCCTGGCTGCACCACCCTGCTGGTGGGAGAAGGATCTGCACCCCTCATCCTGAGCTTGGGAGGGGAAACAGCAGAGGGAGGTGGGCAGCCAGCACTGTTCTCTGGCGGAGTCAACACAGAATCCAGAATTTTCCCCAGAGGGAGGGAAGTGTAAATACAAAAGGCAGGTGATGCAGGGCAGCCAGAAAGTGAAAATTATTCCTCTACTCCACCCCTCCAACATTCCTATGGCTATTTGGGGTTTTGTGCGTTTGGCATCCCTGCTAAATGAAGAAGCCCCCAGAGGAAAAGAATCATGGGCACCACTGAGAACCTCCAGGACCACCAGCTGTGGGTTAACCCTGCAACCCTCAGCAGTTGGACCTGACATCCTGCGCAAGGCATCACCTTTACGCCCTTGGCCGCGTGTGTGTGGGATCAGTGTGGCTTGTCCTTGCTTCAGCACAGGAGCTTCCTTTTATTCAGTAAATTTTAGAAGATGTGTATATTTTTGCATAAAAGTCATTCTGCTGAATTTTTCATGTAATACTATATCATAAATGTTTTACCAAGTAACTCATTCATTCCTGGATTCATCCATTCGTTTGTTCATTCACTCTCTCAGCTGTCTATCGTTTGGTAAACCCATCCTGAATACATGCACCAGGCCAGCCTCTGCCAGGCTCCAAGACACAACGACGCGCAACAGGGTGGATCTCTCGCCCTCAGGATGCTGAAAGTCAAGCGAGAGATGCAGATACACCAACTGTGAAATTTTACAACGACAACAGCTCTGATGGGAAATCTCCAAGATGTCCCGAAGGCACACAGAGGGCAGCCAACCCCTGGGCTGGTTGGAGAGAGGTGGAGTGGGGTGGGTCAAAGTAAGAAAGGCTAGAAGAAAGGGCCTCTCAGCTGAGCCCGGAAGGATGAGTAAGAACTCTCCAGGCGAGGCGTTCCGAATGACTGTGACATCACCTTCTGACCAGGCTCTGTGAGCCCTGGGATGATGTGATCCACGTGGCCTTTCCCAGAGATGATTCCACCTGCTCTGGGTGGGAGTCAGTGCTGTGGCCTTGGCAGCTGTTGTAACCAAATGGGGTATTAACTGAACTGAGAGACTCCCTAAAAGCACATTTGATTAAAGCCGGAGAGGCTCCAAATTTCCTCCACGGGAGGGACTTTGGGTGGCCATCTGCTTGAAAGAGGGACCTAAGTGACTGGTTTTAAAGCTGAAGCACCATTGTAAGCATATATTACTAAGCATACTGTGTGCTCATTTATTTATTTATGTATTTATTTTGGCTGCGTTGGGTCTTCGTTGCTGTGCGCGGTTTTTCTCTAGCTGCGGCGAGCGGGGGCTGCTCTTCATTGTGGTGCGTGGGCTTCTCATTGTGGCGGCTTCTCTTGTTGCAGAGCACGGCTTCTAGGCACATGGGCTGCAGTAGTTGTGGCTCGGGGGCTCTAGAGCACAGGCTCAGTAGTTGTGGCGCACGGGCTTAGTTGCTCCGCAGCATGTGGGATCTTCCCGGACCAGGCCTCGAACCCGCGTCCCCTGCATTGGCAGGTGGATTCTTAACCACTGCACCACCAGGGAATTCCCACTGTGTGCTCTTACACGTTTTTCTGGGCCGGCTTGGGGATGTGGTGCTGAGAGAGATTTTGGAGGGAGGGCCTAAAAGCCCTCCAAGTCATGCCTTCCAATTGAAATCAATTCTGCCATCACCACCAAAAAGATAGCCTAGCTCCTCTGCACCTAAATAGTTACCAGTCAAGACAAAAGCCCCTGAAACAGAGCATGCCCTTCTGATGGGGTTACCAGAAAAACGCAAGAGGCCAGTTCAATTTAAATTGCAAACTTAATTACACAACAAATAGTGATTTTTAGGGTGTGTCACCAATATTGCATTATTCGCTGTCTATCTGAAATTCAAATTTAACTGTTGTCCAGTGTTTTTATTTGCCCTGCCATGGAACCTTTTTGCCTCCCAGTCTACCGCCCTTCCACTAGAAGGCATGGCTTTCTGTCCATGGGGAGTGTCTCCATCTCCAGTTCAACCGTAACCTACTTGGGACACTTTCTGGCAAAGGTGACCCAGGGAGACACTCACAGGTGACACTTCCATGGAGTGTGGGTCATTCTGGGGGCTTTACTGACCCTTCATAGCACCAGAGAGCTGGGTAAGGAGCCTCCTTGCTTTGGGGATTGTTTCATTGACGGTGCCGAGAAAAAGAAGGGGTAGGGGAGAATTTGCAAAAGGAATTTTGAAAGAGATAAAATGTCAGTAAAAGTTTTTCTACCACAATTGAGAATGACCCAGAAGGTGATGCAGCCTGTTCTGCAGTCTTGCCCCACCACCAACCCAAGGAAATGAGCCCAAGAAGAAAGGTGAGGCACAGGAAATATTCAGCCACCACCCTGCCTCCAGGGGTTCCAATTCCAGACTTACCACTCTACATGACTGCCCTCCCCATTCTACAGGTCCTGGGCAGGGAGGAGCTGGATTCAGACAACCTGGACCAGCTCCCCTCTTCCTCCCCCGAGGGCAGAGGGCGAGTTAATTTTCTTGCCTGGTGCAAGGAACAAACAGGGCTAAAGAGCTAATGCAGGCCAGTGGGGCCCTTTTCCTCCTAACAGGGCCAGGCCTAGCAGGGTGTCTGGCTCATAGTATGTGCTCAATAAATCTTCCCTACATCTGAACCTGAAATGAGGAAGCGCCAGGCTCCATTGTCTGCGCTGCTCTGATTATAGGGATAAATAAATGGGCTTTTCTGCAACGGCAGACACCATTCACTACTAAATTCACTTTGATGCACAGGGAAAAAAAGACCCTGGCTCGGGGGCTCTAGAGCACAGGCTCAGTAGTTGTGGCGCACGGGCTTAGTTGCTCCGCAGCATGTGGGATCTTCCCGGACCAGGCCTCGAACCCGCGTCCCCTGCATTGGCAGGTGGATTCTTAACCACTGCACCACCAGGGAATTCCCACTGTGTGCTCTTACACGTTTTTCTGGGCCGGCTTGGGGATGTGGTGCTGAGAGAGATTTTGGAGGGAGGGCCTAAAAGCCCTCCAAGTCATGCCTTCCAATTGAAATCAATTCTGCCATCACCACCAAAAAGATAGCCTAGCTCCTCTGCACCTAAATAGTTACCAGTCAAGACAAAAGCCCCTGAAACAGAGCATGCCCTTCTGATGGGGTTACCAGAAAAACGCAAGAGGCCAGTTCAATTTAAATTGCAAACTTAATTACACAACAAATAGTGATTTTTAGGGTGTGTCACCAATATTGCATTATTCGCTGTCTATCTGAAATTCAAATTTAACTGTTGTCCAGTGTTTTTATTTGCCCTGCCATGGAACCTTTTTGCCTCCCAGTCTACCGCCCTTCCACTAGAAGGCATGGCTTTCTGTCCATGGGGAGTGTCTCCATCTCCAGTTCAACCGTAACCTACTTGGGACACTTTCTGGCAAAGGTGACCCAGGGAGACACTCACAGGTGACACTTCCATGGAGTGTGGGTCATTCTGGGGGCTTTACTGACCCTTCATAGCACCAGAGAGCTGGGTAAGGAGCCTCCTTGCTTTGGGGATTGTTTCATTGACGGTGCCGAGAAAAAGAAGGGGTAGGGGAGAATTTGCAAAAGGAATTTTGAAAGAGATAAAATGTCAGTAAAAGTTTTTCTACCACAATTGAGAATGACCCAGAAGGTGATGCAGCCTGTTCTGCAGTCTTGCCCCACCACCAACCCAAGGAAATGAGCCCAAGAAGAAAGGTGAGGCACAGGAAATATTCAGCCACCACCCTGCCTCCAGGGGTTCCAATTCCAGACTTACCACTCTACATGACTGCCCTCCCCATTCTACAGGTCCTGGGCAGGGAGGAGCTGGATTCAGACAACCTGGACCAGCTCCCCTCTTCCTCCCCCGAGGGCAGAGGGCGAGTTAATTTTCTTGCCTGGTGCAAGGAACAAACAGGGCTAAAGAGCTAATGCAGGCCAGTGGGGCCCTTTTCCTCCTAACAGGGCCAGGCCTAGCAGGGTGTCTGGCTCATAGTATGTGCTCAATAAATCTTCCCTACATCTGAACCTGAAATGAGGAAGCGCCAGGCTCCATTGTCTGCGCTGCTCTGATTATAGGGATAAATAAATGGGCTTTTCTGCAACGGCAGACACCATTCACTACTAAATTCACTTTGATGCACAGGGAAAAAAAGACCCTCTGCAGCCCGTATCGCCACTGAGGAAAGAGATAAGACTTATACTCAGAATGAATTCCGGCTTATATTTATGTAGAGAAGTAATCAGACCATCAAAGCAGAACAAGAAAGTGAAAGGGTGTTAAGACAAATGAAGTTAAAAGCACACAATACCCCGTCCCTGATTTTCTTTCCCAGGCAATGAAATATTTCAGAAGATTAAAAATGGTTATGTAACACCCAGAATCCACATTGTCAAAAAGATTTGTAACTCAATGTTTTCCTACCCAGGTACCAAATGAAAGAGTTTCATCTAGGTTTTGATCATGGCAATTTTTTTTCAAGATATAAAATATATTGAAATATTTAAATTGCTTGTCAAATGTAAACTTGCCCATGTCCTGACACTTTTAAAATATAACGTGGCTTCAAACATCACTTCTCCTGATAGGATTTTTAAAGTTGTTTTATAATGCATTAACAGCGAAGCTCAGACTCCAAAAGACTACTGTATTCGTAATATTCACTTTTTTTTTCCCTCATCCCCTACAATTTCCAGAATGTAATTCTGCCCCCAGCTGGTTAAAACATCTCTGACATCAGAGAAAAATGGGAAACTTTTCAACATCTCTGCTCATCAGGACAAACGTCAGAGGAGAATGAGGGCATTTGGCTTGCAGAGCTAACAGGTGCCTCTTCCGGAGTAAGAGCCCCCAACTCGGGAGGGTTTTGTTTGTTGGTTTGAGGCAAATCTACAGTGTTTCTCTTTGCACAAACAAGGGAACCTGGCAAAAGGAGACTGCATTTCAGAAAGACCCAGTTTGTGATTTCTGCTCAAGAGCTTGCCTTTAATGAGGTATCGATCGCCTGGCTAAGATACTTGTCACTCGACATCAAGCAGGACGGAAAGTTAATAAGGACGACTATCAACACCTTGGCTGGTGTCCAAAGGCACGCCGAGGAACTCAGATTTGTTTTCTTAATGTGCGCATTTTCCTCTCTTCCATTAAGTTTTCTAAAATTTATTCTGGCTTGATCACGTCGCCGGGCAAGCTGCATGACCGGCATCCCGGTGTGGCAAAGGTCCCCTCACAGCTGGATGGGCCATCTTCCACCCCAGGCCAGGTGAGCAGCCAGTATGGGGCCAGATGCTGGGTGATGGCCGAGACCACGCATGGGCTTGATGGCTGGCCCTTGCGTTTATAAAGGCTACGACATTGACCCTCCTGGACCATCAGTCACATTCACAGCAGAGGGAAGGAGAAGGAAGGGATTTTCGGATGCCTGTTCTGAAAAGGGTCTAAGAAGGAACTCAGGAAGTGACCTGGAGTCTAAGTTGGTGATAACCCGGCTCCCAATAAGAGGCTAGAGATTTTAGGCAGAATGGCTATTTTAAGTTTAAATAGCAGAATCTACGGCGTAGTGAAAGGATGGCTCCTGGCATTCCTGATCAGTGTGTCACCTGGCTGCACGGTGACCTGGCTGGGTATGGAAGACCGAGGCTGGGCTCTGGGACCACTTTGGAGGGCTTTTGACTTCTCAGTGCCTCCTTTTACCATTTGTGAAATTTGCAATGTCATGGTCAAGATTTTTAACAGTACGTCTGAAAGTGCTGGCGCATCCCTTAGCTCGGTGAATTTGAATGCTCTTACTTTTCCTGGGATTTAAGACCGGGTTTGGCAACCATTTTCTGTAAAAAAGCCATATATTAGATATGTTAAGTTTTGTAGGCCAAGAGGCAAAATCTAAGATATCGTGTAGGTACGTATATAACAATAGAAGAAAAAATATTTCCTCAATTTTTTGTTGATGAAATTAAAATACAATAATTGAGTATAAATTTGTGTAATATAAGTCTACATGTGAGCAGAATGGAATTCGTTTTTTGAGATAACATTTGGTTTAACTGACTGTCAAAGTTAGTGTTTCCTATCCTCAAATCAATTGCAAACGTTCATTGTGAAAACCCTTCTTAGCTTGCAAGCTAAGACACTAACACTAACACTAACCCGTACCCTAACACGTACGCTAACTGCAGGCTGGCTTTGACCGGAGGCTGTGGTTTGCCCACCCCAGGTTGAAGATGAGCCGGCAAAGTTCAGCCAGCCAAGCCCTCTCTTGCTCATCTCTGCTCACGTGCTCTGACACCTTAGGTTCCAGAATCAAACGGTGTGCCTTCCCTTCTTGCACCACCATACCCTGCTCCTGTGTCACCTCCTCTGGGAAGCCTTCCCTGATCACGCCTTGCCCACAGTAGGTGGGGAATGAATGTCACCACTGCTTGTAACTCAGTCTCCCTGGTGGACCCACAGGGAGACAGGGAGCCCCTGGAGCACAGGCTTGGGTTTTCTCACTCAGCTTATTCAGTGCGTGAATCCCCAGCACCTACAGAGCTAAACATCTGTCACTGGGGAAGGAAGGGAGGAACTCAGTCTGGACCAAGCCCAGGGCAAGAACCCTGCCTTCTCCCACCTCTGCTGATCAATAACAATAATAACTAGCGTGGCCCCCATGTTCACAGTGAAGTAGGCACTTTATCGTATTACTTCATTTAATCCTCACACAGAATATGAGGCAGATACTGTTATCTCTCCATTTTACAGATGAGGAAAATTGAGGTCAAATTTTCTGTGCAAGTTCCCACAGTTAGTGCGTGATGGAGCCAGGATTCAAACCTCTGGCCGCCTCAGCCCCCAGCCCTCCATTCAATGGCCACAGCCACTCCTTGTTCAAAGGCAGCTCCTGGCCTGATATCCTGTGCCGTCTCTGCTGCTCAGCTGCTCAACTTCCCAGAAATTACCATCTAACCACCTTGTTTTTTTTAAAAAAAGGTTTTTTTTTAAACAATTCTCCAATGCTAAAAGCTTGAAGCCAGACCCCCAAGAGTCTCATGTCAAGTACTGAGCACTGTCTTGATGCTGCTGGTTGTCCCTTGCCTGGGGTCGAGGAGGTAAAGCCAGGTAGAGGAAGCAGCCCTAGAGGTGGGGAAACGAAGGCCTAGGCCCGCCCTGCAGCTCTAAACAAGAGAAGCAGGCCTGGAAGAATAACAGTAGTTTCAGACACCATGACTGCGAACCGTGATCGGCCACCAACCACATTCCACACAGCACGCGGAAGAGTTGACCTGGTCCGTCCAGCCCCACCAGGAGACAAAGCATTGGTAACCATCAGAATGTCCTCCCAAAATGAAGCTAGCTAACCAGCTGTAAGCGGACATCTCTAACCAGCTGGCCAGCCTGGCCCCAGCCACGGGCGCCTCACGGAAGGTGGGTGTGGTGCAGGGGGCCACCTCAACTGCAGGGCTGGGGCCACAGCACCAGGAGTGGCCCTGTGACTTGGGGCGGCCACTTTGTCTCTTGGAGACTCGGTTTCATCCTCATTGAAAAGGAGCCAGTGGCAGGTGCTTTGATGGCTCCTGAGTCCATGTTCAGACCAGGAGCTGCCTCAGTGGTCTTGCTTCATCTCCCATCATCCTCCCCTGAGTTGCCGGTCATCCTCCTGCTTCTGCACGATTCCAGGCTATCCTGTGTCTCCTCAGTCCCCTCCTGGGGGTCCCTCACTCATGACACAGCAGCTTTCCTACAGGCCCAGCTGGCCCGGGATGCAGGGATGGACCAGGCAGAGCCTCTGTCCTCGAGGGGCTCGCTGTCTGCAGAGGGATGGATGTCACGCGTTCTCGCGTAGGTCTAACCTGGAGAGAGAGTAACCGGTGACATAGAGGGAGGCATCTACTGCTGTGGAGGTTCGGAGTGAGGTCTCTTTAAATTGGAGGATAGGAGGGCATGAAGGCAGGCTTCCTGGAGGAAGCAGCATCTAAACTAGGCCTTGAAGGATGAGTAAAGTTGACGTCAAGGTTTGGGTGATGAGGCGGGAGGTGCAGGGATGGAAGGCATTGCAGGCCTTGGGAATAACTACAAGCAAAGTAGGCTGGAAAGAGCCCATTTTACAGATCTGAAAGTTGAGGTTCTCCATCTGCCTTCCCCCTGCCAACCTCTCCCAGAGGGGCTTCAACATGTGAGCACCTTAGGCAGGCATACTTCACACCTGGGTCCCCAGAGCTCAGCCTAGGCCTTTGCACTGCATTTTAGATCTGTTTCACCAGGTCAGGGCGCTATAACCAATGGGCAACTGGCAAGAGACTGTAACTCAGGACAAGTTTTTTGTTTTTTTTTTTAATTGGGGTATAGTTGTTTTACAATGTTGTGTTAGTTTCTATTGTACAGTGAAGTGGAGTTCCCTGTGCTATACAGCAGGTTCTTATCAGTTATCTATTTTATACATATTAGTGTATATATGTCAATCCCAATCTCCCAATTCATCCCCCCCTCAGGACAAGTTCTGATACTCCCTTCATCACCCACCAGCTGGGGGCTTTGACCAAACCACTCCCCCCCTACCCCTTGAGCCCCATTTCATCAGGAAAATCAGTAACTGTCACCTGTCTGAGTGATACCATCACTGGGTCACCAAGGGCCAAGAGAGGAAACATATACCAAAGAGCTTTTGAGATAAAACTCTAGACCTTGTTATTATCGCCATATAATTAACTATTATTAATTAGCTGGTCACTCTGGGCCCAACATCATCTGACCCTGGAGGGCAGGGGTGGGGTCAGAAGAAAGAATAAAAACATGGGCATCCCTACTGTGTGCTCAGCACAGTGACAGCCACCTCCGTTGATCCTTCACAATAGTCCTCGTTTTATAAACAGAAGAAGGTGAAGCTCAGAGAGGTGACATGCCCTGCCCGAGGTGACACAGCCTGAAGTACAAAGATGGGGTTTGATATTAGATCTGTCTTCTCACTATACGATGTTTCCCTGGGGCGGAAGCCACTAGAACATGACTTTTTCACGGCCCTTCGGCTGCTTACAATGACATTGGAAAGTCAAGATGTGCCTCATTCATTCCTTCGTTCATTCATTCAATTATTGGTTGATTCATTCATTCATTGATTTATTCAATAACTGAACATCTCCTCCACTCAGAGCTCTGCACCAGGTGCTTGATGTGCAGGATGATACCAGGAAATAACAACAAATGACGCGATTTTTAATAAGGGCCACAATTGATGAGGCAACCATCAGAAGAATCAGAGTCCAAAGGACAGGAATATCATTATAGGCTGCCCCGAACCAAACTGCACTCAAGCTGAATCAAATGGTCTTAGGACTGGCTTCCTCCCTATTGCATACAGGTGATCCCCTCCAGTCACGTGGCCTTAGGTACCATCTCTATAGGGATGACTCCTGAATCCATATCTCCCAGGACTTCAGATCCTTAGATCCAGCTGCTTCATCAACATTACCACGTGAATTCATAAGAGAAAGCTCAAATCTAATATAAATAAATAAGCACCAAATCCTTAACCACTGACTACCAGGGGAATTCCTGATTTTTATATTTAAAATTAGATTGCTTATATTTTCTTGTTGCTCAAATTGATCGAATATTGAAAATAAACTGACAAATACTTGTCATTTTTAAAAAAAAAAAAAAAAAAAACAGAACTCCTGACCCCCAAACAAAAGAAACATAACATAAAAGTAAGACTTCAGTCTTTCCACCCCAGTAAGTGGCAGCACTAAAGAGAGAAACCTTGGTGTCATCTTTCGGGCATCTCATCTCTCCCGAAGCTCCTGTTCCAATTACCCAGTGAAGCCTTGGCTCTACTTGCAACACATATCCAGAATCTGATGCCCTCTCACCATTTCCTCTGCTATTGCCCTGCTTCTGGCCACCTGGACCATTGCAGCCAGACCCTGCCTCGTTGCCCTCCTCCACCCTTGCCAAGCAAACTAATTTAATTCAGCAACCAGGCAATGTTATTCCTCTGTTGTCAACCTGCCTTAGCTTCCCACCTCAGAGAAAATGCCAAATCCTCAGAGCAGCCTCTAAGACTGGACTCATCTGATCCCTCAGCCTTGCCGACATCACCCCCTCTGCTCTGCCCTTTATCCTTCCTGCTCCAGCCACTCTGGCTTCCTTGCTGACCTTGAACACACCAAGTAACCTTCTGCCCCGGGTCTTTGGACTTGGTATGTTCTCTGCCTGGAACACCCATCTCTCATATGGCTGCATGCTTGTTGCCTCATTTCCTTCTGAACTCTATTCAAATTCCATCTTTCCAGAAAAGCCCCTAATAATATATCATCTTCAAAACCACACTCCAGGTTCGTGGTTCTCTTTACCTGGCTTTATTTCTCTCCATGCTTTCATGGCCACTTTCCATATTAGAAATATGTCCATTTGTTAGTTTCCAGTCTTCTCCCACTGGAATAGGACATCTGTGAGGGCAGGGGATTTCTCTGTCATTGATGCCGTGACCAAAACAGTGCCTGGCACAGAGTGGGAGCTCTAGAAATGTTTGTTAAAGGAAGGAAGGAAGGAAGGAAGAGAAAGAGAGAGAATGAAAGAAGGAAAGAAAGAAAAAAGAAGGAAAGAAAGAAAGAAAGAAAGAAAGAAAGAAAGGAAAAGAAAGAAAGAAAGAAAGAAAGAAATTGAACTGCTCACCAGCCCACAAACTGACCCTCCTTCTTTCTTCCATGCACTGGCAAATACCAAATGCCATTTTCTCCACTCAAAAGACCCTCTCACCAGATTCTCTGTCTGCTGACATCTGTCTTCAGAGGCAGCATTAGCTCCCTTGCAAGCTTATGGTGCACCCGGGTAGAGTCTGCTCCAGTCTCTCTTCCCCTGGGGCACTTTGCAGCAGCCAAGGTCCCGGCAGGAGACAGAATTCACCACTGATGATGAACCTTTATTGAGGAGACTCCTCACACAGACGAGGGTCTAAAGAGAGCAAACAAGGGATGGTGCCTCGCTTGGAGGCAAGTGGCGCAGGGAGCTGTACACACTCCCTGGACTGAAGGGACGAGGCAGAAAAATGGAGGCAACAATGCAGGTGGAGACAGGGGGTAGGAGCCAAGTTGTGGAGGATGCAGCTCTTGCCAGAGATGCAGAGACAGAAGTGAGAAGAGAAATATGTAACCTCCTCTCCTGCCCATCCATCTTCTTCCAGTAGTTTCCATTGACTAATGCCACTGGAACCAGCTGGCATGAGAGCCTGTGTGGGAGCGAAAGGCAACGAGGCCAAGGTTCAGAGGGTGGGAACATCATGTGCAAAGGCCCTGTGGCTGAAGGAGTGGGAGGAACCAGAAAAGCCAGTGAAGCTGGGTCTCAGAGAGCTGGAACGATGTGAGAGGACACTGAGGAAGGACGAAGGAGGCAGACCTCACCACGTGGGCCTTAGAGGTACGTGGCCTGCCTCCTGGTTTGCCCGGGGCAGTCCTCAAGGATACCGTCATCGCAGAGGTGGAATTAGTAATAAGTCACCCCCCACCTTCACTCTCCCAAAGGGCCCTGGTTTGGGCAGTAGCTCGTCTGGTCTGCCTTCTGCAGGGCATGCCGGCGAGTCCTGCCTTCACAGCCCCTGAAGGGCTGTAAGCCGCCCGCTTGCTCTTGCCCGGATTTCCATTTGAGAAGAGCTATGAAGCAAGTGAGTTTTCAGGGCCATGGAATCAGGACTGATAAAGATGCTATTGTATATGCATAACTGATTCACTTTGTTATAAAGCAGAAACTAACACACCATTGTAAAGCAATAATACTCCAATAAAGATGTTAAAAAAAAAAAAAGATGCTATTGAAGTCATCCACACCACCCTCCAAAATCACTGCACCTGCCTTTAAACACCCATGCGCTCCAGGATAAAATCCGGACGCCCATCCCTTGTCATGTGCCCCGCCCCCCTTCCAGCTTCAGTTCCTGCCAGTCCTGCCCAGCCAGGCACCACGGGCACCTGTCACGCTGCAATGCTCATCTCTGCCTGACATGGCCAAATTCCGTGATGCACCCAGGTGTCTGTGCATGCTCTTCTCACCAGCTGGCCCGCCCTCCTCCTCTCTCCTGCAGCAAAGTCCTATCCTTCCAGCAAGATCTAGGATCTTGTGATGCATCCAGGTGTTTTCTACAAAGACCTGCTGTCCTTACGGGTCTCCATTTCTTTACTATTACATCGTGAACTGCACCAGCACGGAAGGCTTGTCTTTTTCATGATGATTTAGCCCAGTGCCTGGGTGAAAGATTGTAGAAATAAGGGAAAGGAAAGAAAGGGAGAGGGAGTGGAAAGGGAGGGAGGGAGAGGAGTTTCTAAACTATTCGGGCTTCTTTCTTTGCAACTTACCAGGAATCTCGACACTAACTTCTGAGGTCTGTAACTTTTCTTTACACAGCGCTGTGTACTTTCCCTTTGTTCTGATTTTTCTAAATCCCACACACTTTCAATGTCCCACACTTGGAGTTAGGTGGAAGCACACTCCACTGCAAAAACTTTGACTTGCCATCTTGTTGTCGCAAACATCCTGATGTTGTATAATAACCCAAATGTCTTTGTTCTCACGACGGGAGTATGAATCAAGAATCAAAGAAGCAGGAGGAAAAGGAACGTTCTAGGCTATTACTGTAACAATCCAATTACGATGCCTATCAAACTTAACTTCACAGGTTAGAGCTCCTAATTGCCTGACAAAAATTGACACTTCAGTCGCAACAGCCTAATATAATCAGAGTCCAAATTAAATTTGATCGTGGGCAGAAAACGATGCTATCATTCGAAGGCATGGAAACAGGAGATCAACTAGCATGATACCAGGGATCAGAAATGAAAATGATTCATTAGTGGCAATGCGTTTCTGATAATGGGAATGACACAGTTCAGACGGCTTTGTAAAAACACTATTAATTAAAAAGATGATAGACCTAACAAGCCGTAGAAACCAGAGGACTTTTTTGGGGTGTGCTTGTTAAGGTGAAGGATGACAACGGGTAAGAACAGAGAGTTGATTCACTTTTGTGAGAAATGTTTCGCTGACACATGAGCCCAGTTTACTGGCCGTTGTTCTGTGAAGCGACTTTCTCCGGGGACTCATGCTCCAGGACTATAAAAAAAAGAATTTGTGGCCATAATACGGCTTTGCGGTGAATGCAAATAGCGCTGGCTATAAAACAGAAGGACCCAATTCAGAAAAGAAATTTGCAGGGGACTTTTGTAAAAGCAAAAAAAAAAACCAAAAAAAAAAACCTAGATGAGACTTTGCACTGTGTGTGTGTGTGTGTGTGTGTGTGTGCGCACGCACGCACGCGTGCGCGCGCACACACGTAATAGGTTTTTCATCCTGCAAGGTCTGCGTGATTTCTAGTTTAGGGAATTGAAATACACAGAAGGAAAACCAAATCTCGGAAGATATCAGGGTTTGGGGACAGAAATTTGAAGTACCCACTTTGGGCTAAAAAAAGAAATTTATAGGAAAATTATACCCTGTAAAAGAGTTACGTTTTTGCTATTTAATCATTCAGCCAAAATTTACTGAGTGCCTTCAGTGTGTTAGATCTCATAATAGGATCTGGGGTGTTAGGACTGAATAGGGCGGGTACTATGCCAGTTCTTAGGGAATGTTCAGTCTAGCCAAAACGATGGGCATTGGCTGAGTTAGATGTGTGATGAGTGCTGGGAGGGATCATAGGGAGTTATGCCACTAAATGACAGAAGAACTCAACTGCATGGGAAGCCAGGAGGGCTTCATGGAGGAAGCAACATTTCAAACGAGGCCTAAAGTGGGAGAGTGGTAAACGAAAAGGGGTGGGAATGAGGGAATAATTCCAGCATAGGAACCTTCAGTTGCATCTGTGGGTACAACAGAGTGGTGAGGTTCCCCAAAATATAAACGGACAGCTTGAATGCACTCACGGGTTACCAGAGCTGGAAGGGGAAAAGAAACCATTCAACTAGACTTGCTGCAAGAACAGGAACAGGAGGGAGGTCCTCGGCTCTGGGTCTCTTCCTGTTAAAGGAACGGAGATATGGCAGATGAGAGAGGATCAGGCATCCTCACCCTGTTGATTTCAGACGTAGCCGTGTGACTTGCTTTGATCAGGAAAATGTGAGCAGAATTGGCATCAATTCTGCTTCTAAACAGAAGTTCCAAGAGCCATCACATGGCTCACCATATCCTCTTTTCCCTCTGTCAGAAGAACTGGCAAATCCCAGGTCCAGGTCTCTCCCTCAGCTTGAATCCTAGAGACAAAGTGGCACAGGAAAGAGCTGCAGCCCTCCCCCACCTCCCGGATGTGCAGCCCGAGTGGAAATCAGCCTTTGTTTCTGTAAAACACGGAGGCTTTGGGGTGAGCTGTTGCGCTGCCCGGCTGAGCCCATCCTGACTGAGGCAGCAGCCAGTTGGCCAGGCTGTGCAGAAGGAGACAGTTGGGGTGGCAGGGGGATTCCTGGGCCTTGTCAGAACCCAGCAGCCAAAGGAGCAGGGAATTCTGGGTCTGGAGGAGAAAGGACCCAAATCGTTGATGTTTCGAGGGAAAAGATTCTGCTTCCGTGTAAAGAAGAAACTTCCAAGTGGATTGCCGTGTAATCTTTGTCGCATGAGCTGCCTTAAGAGGTAGTGAGCACCGGTCCCTAGAGGAGATCAAAAGCAGATTGGGTCATGATTGTGACTCGTCTCTAAGTACCAGGTGAGGTGGGGGAAGAGTCTACATTCGATGACTTATGAGGTCACTTGAAACCCTGAGATTCTATAGTTGTCTGATTCTGTGTGGGAAGGCAAGTGTCACCTGCCCCTAGGACCTCCAGTGAACAAAGAATGGGGCCCTGGAGACCAAGCTGTTCAGTCCAACTACATTCAGTCTGGGACAACATGATCCAATGAATACTCTGTACTGAGCCAGACAGAATGACCTAGAATGCCTTTTTTTTAAAAAAAAGATTATTTATTTATTTTATTCATTTTTGGTTGCTGCAGCACGCGGGATCTTTCATTGCGGCGCATGGGCTCCTCTCTAGTTGTGGCCTGCGGGTTTTCTCTCTCTAGTTGTGGCGCTCAGGCTCCAGGGTGCATGTGCTCAGTAGTTGTGGCTCACAGGCTTAGTTGCCCCGCGGCATGTGGGATCTTAGTTCCCTGACCGGGGATGGAACCCGTGTCCCCTGCATTGTAAGGATCCTTTACCATTGGACCACCAGGGAAGTCCCTAAAATGCCTTAAAATATGCAATATGCAAGCTGCTTCGGCCCCAGCTTTGCTACCTGCTGCCCTTCTCTCCCCCCACCTCTCTCCCTCCCTCTCTCTCTCTCTCTCTCCATTTTTCAAAGGCTAAGTTCTCCACAAGGGGGAAGCTGGATGAGGCTGTATCCCTCACTGGACAGAGGGACACTCATGGCCGTGCAGAATTTTCCAGAGTGAGGTGGTCTCCAGGGGCCAGATGGACCAGCCCCGGGTAGCCCCACAGCTGGAAGTCAGCCTGGTTTCGTCCAGCCTCACACAGCAGACTTCTGCGTGGCTGGGCACTTATTCGTGGCTCCCTGGTGAGTGGTTTGGAGGCCGGGATCCACCAGGGGCATGGGCTTGGCAAAGCTCCTGATGGCAAATCTCGTGGCATTGCAGGCGGGTCTGACATGGCCCACAGGCTTGGCAGGAGGGAGTTGTTCTGGAGATGGTCTCCACTCACCGCTGTGTGCAAACTCCCTCGGGTAAAGCCCTGGGCTCTCCCGAGGTTGGTACCTTGGCTCTCAGAGCAGCTCTGCACTCAGCAAACCTCCTGGGTCCACAAACACCCCCGTATCCTCCCAAAGCAGAGGCGGGGCCGGGCTGGGAACTGATGCTGCTCTATCACACCGTGTGTTGTAATGCTCCCCGAGGCCCTGTGAAGAGCACCGATCCTCATTTCCCAGATGAGGAAGCTGACTCTCAGAGAGGTTGAGGAATTTTCCCAAAGTCCTGCAGTGAAAGGGGTGCAGCCAGTATTCAGAACTAACTGTGGCTTCAGATCCGTGCTGTCCCCACGGACGAGAGTCCGGTCAGGCAGTCACGCCTCCCTGCTCCCTCCCTGTCTCCCTCTCTCCCTCCTGCCCTGCACATCCGCCGGGTTCTCATCCCTGCTCCTCTCTGCTCCTGTCTTCTTCCTTCTCTCGGAAGTGGCTTCCCCTCCTGGTCTCTTAGCTGCTGCCCTGTAACTTCAGTGCACTGGGCTCTAGCCTGCTGTGGGCCCAGCATCATCCTGGTCCCCGCACAGCGGGGCTTCCGATCGCTAACAGGGTCAGTGTTTCCACATCTTCTTCCCAAATGTCCAGCGGACGGGACCAGGCAGCCCTAGGGAAGATGCACAGAAGGTGGCCCCTTCCTGCCCCAGCCATTGGGTGGGTGTGGAGTCTTCCAGGGAAAGGTGAGGTTGAAGAGGCAATACCCACAGCCCGGGCACACACCTCATCTAGATCTGATGGATCTAAGCCTCTAGGCCCCAGTGACTCCTTTTACTCCCTCCACGGCCCCTTTGTCCTTTCATTCACTCAACAAATATTTACTAAGCATCTGCTACGGTCAGGCGTTAAGCTAGTTGCCGAGGTCACGGTGGTAAACAAGACAGGCGCAGCCCTTGCCCACATGGAGCTTCTGAGCCTAGTGGGTAGACAGACCATAACCCCGTAAATAAATCGCCGTTGGAGATAACTCCAGTGAGATGAGTTCTCCGAGTGAAGTAAACTGATGACGGGCTGGAGAGGAACTCTCCTTCGGGAGATAGGGGAGCAGCCTTCTATAGTAGGCGCTTTCACAGCGGTTTACTGCAGGGATTAACATTTGAACCGAGGCCTGAACTGCAACCTGGAAGCAGCCGGGCCTACAACCTGGGAAGAACGGTCCAGACAGAGGCCAGAAAGGAAACGCCTGGCTGTGTTTGAGGAACTCAGAGGATGCCGTCACTCACTGGGTACCAGCTGGGCGGGAGCAGATAACACGGGAAAGGGGCCTTCCCGCAGCTGCCACCGGAAGAAAGTTCTCTCCAAGCCCCAGCTTCTCCACGAATTCTTGAACTCTCCAAAGCTTGAATTCTCCAAAGCATTCATCACAATGTGCCATTGTTTTCTGGCTTCTTTCTTTTTTTTTTTTTTTTTTTTTTTTTTTTTTTTGGTGGGCGG
>NW_006798529.1:274458-306302 GCF_000442215.2 Lipotes vexillifer | reverse complement strand
TACGCGGGCCTCTCACTGTTGTGGCCTCTCCCGTTGCAGAGCACAGGCTCCAGACGAGCAGGCTCAGCGGCCACGGCTCACGGGCCCAGCCGCTCCACGGCATGTGGGATCTTCCTGGACCGGGGCACGAACCCGCGTCCCCTGCATCAGCAGGCGGACTCTCAACCACTGCGCCACCAGGGAAGCCCTGGCTTCTTTCTTTTTTGATCTCTATTTTCTCTTCTCAATTTCCTAAGTTCCATGTAGCCAGGGGCCTTCCCCAGTTTACTCTCCATGATTCCCCTACCTATAAAAATGCACAGAATGGATACGTGAACGAACGAAAGGAAGGAGCCCGAGCCTCTGGGAAAGCATCTTGTCTGGGCGTGGGTTGCGGCACCAGGCATGGTAACCAGGGCAAGGCAGGGACCTCTGGGTGCAGCGTCGTGGGCACCAGGCAGCACCTGAGCCCACAGAGGTCTCTCTCATTCCTCCCTTCATTCTGCCGCCCCCCAGAATGAAAGCAGTGTGGATGTGGTGGGTACCAAAGGCAGTGATGGCATCTTGCCCTTATGCCTGTGTTGTGTGTTCTCCAAGAGCACACCCTACACATGCTCACAAAGACAAGGCTGGCTCCCCCGGCTGTCCCAACAAGGGTAGAACCTGGAAACAAACAACTGGCAGCTTCCAAAAAGAGCTTAATGGTCCCACAGCAGCCCATGGCCTCACAATGCTGGCATCAGAGCCTTCGGTATCTGGATGGCTGCACCCGATTTCTATTGTATGGATTACACTTCTTGGCCCTGGAAGCCTGGAGGATAGCAACACCTGTGTTAAAATGGCAATAAGATCTTGGCAGCAGAAGCTTCACCTTTGTGATTAAAAAAAACAGAATCACAAGGCTATAGACCCAAATCAGGTGCTACATAGGGTGTAACATCCAGAGTCTCAATGCACATGATCAGAGTCACTGGAAAGAGGACAAGTGGGTGGATACTTGACTTTTTGCTATAACCAAAATAAATTCTAAAATGTATAAATGGAAATTACAAAAACATTGGTAAATATTTATGTAACCAGAGGTGAGGAAAATCTTATTATCCATTATTATTATTTTTTTAATTCATAAAACCAAGGAAGAGGCCATAGGAGAAAGTACTGACATAATCTATGTGGAAAATTTTTAAGATTCTGGATATCAAATACAAGAAGATTAAAGAGTAATCTCTAACCAGGACAAAATGTACTTGACATGGATATAAATAAAGAGTTAAGTGCTTTAATGGAAAAAGAGCTTTTATAAAATATGATGCTCCACTGCCCACACACATAGAAAAATGAGCCAATGACATGAACAGGCAATTTAGGAAAAGCGAAATCGAAATGACCAATAACCTTTTGGGCAAAAACTAATGATACATATCACATCATCAAAGAAATAAGAGTTAAAGCAATGAGAAACTAAGTTTCAGCTGTTCAAGTTGGCAGTGATTTTTTTCTTTATATAGTAACATTCAATACTGGTGTGTATGGGGGAGAATAGACAATTACATGTGCTGCTACAGAGATTGTAAATCATCACATGATTTTTGGAGGCCAATTTTTACTGAAACTTTCGTTTTTATGTTCATGCCTATGGTATACAGAGTAATAGCCACCCAAAGTTGCCCACATTCTAATGTCCAGAACCTGAGAATATGTTATATTATACGCAAAGAGGAATTAAGGTTGCTAATCAGCTGACTTTAAAATAAGGAGATTATGCTGGATTAGCCTATTGGGTGGGTCCAATGTAATCCCAGGGTCCTTAAATGTGGAAGCAGGAGGCAGAAGGAGCCATGTCTGAGAAGGACAGGACCAGTCACTGCTGGTTTGGAAGAAGGCAGGCAGCCTCTAGAAGAAGCTAGAAAAGCCACGAAAATGAATTCTCCCCTAGAAACTTCGGCAGGGACATAGCCCTGCCACACCCTGATTTTAGCCCAATGAGACCCATTTTAAACATCTGATCTTCCCAACTATAACATAATACATTTATGTTGTTTTAAGGCACTAAACTTATGGTAATTTGTTAGAGCAGCTGTAGAAAACTAATACAATAATACTCTTCCTCCCCCCCAAAAATCCTCTCCTAGTAATTTATCCTATTAGAAATATTCAGAAATGTAAGATATATATTCAAGGATGTCTATAATGGAATAATTTATAATAGTGAAATTTTGGAATCAATTTCATTGCCTGATGTGTAATGGCTGATTCCACATTACACCTGTAATGTGGAATACTATGCAGCCATTAAAATCTTTCTGTGAAAGACAGCTTATTTTTATGGGAAAATGTCTATGATATATTGGTTTAAAGCCTATAAAACAGTATATACAATAGCACACAATCTTTGAAACGTTACATGTTTTTCAATATACCAAAATATTACCCAAGGTCACTGGATAAATAGTATATATTATTTAATAATAATATATTTAATTATTAATATTTAATATTATTTAAATTAATATTATTCATATTATTTAATAATAATATAAATTACTTTTCTTTTTGTGATTGTGTTATCCAAATGTCTAGCATTAAGCCCGTATTATCTACGCAATTCTGGAAAACTACTATAAAAGCGTATCAGAGCCCATTCATATAATGAAATAACATGCTGCCATTAAAATAAAGTCAAATTGTACAAGAATATTTAATGGCACTGGAAAGTATTAATGATGTGTTACTCATTGACGGTGTTTCTATGATAGTAAGTACATTATGATCCATATGTGGGTTAAAAGAAATATAGACACATGCACAGAAAACAGATTGACAGGAAATCCACTAAAATGTCAACACTGTTGAGGTTCTGAGAGATTTTTATTGTCTGTATATATTTTCTGTAATTAGAAGCAAACAGGGAATTTTGTTGTGGTCGATGTTTGGAAAAGCACCGATCGCTGATCTCCTGGGTGAAGGTCTGAAAGTAACCAGCAGGTCGTCATGGCTGCCAGCTCCGTGGAGCCCTCCCTGCATCCCTGTTGCAAACATCTGCCCCTTGGGAACCAGGTTCACGAGCCACAGACTCTAAGGCCACAGGGACAGAGGCACAAATTCTGAAGGTGTCTGCCTTTCACATCAGGCCCTTTCTCAGCTGGCCGTCTTTCATATCCCATTCTTTCCTCAAAGGCCTGGCTATGTGCTCACTCTGAAAAGCTGTGCCCCAGATTGCATTGAAAGCTCTGCTCCTGGACGTCTGGCTGGATAATTCCCTCAGGGAATCCCCCACGTCAGTATCTTCAGGTCTCTCTGGAGCGTCAGATTCCCCAGAAAAGAGTCCTCCAAACTCCCTTTCCGAGGGCAGGCAGAGTCCCGGGGCTGGGGCTCTCACACTTTGTACGGAAAATCTCACTTACTTCCCCTTTTCTTTACCGCATCTTCTTGGTCCTCCACCTATGGCTGCTCCGCTCATCTTTCTCAAAGACGGCAGAAAGCGCCTCTACCCACCTCTGAAGTCATTCCTTCATCCTCCAACAGACTCTCTGTTTACAGTTTCTTGTCATCTTTCCCTTCCAGAGGTGGTGCCTCTAATCCCTGAGGTCTTTGGGGATTCTGCAGCCTAAACAGGGCTGCTCTTGGATTTTCCCACCAGCCACTAGCATCGTGCTTCCTCAGATTTGCAAAAACAATCATCACGCACCTACCCGCTCTCCTGCTTCCCCACACGTGCTGCTTTCTGTCTCTCATCTCATGGACCCCTGCGGGTCTATGTCTATACAGATGGCCATTGATTGCCTTTTGAGTGGAAGGCTAGATGCAGAGGTGATCCAGGGCAGGCCTGGGCCTGCAGGGAGGATGGAGCCCAGGAGCTAGATTCAGAATGTCCCTTGTGCTGAGGGGTAGTGGCAGGAAATGCCACTCACAGATGCTTAACTTCTCGAAGCCACGATTTCCCAACCTGTGAAATGGGCACAGTAACAGTACAAAATTTAGAAGATGCCAACAGCAAAAACAGGGCTTTTTCTCACTTGAACCTAAGGAATGTTCTGGAAAGTTCTGTGGGCAAGTCTGGAAGTGAGCCTCTACTCCAGTGTTACTGAGCTTAGAGGCCATTTCCCTTTACAGCACTCTCTTCCCAGCACATCCGGGGCCTCCGATAAGCAGGACCATGGGTCTAAAGCCTCCAAAACTCTCTAAAGCTGCAGTGTTTCAAGTCAGCTCCGCACAGCTGCCTCTGCATCCATCATGCTAAATATGGAGCCTTGAATATTCACACATGATGTGGCCTCAATTCTGGGAACAAACCCTCACATGCCATAACTTTGGGGAGAATGCAGTGCTGAAGATACCCAGTTTCTTCAAATTTCATTTTCCACTTTTTAATCTCCATTCCCCATCTGCAGTTGGGAAATTCTAAATCTATTAGAATTGGCTTCTTTGGGTTCCTAAAAAGAGATTCTGTTTCAAGGACCAAGTAGGGCACTTAAGGATAGAAATGTTTTGGATTTTCAGAGCACTCACGTAGCTTCCACAGGCCATTTCATGAAAGCACTTCATTAAAAAGAAAGAAGAATAAAACAATGTAGGATCTTAGTACATTAGAGAACGCACTGCAGCATCAGCTTGGGACATTCTGCCAGCTTGGAGGGTATCCCTCTTGCCATATTCTCTGCTTGGCAAACTCCCGTTCATCCCTTAAAACCCTAACTCAAGTGCCCTGCCACCTGTGGCATATTTCCTGATCACAGTGACCGTTTTTATCTCCGGAAACAATTAAATACTTTTTACCTGACGAAATCACACAGCCCTTAGTCTATAAACCTATGTTTATCATCTTAGTCTGTAATTTTATCTCCTATGTATGAAAATTCACATCTATAGATGTCTGTCAGTTCACTGTGGTTGTGAAAAACTCTTGGGAATTCAAATGCTGCACCTGTGAACTCTTCCAGACTCCCTGGGCAGCAGGAAAATCTCCAGACCAGAGACTTAGACTCTCCCCCTCACCCCCGCTTCTCCCACCATGGAGACCTTAGCATATGACTGCATACCAAACACCAGAAGGCAATGAAATAAAAATTCTTCTTTGTAGTCCACTCCTAAGGTGAATGAAGAACACACCTGTGTTCTTCCCTCTTAGCAAATGGGTTTTAAGAACCTCTTGTATCTTATGCAGATTGTTCTGTGGTGCACTCCCCAACTGTGGCCTGATCAATGAAACCCTGACCCCAGCCGAGGAAACCCCGACCCCAGCTGAGGAAACCCCAACCCAGGGTCCTGGGACAGGTGCAGACTGCAGGTTCTGGAGCCAGAATGCTGGGGTTCAAATCCTGGCTTTACCACTTGCAAGCTTAAATCACTTAACTTCTCAAAGCCACGATTTCCCCACCTGTGAAATGGGCACAGTAACAGTACAAAATTTAGAAGATTTAAGAGATAATTGAGATCAAGTATAAAGAGCTTAGAACACAGTTAGTGGCTCATAGTGGGAGCTTAACAATGCTCATTATTTTGATTTTTATTCTACATATTATGGAAAGTATTGGTTTAGATCGTATCCCCTTCTCTTCCTCCAGCTCTTAGAACAAAATGAGGTTTTGCAGGGCCCCACGAAGGCTGGCTTTCCCGTGTGTCTTTTCAGGTTCTTTGCTGTTTCTCTCCTATCACAGAGTCCCATAGGACAAGACTGTTAGCCAGTCGTCCTGGTTAGAGAAGGAGGAATAAATACCTCCACCTTTGTTACTCACATCTCTTCACTCTCTCCCTTCCCTCTGGGGCTAGAGGGGGGTCTTCAGTGTAGAAACAGCATAAGGAAGAGAGAGCTTAATTTGGAATGGTGAGTCATGTGTTGGGTCTAATAAAAAACAATTTTGGACTAAGAGAAAATAGGGCCCCCAAGTGGGAGACCTAAGTTGGTACACCCCACTCTTGCCATCCCAGGTGGCCTTGAACCTCCCTGGTCCAAACCCTCATTCCTCCATCTCTGAGAGCCCAGACCTAACCCAGTGCCTGGCACACCATGGAAGTTAGTTATTGAATAACTGAAAGTAACTGAAGAATGGTCTTAAATAAGCTCATTTGGGATATGCTTATCCTAAAGGTAAGATTATAATAGACTGATAATAGATCTTTGATAATTGAATGTATCCAAATTTAAAACTTAGTTAGATGAAGGGGTATAAACCTTGAATCACCTTTAAATAGGGGAGAGGAGACATGGAGAATAAAATTTTCAGCCATTTTCCCATTTCAAATGGGAAATCATAGTATTAATAACACCAGAAAAAATAATAGGAGTTAATTGTTTCTAATGTTGACCACATGAGAATGTGTTGGGTGATGCGTTAAATCCCTACAAAACCCTGCAAGGGAGGTATTATTCTCCCCGTTTTACAGATGATCAAGTTGAGGCTTTGAGAGTCCGAACAGCTTGTTCACAGGACTCCTGAGTAATGAAACCAGGATCTGAGTCAAGACGGTCTGATTCTAGACCTGAAGAAAGGTTCTTCTTCAGATGGGCATGGAGTCCCTACTATGTTCTCCTTCTCCTGTAGGAACATGGCAGTGTAAGTCATGGCTCTGCCTCCTGAAAGTTTATAGCCTAGTTCTGATACCAAGAAACACATTCAGTAGTCAAATAAGAATTAAGTTTGAAATGCAAAAAAAAAAAAGAAAAGTAGGAGATGTGGCTTCTCTATCTGCTACACACATGGTGCTGTCTTGACCCATTCTGGGTGGACGTGGAACAGTCCAAACTCTGTTGCCACTTCTGCAGTAACATGCAGTGTGGCCTTGGTCAAGTCTCTTCACCTCTCTGAACCTCATCTTTCTCAGCTGGAATTCAATCTATAAACTCTCATCAGGGGGATACAGTTTGTGAGGTTCCTTGTTAGGACACCAATGGCGGCTTCAACAACAAGTGAGACCAGGTCAGCCAAGTTCCTGTCCTCAAGATGTCCCCAATAAAGAGGGTTAAACCAGCACAGAGCTCAGCATATAAAAGGTTTTAGTAGAAAACAAACTTACAGTTACCAAAGGGAAGGGGGCGGGAAGTGATAAATTAGGAGTTTGGGATTAACAGATAACACAATACTATATATAAAATAGTTAAACAACAAGGACCTACTGTATGGCGCAGGGAACCATACTCAATATCTTGTAATAACCTATAATATAAAAGAATCTGAAAAAGAATATATATACATATATGTATAACTGAATCACTTCGCTGTACACCTGAAACTAACACAACCTTGTAAACCAGCTATACTTCAATAAAAAAGGGGAGGTGTTTAACTGTTTTTCATGAATAAGGCTTAAGATTCTCAGAATTCCAATGGAAGGCCCCTGAGAGGCGCTGGTGGTGCTGGTGGTCATGAGTGTAATTGTGTAAATGCTTGACAGGGACATCTCTGTTATGAAGATTTCACAGTGCTAAGGAAGTTAGTCTGTAAGTTGGAATCAATTATATGCAGAGAGCCAGGCTCTGACTCCATCTCTCTCTTGCTCCTCCTCCTTCAGCCTTGAAAGCCTGCAGCTCAGTGTGGAGGAGCATCAGGCGGGAAAGAAAGAGGTAGACAAGTTAGACCACAGAGGGGGAGCCTCCATGATGTGTCCTGATAAACCAAACCAAGAGACACATGAGATCCTTACTCCCTGATTCTCATGACACATGCACCTTTTCTTGACCATATTCTTTTCATTGCTCAGTGCCCATAGTCCCTTTATAAAGTCCTTTTGATAATGATGATGGTGATGGTGATGATGATGATGGTGACAGTGATGATGGTGATGGTGATGGTGATGATTATGGTGACAGTGATGATAATGGTGGTGATGATGATGATGGTGATGATGATTATGGTGACAGTGATGATGATGATGGTGATGGTGATGATTATGGTGACAGTGATGATGGTGATGGTGATGGTGAGGATTATGGTGACAGTGATGATGATGATGGTGATGGTGATGATTATGGTGACAGTGATGATGATGGTGATGGTGATGATTATGGTGACAGTGATGATGGTGATGGTGGTGATGATGATGATGGTGATGATGATTATGGTGACAGTGATGATGGTGATGGTGATAGTGATGATTATGGTGACAGTGATGATAATGGTGGTGATGATGATGATGGTGATGATGATTATGGTGACAGTGATGATGATGATGGTGATGGTGATGATTATGGTGACAGTGATGATGATGATGATGATGGTGATGGTGATGATTATGGTGACAGTGGTAATGGTGATGGTGATGGTGATGGTGGTGATGATGATGATGGTGATGGTGATGATTACGGTGACAGTGATGATGATGGTGATGGTGATGATTATGGTGACAGTGATGATGGTGATGGTGATGGTGATGGTGGTGATGATGATGATGGTGATGATTATGGTAACAGTGATGATGATGATGATGATGATGGTGATGATGATTATGATGACAGTGATGATGATGATGATGATGATGGTGATGGTGATGATGATGGTGATGATGATGATGATGATATAGTTGGACTGTGCAACAATGGATGAACCAGATTGGAAAGAATTCTGTAACATAAAGTTGATGCGGAAACATGAGTGACCATGGAATGTCTAGACAGAGACTCATAGACTGGGCTTGTGTTAACACAAGCCTTTGGCCCTGAACGCTGCAGATGGAGGTGCACATGTATGTATTTGGGCTGCACTGGAGAACATGAGACCTGACTGCCAACACACCATGAGAGAATCTCTTCTCTTCTTGGGGCCTCGTTTGCCCTGTCTCTGAAAAAAAAAGTCTGCCCTGAAGAATCTGTAAGTGACCTTTCAGCTCTAACAGACAGTTTCCAAATGGTTGGAGCTTATCAGCCCCTAAGAAGTTATGAAAAAGGATGGGAATAATCTAATGTGGAACGTCTGACAGAGCCTCCTGTTGCAAAAGGATTTCCATGAATGTTATTTTTAAATTAATCGGATGCATATTTCAGGGCTCACAATAAATATATGAATACAAACAAGAGAAATTAATGTCAATATATAATTATATTATGCACATTATATAAATGTCATATAAACTCTGAGAGGGTAGAAACAAACCATGACTACAGATAATCATGAATAAATAACTTGTTATGCTTAGCTGTTTCTCGAAGCACAAGGTTTGCATTCTGGAAAATGACTTCTATCTCAACCCCCTCTTCTTTGTTGATTTTTGTGTAGGTCCTATCCACTGCAGGGGCAAAGCAGCAGGCACTGCAAGGCAAGATTTCAGAAGATGCCAAAGTGCCAAGTCTTTTGAGTTCACACAAATGTGTCTGAGAAGTATGTCTCTGTTAACAGGACCATACCGAGGGGTTCATGGTGAAGGCAGGCAGGGGACCTGAGGGCACAGCAGAGGGAGGCGGGAAAGAGAAACAAGATGGTGACCATTCACAACATATAATCGAGGGCAGCTTCTTCTGGTGCCCTTAGAGAGGTTCTGGTGAGCTTCATACCTCCAGGACAACCTTGAAGTTGGTGAGGTTCCCTGATAAGCAGGAAGTTGGCGTGATCAGAGGCTGTGAGGACTTGGGGGCCTGTGCTGACTGAGAAGTCAGAGAATTCTCCCGCTCTTACAAGACTCAGTGGATGCCAAGAAAACTTGGAGAACTGGGGAAGCTGAACCAGGCAGGTGTTTCTCTAGATCTTGCAAGACTCTTTGGGGAAAGAAATAGGATGCCAGGGATTGTGAGTCAGGGAAATGGTTTTTTAAGCTGAGGTCACCCACAAATTCTCAGAGTCTGCACATTTGACCTTGGCTCTGTGACAGTGTCCTAGAGCAGTGTGGTCCCCAACTTTTTGGCACCAGGGACCAGTTTTGTTGAAGACAATTTTTCCACAGACCGTGGGTGGAGGGGGGTGGAGTTCAGGCAGTAATGTGAGCAATGGTTCAGGCAGTGATGTGAGTGATGGGTAGGGGATGGTTAAGGCGGTAATGTGACCAACTGCTTACTTCCTGATTTGAGGCACGGTCCCCAACAGGCCACGGACCATTACTGGTCCACAGCCCAAGGGTTGGGGACCCCTGTCCTAGAGCATTTACTGTTTATTCAGCATCCAATATGACATCTCTAGAGAGGCCCCTAGGAGGTGAGAAAGGTCAAATGCCAACCAAAGAAGGGCAGTCCCTGACAGTGGCTATGTGTCAGTTTTATTGGTTGAAAACTGATCAACCAAGGTGAATAGTTACCTGGTTTTCTGAACACTCCATGCCAAATTAATTGATCTTATTACACTGGTATAACTGGTTCTCTGGGAAGGTGAAGTTAAATCTTTTGAGACTGTTACAAACTGAATGTTTGTATCCCCCGCAAAGTGATCTTTACAACTAGGGCCTCTGGGAAGTAATTAGATTTAGGTGAGGTGGTGAGGATGAGGCCCCATGATGGGATTAGTGTCCTCATAAGAAGACAAAAAGAGTTCCACCAGGTAAAGATACAGGGAGAAGGCAAACATCTGCATCTTGGAAGAGGGCCCCCATCATGAACAGAATCTGCTGGCACATTGATCTTGAGTTTTCCAGGCACCAGAACTGTGAGAAATACATGTTGGCTGTTTAAACCACCCAGTCTAGGGTAATTTCTTATAGAATCCTGAGCAGAATAAGACAGGTGTAATGACTTACCATATTTACTTCTTATCAACTAAATAGTAATGATTGTTATGGGTTGAATTGCCCCCACCCCTGCAAAAAACAAAAGATATGTTGGAGTCCTAACCCCCAGTATCTCAGAATGTGACCTTATTTGGAAATAGGGTCTTTTCTATATATTTTTTCAGTTTTTAAAAATTTTTATTGACATATAGTTGATTTATAATGTTATGTTAGTTTCAGGTATATAGCAAAGTGACTCAATTACATATATATACATATATATATATATATATACACACATTCCTTTTTTACATTCTCTTTCATTATAGGTTATTACAAGATGTTGAGTATATTTCCCTGTGCTATACAGTAGGATCTTGTTGGTTATGTATTTTATATATAGTAGTGTGTATATTTTAATCTCAAACTACTAATTTATCCTTGTCCTCCCTTTTATACATTAAGTGAAAAATAAGTTAAGATGAGATCATTAGGGTGGGCCCTAATCCAATAAGACCAATGTCCTTATAAAAAGGGAAAATTTGGACACAGACACACAAGGAGAACATCATGTGGTGGTAAAAGCAAAAATCAGGATGATGATTCTACAAACCAAGAAACACCGAAGAGTGTCAGCAAACCACCAGAAGCTTGGGGAGAGGCCTGGAACGGATTCCACAACTCACAGCCCTCAGAAGCACCTACCCTGCGGACACGTTGATCTCTGACTTGTAGAGTCTCCAGAATTTTGAGACAATAACTTTCTGTTGTTTAAGGTGCTCAGCTTGTGGTACTTCGTTAGGGGAGCCCTGGAAATTATTCAATGGTGGTGATGAGGAGAACGATGGATACACCAATGAGATACCAATGTGGACCATGATGATTGCACTTTTAGAGCATAAAATAGATGGGGACAAGACCCAAGGCTTCAGGCAGAGACCATTGCTGTGCTACCCTGAGCAAATGACTTAATCTCTCTGGGCTTCAGTTTCCTCATCTCTAGAATAAGGATGACATAATAACTCACAGGGTTGTCACTTGCCCCAACCACTAATGTGCGATAATGTACATCATGTCCCAGGCCAGGGCCAGGCCCCTAGTAAATACTCCGCAGTCAATAGCTCTTATGTTTTTATTCTCAAGTTCCCAGTTTACGAAACCCTTTGCAGAGACTCTGTCTAATCCTCCCAGGCATCTTGTCCCCAGCTAACTACTGTTATTATTATCCTCTTCCTCTGCCAAAACATGGAAACAACAGCTTCTGAGAGGCCTGGGTTCGTGCCCCATAAATTGTTACACCCTCAGTCCCGCCTGGAAACCCCTATTTTTTTTCTGCAGTCCCTTGAGGCGTGTATAGCGTGGAGAAAATGTGTGTTCCACTGAAGCTATTTAATGCGTAGATTTTATACCCTAAACAAAGATAACACTAATGAATTCATAGTCAACCTTTTCAGCCCTGTGATAGCAAAAGATTTTCAGTCACTTTAGCCCAAGCTACATTTGCACCCTGGGTCACCCCAAGAAAAGGACAACACATTAATCTTTGTCCTCCTGGTGTTGAGTGAACTCTCAAATAATCCATCGCATGGCACAAGGCAAAACTTAAAACCTTAAAACGCCATCTATCTGGTCCCCAATTAAAACATAATCTTTTTAAGCTGCCAATACCCACTGACCAGGATCAATAGAGGGGACGATTATGAATGGCGCTTCCTAGTGATCTGGTCTGACAGGGGATGGATTACTGCTGTCACATCCAGAGGGAGGGGAAGGTGGACCCCCTCGGTAACCACTGGGTTGCAGATAACCCGGCTTCCTCCTCTGGCTTAACTGATGTGGAAATCATATCTTATAATTATAGCCACGGAGGTTGTGCTTTCAAAATTCCTGTTAAGCCAGAGTATATTTTTCAGGAAATGAGTTAAGCCTCCATCCGGGCATTTGGCGGGGGGATGTTGGAACTGCATTCTCTGGGCTGGGTGCTGGGCTGAGTGTGAACAATTGTGAGGTTGTTGCCCAGGTGGGTGATGTTCCAGAAACCATTGGCCTTTCTCCCTTGGGCTTCTAACACATGAGAAAGATAAGACTTGAAGATGGTGTGGGATTTCACACAGGTGAGAGGAGTCTGCGCTTGGATTCTGGACTCCTGTCTCTAAAGCTCTGGTCCTTTCTACATCACCATTCTTCTGATATGGAGACCAGTTCAAGCTGCTCAGAACCTCACACCTGTTAGGGCCTTTTCACAGTCCAGACATGAGCAGTCCCTGAATTTGGCAACATCTGAATCCCAAGATAGCTCAGGTCTTCTCTCTCTCGGCATGTTTGCCACGGATAAGGATGAGACATGTAGTCGAAGCGTAATTCACATGAGCCAATGAAAACGAGATGAAACTCTTGAAACGAGTGGAAACTCTCACCTAGAGTGTCACATGCTCTTTCTAGGCCAGCATGATGGACAGTCAGCTGCCCTGAGCTCCTGATCTAAAGAAGTCAGCATTCCCTTATAAATGGGCTCCTCCCTTGTCATCCCTTCAAGATCTCTGCTCTTCCCATTTTGGACACTGTCCAGATTTAGGAGGGGTTATGGAGGAGATGCTAACAGTTAGCAGGTGTCTACTGTTTAGCAGCGGTGATAGCTGACTCTGCGGGACTGTGCAGAGGGGAGGTGGCCAGTGTGTGAAGCTCCCACGCTCCCCTCACTGCTCGGTGGGGAGGGGGCTGCTCTTCCCAGCAGATGGACCCTCCCTTCCACTCCCTACCGTGCCTGTTTCTGGAGCATGGATTTTGGACTCGTGATTTAGAATCAGGGAGTAGACTGAGACAGTCCCAGAGATGCTGAGGGATGGATGAGGTAAAGCACAGGAGAGTGCTTTCTGATGAAGAACTCTCACAGAAAAGAATGGGTTGATGGGGGAGAAGAGAGGAGAAAGGGGGGAGGGGGAGGCAGAAGCAAGCCTTGTGGGCGGGGGGAAAGGGTAGGTGGCCTCTTTTGCGGTACCAGCAACAAAACACAGGCTCTGCAGCAGTGTGGGAATGATGGAATTAGGAACGGGAAGAAATGGAACCTCAGAACCACTCGGGGGAAGGTGCGTTGGATCATTTTCAGCATTTTTCAAGAGGCACAAGTCCATGAAGAGAGTCATCTTTATTACTTGAGCTGTTTAGATTGCTGATGCCTTTGATTGTGATTCTTTCCATGCGGGTTCAAAAGCCAAACAGGGTCTGTCTGCGGGGGAACTTCTGAGTAGGATCCTGGACCTAAGGACAGCCCTCAGGACACAGACTGGCAGTCACATGGTCAGGGCAGGGGACCGTGGCCCAGAAAAGGAAGGACGTTTCCTCTAGGGAGTTATCCACAGAGTGGATATGACAGTGATTCATCAGGGCCACACCAGCCAGACACGGCCAGGCTAGACTCCAACCCCAAGTTTCACTCCCTTTGAGACCTTGACTCTTGACCTTAGACAAGCCTGTCCTTTCTGACCACCACTCCATGTACCAACTCCAAAGGGAGTGAAAAGACAATGTCGCAATGGACTAAAGATAGACCCATGAAAGACACTTTAAAAGAGAAGGCTGTATGTCCCCCTGGCACCTCTTCAATAGAGTGAGCACCTTTCCAACAGGTGAAGTCTGGGTACTCGGGAGAGCTGAGCTGGACCTGGGCTGGATGGACACTGGGATGGGACATATAACTCTGATGGAGGGACAGGGTGTGTGGAGAGTGGAGATGGGGGATAAAGTGGGAAAGACAGATCAAGTTCAGATTGGTAGGGCCTCAGATGCCAAGATAAGGGCTTTGAGAAGACAAATTTCCACGAGGACTCTACCTAGGAGGAAAACGCTTAGTTGCTCGTACTGAAGAACTCAAGGGATAAGGTCCGGCATGCCACATTCAGCTGTAACTCTCTTTCATGTCCTGACTATCTCTCGACGTAGAAGTCCTCTGATAAAGGTCTGCTTCTGACCTGCATAACATCAGATATCTTTAAAAGCCAGACTTGATGACTTAATATAACAGTGACCTGCCTATGCTTTCAGAAAGGGTGCCTCTCTATAAAGAGCTTCCTAATTCATTAAGTGGGACAGTTATTGAGATTTTTTTTAATAATTTTTTTAAACATTTATTTATTTATTTTTGGCTGCGTCGAGTCTCAATTATGTCATGCGGGATGTTTCCTTGCAGCCCGCAGCCTTCTCTCTAGTTGTGGCATGCAGGTTTTCTCTCTCTAGTTGTGCTGCACAGGCTCCAGGGCGCGTGGGCTCTGTAGTTTGCAGTAGGCAGGCTCTCTCATCGAGATGCTCGAGCTCAGTAGTTGCGGCATGAGAGCTCAGTAGTTACGGCACACGGGCTTGGCTGCCCCACGGCATGTGGGATCTTAGTTCCTTGACCAGGGATCGAACAAACGTCCCCTGCCTTGGAAGGCGGACTCTTTACCACTGGACCACCATAGATTTGGATCTGAGAGACTTGTAGCTGGAGGTTGAAAGGAGACTTGTTTTTCCTTGAACACCCTTAGACACTGGTCCTCTCCCTCCTTGCCTCACCCCCTTCCCCTCCTCCGTTCCCCCTCCTCTTTTCTCTCTCTCTCTCCCTCTCTCTCCAAGCAAGAATTATTTTTCATATATACACGCACACTCAGAAACAGCGCCAATAAATACCAGTGACATTTTAACATCATATCCTCAAACAACTAAATAGGATTTGAAAATCGTGTATGGTTTTTTGTTTCCCTTGAATTTCAGTTTAGTTCAGTGGAGATCAAAGGAAGCAGAATAAAACTCTCATTGTATGAGACAGCCGATCATGTTTAATCTTTATGAAAAAGATAGAAATAGGTTACCCAGGACACGGGAAATATTTACAGTTTAATTTGACCAGGCTCCCAGACATCCTTCTGCAGACCATTTTCTAAGGAATCACTCCATCTGTTGCTCACTCATGGGTCAAAGGAGAATGTAAAGTGGGAGGGGCCGTCCCCGAGCTCTCGGCCCACACTGGGCCTTGCACTGTCCCAGCAGTTAGTTCTTACACTTTCCTATCATATAGGTACAGTGAGCCATTTTCCCAGGTGATTAGCCAAGGCTGAGTGAATGAAGGAGGGTGCTTTGGGCTGCAAGGATCAAAAATAAGCCTGTATCTGGCTTAACTAACAAGAAGTGTTCTTGGTCACTGGGTCCAACGTTTTTCCTGCTACCTTCCATTAGCTCTGTCTTCCTGTTTCAATATCCATCAAGGCAGGATAGCTGCCAACAGCCATGGGGCTTTTCTCCTTCACATTTAGAGGACAAAGAGGAACTATCTTCCCATGGCTTTCTCTGAAGAATGCGGATGTTTAATTCCCAAAAGACCTAGATGTGTCCCTCTGGTTTCATTGGCCAGAAGCCATTGGTTTTCATTATCTTAAGCCCATCCATGACTGGACCACTCCCAGGGGCTTGGGATTTCCATGATAGGCTGGGAGCAGTCAGCCAGGAAGGTCAGGACCTGGTGGCGTCCACCAGAGTGAGCACTTCAGGCACTCAGCTGGAAGGTGTCTGAGAGCCCTTGGTGTTGATGAGTCACTAGAAATTAATGATAAAATATGTAACATATGCAGCAAGTGTTCTGTGTGCTGTGGAAATATCTGAAAGCATCCAACAATTTCATTAATAGGATTTTAAATACTGTTTTCCTGCCTTACAAACTGACCCAGGTTAGACAAAAGAAATTATTGGACCTTCAGGGAAACACATCTCACACACACACACACACACACACACACACACACACACACACACACACACACACATTATTGAAAGCTCAGAAATAGACCAAATGAAAACCAATGTGTATATCATGGAATTTTTTAATGTTAGTTGAAACCGTGGAGGCATTATTAATCTTAAAAATTACACTTAACTTATTAAAAAGAAATACAGAACAGTGCCTCCAAAGAAGGAGGATGTTGTAAATGTTGAAATGTTGAAGGGTGAGATATGAACAATTAAACGACATGGTCATGAAGAAATTATTTTG
This sequence comes from Lipotes vexillifer, assembly GCF_000442215.2. Classification (NCBI taxonomy): domain Eukaryota; kingdom Metazoa; phylum Chordata; class Mammalia; order Artiodactyla; family Lipotidae; genus Lipotes; species Lipotes vexillifer. The sequence continues at coordinate 289,681 of NW_006798529.1, read as the reverse complement.
CTCAGTTAAATATTTGAACTTTTTTAAGTGGATCAATGTCTTTCACAATGACGTATGGACCAAAGCTGACCTTTATTGGGAACCCGTTAAATGCAGACCCAGGTCACGTACATCACCGGCATCAATCATCTCCTTTAAACTTCACATCACCTGAGAAGGAGGTGCTGTCCCCATTTATGAATGTGTTTAAAGACTGAACCTCAGGGAAGTTCCTTAAGTTTCCTGAGACACCCAGGTAATGAGATCTCAACTCCAGGGCTGGATCATCTAACTACCATGCCACCATGTTGGAATTCTCCAAGGCCCATTAAACTAGATTTGGTTCATGGATTTATTCATTTATTCACTGGTTAAAATTATTAATAGTGTCTTTTGCATTCCAGGCAGGCAATGTGTTGGCCTCACCAGGAACTACATCACTGGGGGAAAACACAGGCACAGAGGAAGTTTCACTTTGACATTTCATTTTTCCAAAGGGCCACAACTCAATACACAGCCTATGATCTCACTTGTCAGAAAGGTATTGCTAATGTTGTCCAGGATTTCCCACTTTTATGTCTCTATGGTTGCAACAATTCAATACGGTTGTCTGGAGTCTTGACTTTATCAATAAATGTTTTTTTAAATCGTCCTATTTGAAAAAAAATGTTAGTAGGCACTAATATATGGGTATATGATGATTTGTCATATCTGGCTATTATTGGAAATGTATGTGGCTTTCACAAATTTCATATTACAAATACTACTGCATTAAATATATTTATATATAACTTTCGACTACAGGTCTCTAGGTAGGAAAGTTATCCAGAAATTTAATTACGGTCAAAGGATAGGAACATCTCCAGGGCTCTTAAAGACCTGTGTGCTGAATTTTTGTTCCCAATTCACAGGTGAGCATGCCCAATTCAGCCCAAATAGGTCCACGTAGAGTGTTAGGATGACAAATCTTTGGGATTGGATGTAATAGGACCTTCTTGGTTTCATTTATTCTAGGGTTTAGTTGTATGCATAGCCTCATGTAAGTGATGGTAACTGCTGGTGTAATGACCAGCACTTTCTTTTTAGAGGGTCACTGATACATGTCCACCTAAATGAATTTACACTGCCAGGTCAACCAAGTTATTTGTCAGGGATGAGTTCGCAAGCCCTCCGGGTGACCTTTGGCCAGGGATGAATTAGGAATAGCTGAGTCCATGCCCAGGTCCAAAACTTACAGAGGCTTAAATTTCTCAGGAGCAGTTTCTCCTTTCCATTCTAGTGACTGGAATATGGAAAGTGACAGATGATTAAATTTAAAAAAAATAGACACTCTTACATCGCTTTGACATTGCTTCCAAAATGTCTTCAGAATAACAAAAATTATTCTGCAAGCCCCTCCCTGCCTTTGACAGTGATTACAATCCCAGGTCATTCTACAGTCCCATGGTCCTCCCCAAGTAGAGCATCAGTCACAGAACAGGTGCTCTAAACAGGTGATGGATTAATCAGTTCATAACTAAGTCCAAATAGTTTCCTAATGGCCAGGCTTCACTTGCAACAATCCTCCCTTATTTTCATTTTGAAACAGAATTACTTGAGAGCTTCATATCAACCTTAAATTTTTAAGGAAAGGCAAATACCTTCACCTACTATATAGAGCAGAATCAGAAAGCTATGGTCCAAGGGTCAAATCCAGCCTACCCACAGCCTGATTCTCCATGAGTGAGAGCTAAGAATGACTTTCACATTTTTAAATGGTTGAAAAAAATCAAAAGAATAATACTATTTGGGGAAAACTGAAAATTATATGAAATTCACATTTCAGTGTCCATAAAGAAAATTTGATTAGCCCACAGTCACACCTATTCATCTACATTTTGTCTACAGCTGCTTTCACGCTTAGAAGGCAGAATTGAGTAGTTTTGACAGAGATCAAACAGCCCCATAAAGCCTAAAACATGTATTATCTGGTATTTTACACAAAGCGTTTGCTGACTCCTGACATAGAAAAGTCATCTTGCTTAAAATATGTAATAATTGAATAAAACAAAGTAAAATGTGAACGGAAAGAATTTGCACACCACCCCCTAATAAATAGGGGCGGGGGGAGAGAGAGAGAGTCCTGTATCATTAAGACGCTAAGAGACATTCTTTTTTTGTTGTTATTTTTTTAGTCTACGCTTGACTTTAAAAAAATATATACATCTGCCAGAGAATACAAGTCGAGTGGCTCAGAAAGAGGAAGTGGTTAAAAAAAAAAGCAAATGCAACAAATTTCAATGTTTTAAATAAATGAAATGGAACAAAAACATGATAAAACAAATATTCTAAAAATGATTGCAGAAAGCCATCAGGCTGCAGTCAGTTTTGACACAGGCTCGCCTTGCTTGGCTGGTACTAATTCCCTAATGAAAAATATGGGATTGACCTTCAGAAGAGATTTAAATGGCCTTAAAAAACCATCCAGGGGGCCAGTCAGCCTCTAAACACAAACGTGTCCCCTCCCGCCTCCCTCCTGTGCTAAAGATTGCCCCTCAAAAGTCAGCAAGGAACTTACAGTAATGGATTTCAAAGTCAAGACTCTAATGCAAATCTAAGCATTTGCTTATACACTCTCCAAAGTCTCAACAGATTAAGTTTGGGAGTATTTTCATAGATCATATCTACATAATCTAATAGAGGTGATTTCAGGAATACAGAGATGTTTCCTGCCATGTACCTGCCAAAGTGCAACTCCTCACCAGCAACATCAATAGGGCATATGTTTGCGTTCAGATTTTTTTTTTTACTTCATCCACTTTATAAAACGATGTTGAAGGGTTTTAAATAATATTCTGCTCCTGTAGAGAGGTCTTTGTCTTGGCGAAAGTACTAGGGAGAAACGGGGGATTCTAAGGATAAGGGACCCTGGTCTCTATTAAGCTTCTGTAACGTAATTGACTTTGTTAAAGGGCGCTTAGGAATCGTGTGATTTACATCTCAGGAGAGCTTAATACATCACCCACTCGAGGTTCCACTTGTTTAAATATTTCATCTTAAAAGGTGCAGCAGACTCGTAACTTTATCAGCACCCACCCTTCTCCAGCTGAAATGGATTCTCTAGCCCAATCATTACACCCATGACTCCAAGCAAAGGAAGTCATTTTGCCTCTTTTTTCGACAAGGGAACCTGGGCTGTCACATTACCTATTTCCATCAAGTTAAACAAGGCCTGGGTGAGATTTTCCCAGGATGATGTCTTTGGTGGGGATAGGAAAAGATTAGACCCTTAAAACTTTAATTTTCCTAATAAGTCATTTTTTCACATGTAAAGTGTGTCAGTGTGTGCAGGTCAGTGGGAGGGGGCAGAGAGGACAGCATCGCACAAGCTCAAGTGCAAGCTGTGAGTATGCCGGGGTTCACTCCCAATTCCCCTGCGTATGCCCTGTGTGGTCTTGGTTTTGTTACTTGACCTCTCTGAGCTCCCTTTCCCCTGGAGTGAACTTAGGCCAGTAAGAGTTGAGCCTTGCCCAATGGCTGCATACACCCGATGGTGACCACCAGGCCCTGCTGGGGTTGGTGTCACAAAGCCAGGCAGCTCAGGTGTTCCAGGAGCTGCAGGGAGGGCTCTTCTCGTCCTCAGTTCCCACCCCCTCAGAGCTCATGCGACGGGGAGGACCCAGACCACAGGTACGTGAGCAGACGGCTGAACTGGACCCTGCCAGATAATGCTAAGAGCCAAGAGGAGAACCAGACCGGAAGACCCAACCAAGAGTGATGGTGATGGAGAGCTGCTTCCTTAGGAAGATAAGCAGAGTCAGCCTCACTGAACACAGACCTGAGGGGTAGAGAGGGATCCACCAGGTACAAAAGTGGGGGACCAGCATTCCTGGCAGGGGGAGAGCTGATGCCAGGGCCCCAGGCAGGCTGGACAGGCTGAGGACCAGTGCAGGGGGACCACTGGGACAGAGTGGGAAAGAAGAGGGGGAGCCCAGACAGGCTTCAGGTGATGTTGAGACCCACAGACCTGGGAGACTAGCTTCGATTTTATCCCAAGGGCAGTGGGAATCCACTCGGTGGTATCAGAATGGAAATGATGTGAATGAGTCAATGAATGAATGTGAATGAAGGAATGAGGCCCATGAAAGAATTTTCTAAAAGCACTATGCAAATATAAACACACACACACACACACACACACAGGAGCTGTGTCTTCACTGTCCTTTTATTCTGTGCAAGCCCAAATACAAGGGAAGGTTATGTCTGGAGCCGATGCAGAGACTGAAATGAACTCAGTCAAGGCTAGCTTGGGATATTGAGAGAAATCACCTATAAAGGAGGCAAAGAAATACCACAGGGAGTTAGTCATCATTCTATGGGCTAGATGAGCTGACGTCCCTCAGTGCTGAGTGTCTTTCTAAAGAAGCCCTTTAAAGACCACATCAAGAACCTCCCAGATCACAAATGTACACTTTCAGGATAATTTGTGCAAACGGTTGTAATGTTATGTGAATGAATCCCTGTGGCTTGGAATACAACTTCCAGGGAACACAGATCTCAAGGATGCTGTATCTCAAAGAACTGAGATGATCATGACTGCTGGTGTCAAAGTAGCATACGCGAGCTTAAGTAACAAGTAATAATCACATGTCAGTGATAGGCAAACTTCTGTGAAATGCGAGACAGCAAAAGGACATTTTTTAAAATCACTATTTTATATTGTATGTGGTCTTAAGTATAGGTTCGTAGATTAACAAATTGGTTATCCTGAGTTGATTTTCCGAGTAGACAAAACACTTCTGTGGGAATCCTTTCGTTGAGAAAATAAGGAATGACCCAATATTTGAGGTCATCTCTTTAGCATGTGCAACTTACAAAAAACTCACCCATGTGGTCGTTTCTAAGCCAGCGTGTGTTTGGTCGACTACTCCTCGTATGAAAACGCCAGGAAAGATATGGGCACGGTGTCTGAAGCAGACCACGTGAGCTGGACAGTCTCCTGCCTTCCCTTCCTCCCACCCCTCCCACCCCTCCTCCCTGCCCTCTACTCTGCCCCTTCCCACACGGCAGAGGATGGAAGCCCAGAAACTGCCTTTCTCAGCCTCAGGATGCCCCAGTAGGTCCCTGCAATGAGAGGCACTCCAGGGAGATCTGGAAGGTGGGAGAGAAGCAGGAGCCTCTATCGCCCTTGCAGGAACATCGGGCACCCCAGCTTCCACAAACAACAGCTAACACGAGGTCTTACCACTGACCGGTGCCTGGGCAACCCACAGTTTCACCTGAGACTCCTGGCAGCCGTGCCCACCATCTCTACAGTTCTGAGTTCCCAAGCGCCAGCAGCAGCTTCCATGATCTTTACAAGGCCAGCTCTTCCAATCATCCCAACGCCTTCAATGCCCTGTAAGTCCCCTCCTGCTTGAGATACCCAGGGTCACTTGGGTTTGTCCAACCCAAGCCTTGCTGATACATGATGTCAGTAACTCTCTCTGATCCTGCCTTGGGCTCATCTTGACCTTGGTTCTTGGCCCCTGTGGGCTCCCGGCACCCACCTGCTTCCCTTTGTTAAAACCTTAGAGCTGCAGGAAATGGATCTGGGAATGGAAAGCAATTTCCCCATCACTGGTGGTGTACAAGCAAATGCCAGAGCGTCATTCACCAGGTATGTCATACAAGAGGCCCCCAGGAAGGGAGTCCTGCAGGCCCACCAGTTAGAGAGTTTACCCCATGCTGGAGCCAGAATTACCTGAAGAGATCCGGCTCCTGGCTTGGGACCCCTTCCAACTCTGTTCCCTGGGTGTACAGTTTACTCCAGCCCTGGAAATTAATTTGTGCCTGCCAGCCCAGGGCAAGTCCAATTTCAGTGCCAAGTCACCCCAGCCTGTGGTCATAAGGAAAATAGGCTTGAAGGCAAAGGAAAAGCTATGAGGGAGAAAGAGAGAGAGAGAGAGAGAGAGAGAGAGAGAGACTTTACAAGCCACAGCTTAGTGGAGATAATCAGCCTTTCCATCCCTGTTTGGCTGGCTAACACTTAGTTGAAACATCCACCCCTGGGAAGCCCTTCTCGAGGTCACCACCAAGCCAGGCTGGGTATCCCTGTTCCAGCCGATTGTCTCTGTGGCACTCATGCCTCACTGCTGCCACTGTCAATAGAGAAGGTGTCGTTCCCCAAAGCCAGCATGTGTTCAAGGGAGCCAGAAAGTGTCTGTTTCTTTATATTTCCATAACTCAGCTGCATCTCTTATATAATAATCTCCCTATATTCGTAAAAGTAAATGTAGGCTCCGTGCTCTGACATAGAGTCCCCCAAGTATTGCCTTGAATAAGAGAGAAGTTTACATCTCTCTCACACCACCATCCAGAACAGTAAAGGGTGCTCTGGGTCTTCACATGGGGGGTCTGAGCTGGTAGGTGTCCCGACCACCCTCAGTAAGAGGCTTCCATCTCTGGGTCTAGGTTGGGTGCCCCAGTTGCTCTCAGCCTTGGGTCTGAAACTGTACACCTTGGAGGGTGGGGGAAATGTAGAGAGCATGTGGCTTCATCTCAAGTATATACAAGAAACAGAAGTTGCACATGCTTGTCCTCATAGCCCATTATCCATGGGCAAAGAGCATCGTAATGGCCCCCATTGATGTCCATCCATGTCAGCCCCAAAACCTGTGAATATGCTACCTTACATGGCAAAAAGGACTTTAAGATGTGATTAAGGTTAAGCAAGTATCCTGGATTATCCAGGAGGGCTCAAAGTAATCGTGTGAATCCTTAAGAGTGACGAAGCATTCCCGGTTCTAATCGGTCAGAAGAATGTCACAGCAAAGAAAGGGTCAGAGAGATGCTGGCTTTGAAGATGGAAGAAGGGGGCCACGAGCCTGGGAACTGGGAATGCAAGCCCCCTCTGGATGCTGGAAGGGACAAGAAAATGGATACTCCCTTGGATCCTCCAGAAGGAACATAACCCTGCTGACACCTCGAAGTTAACCCAGTGAAGCCCATGTCAGACTTCTGACCTCCAGAAATGTAAGAGAATAAAAGTGCGTTGCCTGAAGCCATGGAGTCTGTAGTAGTTTGTTACCACAGCAGCAGGAAGCGAATACACCCAGTCACGTGACCTACCTAGCTGCAAGGGGAGCTGGGAAATGTAGTCTCTGGCATCTTTCGTGTCCTTCGCCCTCCCTCGAATAACAGTCTCCCTCCTGCTCCTATTTGTGTCCCCAGGAACCCAGAGCATGGGCTCTCTGCAGCCACCCAGCCCATGTATGCAAACAAACTACAATCCAGGAAAGAAGTCTGCACAGTAGAAGAGATGCAGGACCAAACCCCGCCTGCTGTTTCTCACCACAGGGCTGTGAGCAGAAAGCCTGCCAGGTGCCATCTCCCAGAATGCCAGCTGGAAAGCAGGCACCAGCACCTTCTAGCCTCAGCTCCGCAGATTGACCAAGGCTTCATCCGTCCCCACCCACCTTAGCCGTGGCCTGAGGAAAAGAGCTGGTGTGGATCCCTTCTCAAAGATGCACCAACATCCCACTGTCCTGTGCCCCCTCTCCACAGCCTGCCCCAAGCCTCTTCATCTGGTCTGTGAGTGCATCTTCTTCCAGGTCTCCTGGAGAACAGATGTGGTGCTGCCTCACCATTTCTGTCTGACACTCCATGGTTGCTACAAACGCCTGCTGCAAAGACGGCCAGATGAGGATGCCCAGCCCATTTGCAAGGAGAGGAGACGGAGGCTTGGTAGGTTACATGACTGGCAGATGTAATCCCTCAGTGGCTGAACACCCCTAGGCCCTTCTACTTCAGGATGGGACTCTGGGCAGACTTCCAACAGCTGACGTTGAGGCTCTCAGCTGAGGGGCTGCCTTCACAGCCCAGACAGCTGATCATCCAGGATGTATGGGCTGGAGTTAACCCTCCCCTCCCTCCCCCAACTGGCTCCTTCTCTCACAGTGGATCATTCTAAGGCAAGCATCTTATGCTCCCAACACACGGTGTTGACGCCTCACACCTTCCCTTCCCTGTGTCCCTTCTTCACCACCCTGCCTGTGTTCCTGGACCCACCAGGGTTCTGCCTCTAGGGAAACCCAAGCCCAGATGCGTGACTTGCCAAAAAGACAGGGCTAGTAAGTGACACGGTCAGAACTCAAAATGGGGGGCAGGGTCTGTGGACACACACTCGAACAATCACCATGACAAACCAGCGCTGCCCAACGGGGGAGAACCCAGGGTCCACGCCTTCCAGCGATTTCCCCTCCACTGAGGGAAGATCACACGTCTCCGTTCCGCTTGGCCAAGCAGATTCTCCTCTCAGGCTCTCCCCTAAGAACCAGCACCCACATCCAGCATCTAATTGGGTCACTGGCCACCCATGTAGATCACTTACCATACACCAGCCACAGAGGCTACCAAGAAGGAGAGTTGGCCCTAGAGGTGCTCTGGGAAGGGGCAACACACAAGGAAACAGGAAAAATAACAGCCACAACCATTTCCTGGAGTCTGATATAAACAGGCCAAAGGGAGCAATAGCCCAGGCCTCTGAGGGAGGTTTTGAGAATTAAGTGAGAAAATGGGTATTTTCACAGTTCCTGGCTTAGCGTAAACAACCAATTACCTTCGGCTTTCACCATTATTGTTTACGTACTCATCCATCCATATGCAACAATAATACATCACAGCAAACCTACAAATCTGTTATGTTGTTCCCATTTTACAGATGGGGAAACTGAGGCCCAGAGATGTTGAGAACTTGCCTGAGGTCACACAGTGCTGCCTTCCTGGGCTCTGATGCCAAGTCCTGGGCTGACGTTTACTCATGACGCACTCCTAACATCACTAACATACTCCCTGAATATTACCTGGGGTAACATTTGCAGTGCAGCCTCTGCTTTTGCATTTCTGTAAGTTTTCCACACAGCAGGCTCATGGCTGAACTCATGAGAGTGGACTTCTCGGGGAGGCGGGAGAGAGAAATGAGGGCCAGGTCACCACCTGCCTTAGCTCTGGATTCACAGCCATTTGTCCCCTAGGTCTGGGTGTTTCCCTGGCTCTGTGTTAATAATCGATTAGTGGGCAAAGCCTTCATATAATTCCAAGCAGCTCAGTGCCTCCTTCTCCCAGGTAGTCCTGAAGTTTCAGAGGCAATCCTCCCCTGTGTGTATACATCAAAGGCAGGATGTTTATGGGGATGCCCACCAAGCTGCAAGGAAATGGGATACCTCCCAAGTGGATGGGGACAGCAGGACTTTGCCATCACCCTCTGCAACCACTGAGATGAGAACAATCAGGGTTGTGTGGATGGTGACACGCTACTGATCCCCTGGGGTCTGCACACCAGCTAAGCTACCAGACAGCACTCTTGTTTTGGGGCCCCTTTGCTCCCCTTTGCTCATATGTCACCTCCTCTGGGAAGCCATCCTTGTTTCTTCTGGCCCAGCACAATCCTCCTGCAGCCCGTGCCATCTTTCAGTGCCTCTTGGTGACATCCTCTGGTGCAAGCACTTCTTTTGCCAGCTGTTTATGTCATCTCCCCAGGAAGCTCTGTGAGGACAGGAGCCAGAGTTTATGCCTTTGGATGTCACCACCCAGCAAATAGGGTGTGGCAAATAACAGGTGTGCCAGAAGGTACTTGTTGATTGAGTGGTGAACTCCTATGCATCCTTCAAAACTTAGAAGCCAAGCGCATACTTCAGGAAGCCTTAAAAGGAAGGACCAGGACAGACTAATTTCTGGTTCCCAGCTTCCAGCATGGAGTAGATTATGGTGTCGAATATGCATCGTTCTCACTCTCAAGCCTTTGACTTACTCTCTTCCTCTGAAATATGGGGTGGATACAGGGTACTACAATAAGTCCTTTGCAGTGAGGGGCTCTGTGTCTCTTCTTGACATCTCTGTTCCCTAGCACATAACAGGTTCTCAGTAAACATTCCATTACAGAATGACTTGCTGAAAGCATGAGTCCCCTCTTTCTCCTCCTCAGCCCCCATTTTCTTATTCAACCAAACTTCAGGGGTCCCTGACATACACCAACATGTATTGGCCCTGTGGACAGACGAAGTTACACAAGCAGTCTCTGCCCTCAAGGAGGGGGAAGGAAAGATACTAATGGATGGTGAGCCTGGATTTTTTTCCTTTAATCCGCACAAGTGTTTCACGTGTTAGATTATCTCATTCCGTTTTGCCAATGAGAAAAAAGGATTAGCCCAGCAAAGTCAGTTGTCCAAGGTCATAAGACTAATAAGTGATGGGGCTTCTGTTTGAATCAAGGACTTTCTGACCCCAAAACCCATTTCACTGGGCTTCCTGACTAGAGGAAGAGTTAAAACGATTTTTTAAAGAAAACAAACATAATAATAAGCAGGTGGGTGTGAAGGCTCAAGCCAGAAAGGAAAACAGTTTCAATTGATCAGGAAAAGGACAGATTACCACTGGTGGGGTAGGGAATAGACGACCAAAGGAGGGAGAAGCAGAGAGACAGGGAGAGCAGAAACAAACCAGCCCTGGATGGTAGGCACCAGCCCTCCCAGGACATCACTGAGGATTGTTCAAGGGTGTGCACTGCACAAGGGGGCCGTGGCTAAGGGGGTGCTATTCCCTCCCCAGATAATGACAATATCTTCTACGAAAATCTCCTGACAGATGGAAGTCAAGGGCTTTGCGGGAAGGGACATCTTTTCCTAATTCACCCAATGGGGCTGACAAGGCTGGAGGCAGCTCTGACCACAGCTCAGATTTCAGTCCCAGGGTGATGATGCATCGGAGCAAGGAAAGTTCTACCAAAGGGGCCAAGAGGGAAGCTCAGTTCTAGTGATTCAAGACAGAGCTGGGACGTGGTGGGAATAGGGCGCCTGCTGTTTACTGTCATCCGTATCTGTGATGCCAGATAACCACCCAAATGTCCAACCCCAGCGAAATAGCTCAGTGAATCACCCACACCCACCACGTGGAGTCCTCTACGGCCATGTTTTAAAAATCACATCCTCAAAGACATCTTAAGAGCTTCAGAAAATATTCATGCCATAAAACAGAGTGAAAAAATCAAGATGAAAAAACGTATACAAACCTTCTTGTGTGTATGCGTATATTATCCATATGCACAAATAAAAGTAAATAATCTCAAAGCTTTCCCTAATGCACATGTATGAATGCAATAATTAAAAGTAAAATTTTAAAAATGGTTAGTTTTCGAAGGACCTAGAACTCTTTGTTTCTGACTTGCCGTCGGGGTCCAGCAACCCAAGTCCAGGACTCAGGTGCCTTGAAACGAATCTGTGTCCAGGCTAAAGGCTCATGGCATGCTCCTCCAAGGTGACAGTGTGGGTCCTACGAGACTACAGTGCCCTGAATGTTCCCTACTTTGGTGTGATATCTATTATCAGCTTTGAGAAAATGGTACCCTATCACTGCACATCAAAAAATCCCCATGACATAGGCAGTATGCACTCCCCATGTAACAACACAACTGGAACCCAGGCACTGTGATACTAGAAAGTAATGATAGTGTTGGGGAGGGCTGATTAAAATAATTAGAATGGACTTTAAAGTCACCAAAGGCAGCGAGGAGAGAAATCTCCCTTACAGGCCTTTCTGGGGCTGAGCTGCGGAGATGGAGGTGTTCTGAAGGGTGGCTGGCTGGCTGAGAAAGGAAAAATAACCAGCAGAAAAGATATGGGAATCTCAGAGCTGGAAGGGGCAGGAGATGGACAGGCGGGCAACCTCACCCTGGCACAGAGTGGAGCCACCCTGAGAGGGCAGATGAGGAAACACCCAGGATCTTCAGTTTCCCATCGAAACCTGACTGTCACGACCCCTGCTCCTCTGGCTACCAGGACAGAACTTTCTGAGCTCTCCTTAGCCCACTACCTTTTCTTGGGAAATGTCTTTTACGTGCAGGCTCAGCGGCCATGGCTCACGGGCCCTGCCGCTCCGCGGCATGCGGGATCCTCCCAGACCGGGGCACAAACCCGTGTCCCCTGCATCGGCAGGCGGACTCTCAACCACAGCGCCACCAGGGAAGCCCAGTGTCCATTTTTCAACACACAAATCCTACTTAACATTTTTGTTTTAATTTTATTGGATTATAGTTGATTTACAATGTTGCATTAGTTTCAGGTGTACAGCAAAGTGATTCAGTTATACATATATACTAACCCTACTTAATATTTTTTATAGTTGTATAGCATTCAATCCAATCCCCACTCCACACACATTTATGAAGCGTCTGCTGTATCCAGGCACTGTGCAAAGCACAAGCAATCCAGAGGGACATTGTTTGCATCCTGCCCTCTGGCAATGAGAGCAATCCACCTGCATACACTGTTTCAGAGGATGAAGAAGTGTTAACTAACCCACCCCTTTGACAGATGGGAAAACAGAGGCACAGAGGCAAATCATGCTCAGAGCCCTGTCTAGTACCTGGAATCCAGACCCACAGCCCAGGCCTCTCCTCAGCACACTTACCCATCCACACAACAAAGGAATGTGCTTCTTTATTAGTTAGACTTCTACAGAGTTCTAAATCAAACCAAAGCATCCAAAATTTTAAAGTTTCATCAGCTGAGAAATAAGGATATTAAATATGATTAAATATGATTGCATTTGAGGGTACAGACTGTTCTTCCATTACCTGCTTTGATTAAAAAGCTATCTGAGCTGTGAGGTAGAAAAGTTAAATGCGACAAGAAAAAAAAAAAGCCTCATTCCTACTTTTTGTAAGAAAATAGCATTGTTTAAGATGTGATCGTCACCACGTCGAGAACACATGATTTAACATCTGCAGTTAATATTCTTCTCACGCTTCTTAATTGAGAAAAATAAAAGTGATTAGGAAGAATAAAAAGTTATTCCTATGATTCTTTAGGGAACAGAAGATAGGCTACATTTTTTTAATGGAACATAGACCAGAAGCTCAGATTCCTAAGCTGAAATTTAATTGGTGCAATACTGAAGTTTAAAGAGTCATAAAGGTTTTGGTCTTTGGGTTATGAGGGGAAAATTACCCATAACATTGTTTGGATTATAATATTTTAGCTGCTATCCTGGTCTATCTCTTCTTCCTGAGATGATGATGATTATTACTGTTCTGATCATTTCGCACGTTCAGCCCTTCCCCTCTGAGTTTTGCGAATGGTGATGAACTTGGGGGAACTTATCAGAATGGCTGGGATGTTACGTGGATCAAAACAGATCTGGAGAAACCAGTAGTATGATGAGGTACAAAGAGGCTGTTTTCAGCAGTGCCAAATGGCATATTCTTGAGAGATAAGATAAATGAGCAAGAAAGAGAGAGAGAGACAGAGCAAGAGAGAGCACGCCTGGGTAACAGCTCACTTATCTCCGCCTTCTAATTGAAGAGTTGGCTGGGACTCAGAAGGTGGGGCTGACCCACTTCAGCCCTCAGGATGCCACATCACCACCAGAGGGAAAAATGATCAATCACAAATTAGCCTTACATGAGTGTAGCTTGAAACTCTCATGAAAGGAACGGGGGAAAAAAGCTATAAAAACGGTTTCTGTCAAAATCATTCAAAGACCTACAGATCATAGAAATCTAGTGGTGACTGTCAACTTATACATTACTGTCAAAATTAGAAAATGTTTCGAAAACGTGAAAACTGGACTCAGCCTCCAAATGTACAGGAACTGGGCCTTGGCTAATTCTTTTGCAGCCAAAGTATGGAATGACTTTGTTTCCCCAGGGCTGTGACTGTAGGGACTTAAACCCGGAGGACTCACTTCACCCAGAGAAGTGTCGGGATGTAAGACTGCCAGATTCAGCAAGTAAAAAAATACAAGATACCTGGTGAAATTTGAATGTCTTTTAGTCTAAGTATGTCCCATGTAATATTTGGGACATACCTGTACTAAAACATTATTTATTATTTATCTAAACTTCAAATTTACAGGGTGCCCTGTATTTTACTTGGAAGCCCTCTCCTTGTCTTCCCTGCATTTGTTCCAGGGGTTCCCATAGCTGGGCCCCAGAAGATGCACAGAAGACCCAGGCTGGCTGGGGTCACAGGCAGGAGGGGCGTTAACATGAGCAGGGGCGATAAGGACAGGACCTATTTCTGAGAGCACAGTCTGCAGTCCTAAGGCAAGCTCTTCAGGAAGCCCCCCAATGTCTTGATGCAGAAGAGGAGCAGAGGGTCCTTGGGGCCCCCTGTGTGGAGTCACATGATGGGTGCTGTGTACTAGGTTCAGAGTTTTGAGGCAGCTCAGAAGAGGCTGAGCCTTTATATTCCTCCCTCATTTAGGGACCTGCCATCAGGCGAATAACAGTGCTTGCAAAGGGTCCAGGTCAGAGATTATCAAACTTATATGGGCATAAACATCCCCAGGGAGACTTGCTAATAATCCAGAGACCTGGACCCCGTCCCTCAGAACCACCTATTCCAATAGTCTCAGGTGCACCTCGTAATCTGCATTTTAAATAAGTAACCCCCCAAACACACATACACACGCACCCCACCAGGTGAAAAATACTGACCTGGGTTTTAGGCTCTCCCTAAACACAGACTAAAAAAGACATTATTTTTTAAATAAAATATTATTAAAAGCATTTTCTCCAAAGATCATATCACTCGTTAATTTGGCATTTCACAATTTGATTATGGCTAGGTTCTCTTTTAACAAGATGCAAAAATCAGAGTGAAGACTAATATTTCTACAAGTGGATGATTCTTAGAGAGACCAGTTTTCTTGTCCCAGCCTGTATTTTTGTTTCTTAAACTTAATATAATTTTCCCCACTATGAGGAACAATTTGAACGATTTATAATAGTTTAATAATAGGAATATATGTTACTTCTGTGCTTGTGAGATGGACATAATTACAGAATTTTAGGATTATAATAGAAAATTATAAGATAAAAAAAACTACAGAATTTTAGAATGGAAAAAGAAAGTGGTAACTTACAAAAATGTCAGCATTACTTAGGGGCATTTTCCTATATTTTCTCCAAAGTAAGTACATAAGCAGTAGTATTATTATACATAATAATATGTACTAATACAAATGTATTATTAAATTCTTATATAATATTATTAGACACACCACTATGGATTGCTAAGAAAACAAGATATTCTGTTCAATGAATCTATGTTAAAATACAAGAAGGACTTTTGCCTTTACTATTTGGAGAGTGTCATATGACCTAGGCTTTGGTGCCAAAAAAAACTACGATTATTTTCCCACAAGTTTTTAAAAGAGCCCACGTAGGAAAATATATATATATATATATATATATATATATATATATATATTTTTTTTTTTTTTTTTT
>NW_006798529.1:250394-274139 GCF_000442215.2 Lipotes vexillifer | reverse complement strand
GCAGGCCTCTCACTGTTGTGGCCTCTCCCATTGCAGAGCACAGGCTCCGGACGCGCTGGCTCAGCGGCCATGGCTCACGGGCCCAGCCGCTCCGCGGCATGTGGGATCTTCCCGGACCGGGGCACAAACCCATGTCTCCTGCATCAGCAGGCGGACTCTCAACCACGGCGCCACCAGGGAAGCCCTAGGAAAATATTTATATTTTAAAGGTATACAAAAAATAATTTGAAGGTGTACAGGAAGTTCTTTGGCTACTTTAAATATAGCACATCGATAGTAATATAAAACTTCATCTAAAGAAAATAAATTGAAAATTGGGATGGTTGGTGATACAGGTTGAATTGTGTCCCCCCAAAAATGTGTTGAAGTCCTAACCCTCTGTACCTGTGAATGTGACCTTATTGGAAATAGGGTCTTTGCAGATGGAATCAAGTTAGTGTAAGGTCATTCGGGTGGGCCTTCCTCCAATATGACTGGTGTCTTTCTAAGAAGAGGGAAATTTGGGGCAGACACTCACAGAGAAGAGAAGGTTCATGTGAAGACACAGTGGGAAGACGACCATTGAAGACGGAGGCAGAGACAGGAGCGATGCTGCCTGGAACCACCGGAAGGCCGGAAGAGGCCAGAGCCCTAGAGCCTTTGGCAGGAGAGCAGCCCTGCTTCCCCCTTGATTTTGGACTTCTTGCTTCCAGAATTGCGAAAGAACAAATTTCTGTTTTTCTAAGCCACCCAGTTTGCGGTGCTTTGTTATGGCAGCCACAGGAAACTAATATGCGTGGGTTTTACTCCAAGTATGCTTAAAAAAAAAAAGTTTTATTTTCTTTTTGCAAAGTAATACAATGAAAAGTTTAAAACTTTTAAATAAAATTAAAGACTCCCCTCAAAAAATTAAAGACTCCCCTCAAACCTGTTGGAAATGGTATCCTTGGGGCAGCCCCAGCTGACTCTTACAAACAGACCTCCTGTTGCCCGTTCTGGTGGTTTCCTCCACCGCTGGCAGAAGGTGCTGTTTATTCTCCTTCTCGTGTCTCTTCTTCTGAGTACTCTTCAGTCTGTATCCCCTTGCTAGGGAACTGTCACTTCTTTTTTAAAAAATTTATTTATTTTATTGAAGTATAGTTGATTTACAATGTTGTGTTAGTGTCAGGTGTACAGCACAGTGATTTAATCATATATAAACATGTATATGTGTATGTGTGTATATATAAATATATATATATTCTTTTTCAGATTCTTTTCCCATATAGGTTATTACAAAATATTGAGTATAGGGGTACTGTCACTTCTAATGTCCCCTCCCACCCACTGGGAGAGGGTGACTTGGCTGCCCTTAGAGCACCGTGCCCAATCTTATTCCCTGCCTCTCTCCAAAGATGCTTGATCACGTTTCTCTCAGGCAAACCTTTGAAGTGCTCTTTCTAACCCAGCTCCATGTTAATCCCCTTCTTGCCAAATATTACTCAAAACGGCCAGAACTTTCATTTTATGACCAGTTCAGCCAGCCTGGAAAAAGCCCACACTAACTCCCACTTCATAAGGAGGTGTGCAGAAGAGAGCCAGCCCGTAGTATGTGCTCACTAAAGGAAGTCACAGGTAGCCTCACATCACACACGTGGACTTGACTCTGGGACAGTCAACCTGAGTTTTAGGACCTGAAAGCCAAAGGGAAGGACATGGGGTCTCCTCGTTTGACACACCGGAAAAGATGTGAGGAAAGCATTGGACTTTTGGTGGGGGGATGGCTGGTACACAATGCACAGGATATGACCAACGCCCTCTAAGGCAAAGTCCCCATTTCAAAGTCACTCCATTGAAATGTGAACAAGTGTGCCCTGTGTAGCACTGCTCTGGGCACCAGGGTAAGAGGTGATGGAAGCCAGGCTCCTGCCCTCAGAGATTTTTATAATCTAGTAGCTGATACACTTGAAAAACTCTTAAGAAGCAGGGGTCTTTCAGAATTATCTCATGAGAGGATTAGCTTGAATAGTGCCAGACAGGACCAATCCTCTCAGGCTTCCTGGAGGACATGTCTGGGGTAAGTCTCATGGCTGGAGAGTTCACTGTCAGTGTGACAATTGAGACCATCTTGATCCTCCCAGATATTTATGGAATAGAGATCATGGGCATACAGAAAGCATATTCTCTGTGGGGACTCGGGATGGGAGAGGAGGATTTTGATAACCAAGTTTTAACCTTAAATATTTCTTCCTACAGGAGAGCCATTCCTCACTCCATCTCCACCCTCAACTAATCATGTGACCTGAGTTTATGTCTGCATGGTACCTTGTGTTGCTCATCACAAATGTAACGGGTCATCTGGGAGGTGGTCGTTACTCCATGTCTGTTCTCCTGGACCAGTTGAGACCACGATAGGGTGTGAACATTTCTGACTCTCATGTCCCAGTTCCATCAGAGCCTGTGCAGTGCCTGGCACCCAGTGTGTGTTTAATGAATACTTGTTGAATTAATAAAATCCTCTAAGCGCTTTGTACTCAAAAACCCCACCAGCAGCATTCATCCACATCACCTGGAGCTTGTGAGAAACACATCATCTCAGGTCCCACCCAAGACCTGAATTTGGATTTTAACAAGCTCCCAGGTGATTTCTGCACATTAGAGTTTGAGAAGGATTACTCTAGGCACAGAGGCCCATCTTAAATTGGGGGGTGGCAGGTTAAGGTAAGCAATGGGAAGTCAGAGTTGGAAGGGATCTTCCAAATAATAGCAATTATTTGCCCAAAATGCCCTCTACCACCTCTCTCCTTTGGATCTCAAGCTCCCACTGCTTTGGATCGCAAGCCTTCCCAGACCCCAGCTGATTGGATTGGGGACCCACAGGCACCTTCCAAACTATTATATTAAAGTCCCCCCCACAGCCTGCTTGCTTATATAGCTTCTCCATAGGTTTGGGAACAGAGGGCAGGCATTGGTTTTGAAAACTCTGTCCCCGGGGGGATAACATGTTACTGAAAGTGTGGTCCCGTGTCTCACCACTCAAAAGCCAATATTTGAGTGCCAAGATTGGTGGAAAGGAAAGTGTGTTTTATTTCTGAGGCCAACAAACAGGGGTTGGAGGGCAGACTCGTGTCCAAAGGCCGACTACCCCGCTGACATTCAATGGGCCAGAGCTTTTAAAGGGGAGTTTCAAGGGTGTATAGGCGGAAAGAGGGGGCTACATGCAGAAATGGCACAGTCAGCTCTGGCAGTCATCTTGAAATTGGTCATGTGGTGGTCTGGTCAGCGTCATTTTGATTGGTTTAAGTACAGTCAGTCTTCAGCTCCAGGGTCAGTTTGTCTCAATTTCTTTGAGGCTCGTTCTCGGAATTGTGGCAGCTGATGTCATGGTGACAGTCTGGTCATTATGTCATTAACTTCTTCCATCTGATGGGGGTTTCAGTATCTACAAAACAGCTGAAACGTTATGGCTCAGAATATGATCTACGGCCCTTGAGGAGGCGCTAAAGGTCCTTGACTTTGCTTAATGACTAAACTATTATTATTTTGTCCTGTTCGCTTTTCTTTGCTTCTGCGTTTTTCTCACTTCTCTGATTAAACTTACTCTTTGGCTAAAGTTTTTCTGCAGACAAAAGACAGGTGGAGGACACGGGGGACAAGACCATAGGCTCCAGCTCTATTTCAGTCAGAGTCATTGTAATTGCGTAGTCTCAGTAAATAATGGTTGAGTGACCAACTGATCCTTTAAGCCCAGGTCTTCTGGCTCTACTGCTACGCTCTTTCTGCCTCACCAGTGGGCCTCTCAAGTGGAGGCGAAGCCAAAAGCACAGCAGCCAGCACTCAAACTGTGTAGGGATGTTCCCTGGAGGCATTCGGGTTCATTCAAAAGCAGACTTTCCAGGAGCGAGGGGTTGCATTTCTTGGTGTTGAGTTGGGTATGGAAAAAATAAATTGCACCTCCCATTGAGTAAAATGGCTAATATATGGAAGGAAGCTGTGAAGGTCCACTGTAAGGAATCTTCTGGGGCTCCAAGACCTTGGGAGATGTGAGAAGACAGAACTCTGGAAGGAAACACTGAAAATCACTCTGCTCTCCGGCCAGGTACCTTCACCTGTCACAGGAGCTGCTCAAGCAGCTGCAGATGAAGGACCAGGTGGGTCTCCAGTATCAGCCCAGAGCCAGCAAGGGCACCTCGGAGATCCTGCCCAACCCAGGTTCATGATCCAGAACAGGGGTCCACAAACTTTCTCTGTATATTGGGCCAGGGAGTAAGTGTCTTGGGTTTGCAGTTTCCACCATTGAAACAGGAGGGAAGGTGGCAGGGCACAACTTTTAAAAGAATGGCATAGCCACACTGCATGATAAAAACTAGTGAGAACAAACTGGGTCCAAGATGGCAGAAGATTCGATGAGCCTCCTTATACGCTCACTGTGATACATTAGCATGCTGAATGCTACACCCGCCAGTGCCATGACAGTTCTGAGGCTAACCATAAAAGGCCAAAAAGTGGGCAGTGGCCCAATTCCTGGAAACCCCTGCCCCTTCCCCCAAATAGTTGGAATAATCCCCCCACTCATTAGCCTATGAAATTACCAGCCCATAAAAACTAACCGCCCCAGATTTTGAGGCTCTCTCTCACCTTCTGAGACAGCCCACACTCTGTCTGCGGAGTGTGTTTCTCTCTAAATAAATCTGATTCTTACCTATCACTTCGTCTCCAAACTCTTTCACGATGAAGAAAAGAACCTTAGGACTTCCCTGGTGGCGCAGTGGTTGGGAGTCTGCCTGCCGATGCAGGGCACACGGGTTCGTGTCCCGGTCCAGGAAGATCCCACATGCCGCGGAGTGGCTGGGCCCATGAGCCATGCAATGGGAGAGGCCACAACAGTGAGAGGCCCGCGTACGGCAAAAAAAAAAAGAACCTTAAATTCACCGGCAACACCATCATTGTTGCAACTCCTCAGTGCTGCCATTGTGCTGCAGAAGCAGCGTGACAGGATGTAAGCTAAGGGGTACAGCTGTGCTCCAGTAAAACACCAATTACAAAAGAAGGTGGGCAGCCCACGGGCCCTAGTTTGCGGACCCCTGATCTAAAGTGAAACTGAAATGAAACTAGAGTAAGGGTGGACTGTACACTTTGAGTCCTAAACAACACAGAGCAGATGCAGGGGTCGCCTCTCCGTGGAAATTCACCCCGTCTCCAGCTGATCTTCATTCGGGGTCCCATTCAGACCATGGGAACTCTTCCAAGAAATAGAAGCAGCTGATGAAAACAAAAGTATTTTAACCAAAGAGGACAAACTGAATAAGCCTCCACTCCTAGTTCAGGATCATGAGAGGTCTGTGACATCAACCTCTCTGTGGTGTAATCACTCACTGCCATCAGGTGGGGACCATGCATCCCCAGATATGACACACACAGTCACACACATTTACACACATACATGCATCACACCTAAACACACACACTCACACGAAAGAGAGAAAGAATCAGACATGATGCCTGTCTAGTCCATATTTAAAATGTTACAGTTAGTATTTCCGTCCCGTTAAAGAGGCTCCTCCATAAATGTACAAATGGCGTTTGGGCAATAAAACTGATGGGATTATAGAGTCAAGTCGTCACCCTGTCCAGGCTCCCATTAAGATGCTCTATTACTTTTTGATGCAGAGCTATGGTCTCCTGCCTCTATTATATTACCCTCCCTCTTGCCTGTATCCACAATCAGGCTTTGTATCCACATTATAACACTGAAAAGCCTTGGCTCATAGGCATCCTGGGTGATGAGAGCATTCATTTTATTTATTTAAAGCATGGCTTGCCTGGATGGTCTCCAGAGATAAAGCATCTTATATCCATGGGGGTCCAGATACCATTGGAAGTGCATTCATTCCAATATCACTGCCATTGAGTCAAGGCTAAAGGCACTTTCTCAGACATAAGGAATCAGAAAATCTACAATGGGAGCATAATGTTTATATCGCTGTTAAAATAATATCCAATGGCTCTTTCAAACAATTGATCCTTCTTGAGCCATAAATCAACTAGTTTCACTCACGGATGGTCAGGGAGAGGTGGGCATTGGGGGGAAAGACGGAGTCTTCCCTTTCTTCGAAGTGTTTTTTATGGTGACGAGGCTGGACAAAGTCAGTCATCCCTCTTTTCTTTCAGGTTCTGTTGCTTAAATAATTCATATGGTCATGCAGAAAAAGCTCAAAACATAAAAAACAGCAAGAAGAACTTACCTTTGGCAATTTGATCTCTAAGTCCCTTCAGCAAATAAATACTCATTGCATATGAATTAAGTGCTGGGAACCGTCTAGGCTGCGGAGGTAGAGAAAGAATCAAGATGAAGCTTCTCTACACCAGGCTTTCTGGTGAAACGGTGAAATAAACAAGTAACTCTCATACAGAACAAGCTAAAATAAAAATAGTAGAGGTGCAAAAAAACGCTAACATGATGAAGAAGGTAAGGGAGTGTGGAATTTGTGGTCAGTGTAAGCAATGCTTTAGCTGGTTTTTGACGCTTAAATAGGAGCTTGCAAGATGAATGAGGAGAAGGAAGGAGGAACTTCCATGGAAAGAGAAGAGTAGATCATGCACATTCTGAGAATGGAGAATGGCCTATAATGGGGAGACGACAAACAGGGAACAGGCAGAAATGAATCTGGGAATGTAGCCTAGAGGGGAGTTGTGAAGGGCTTCATTGGCTGGGCTAAGTGATTGTGACTTTATCTTGTGAGACAGGACTTATCAAGGGGCGCTCTATGAAACAAGAAATCCATAAGATGGTAATACGCGTCACCAAAATAAGCTTGGAAAACATCATGGTAAACACTACAGGACTTCTCAGAGCCTTTAATACTCTCATATACATTGGAACTTCCGAGAAATAGAAAATATGAACTGACCATTTATTATACAAGTACTGAAATTGAATCTGTGAGCACAAAAACTCCCAAAAAACAAAAGTCCAGGACCAGATGGCTTCAAAAGTGAATTCCACCAAGCATTCAGAGAAGAGTTAACACCTATCCTTCCGAAATTATTCCAAAAAATTGCAGAGGAACCCTTCCAAACTTATTCTATGAGGTCACCATCACCCTGATACCAAAACCAGTCAAAGATACAACAACAACAAAAAGAAAATTACATACACATTGGAACTTCCAAGAGGGACTACGAAAGATACAATATTTCCTAAATGTTTTAATCATGACATCCTTTTTTTTTTTTAATTTTTAGAGTGTTGTCTCATGGAATTGGTATTCCAAAGTACATTGGGAATTGCTACTAAAGCAGCACAGAGATGTGGAGTGTTTTTGTTTGTTTTTCTTTTTCATTGACATATAAATGACACGTAACTTTATATTAGTTTCAAGCGTACAGCATAATGACTCCTGTGGAGGGTTTTTGAGAAGAGCAGTAATGTATGTAGATTTTTAACATGGAAACCTAATGCTGGCAGCAAGAAAATATTGAGACGGGGGCGGGGGATGGATAGGACTTTGTGATCAATTTCACATTAGGAGTGAGGATCCAATGAGGGTGCATGGTTCTAACTTCGTCACTGAGAAGATGCTGCAGTGACCTGTGATGAGAAGGGACCCAGGAGGGGGTACATGTGAGACAGAACAGTTTTGGACAAGTTGATGTAACAGTGACATGTCCCAGCATTACTAAGAAGACCAGCTATTTATTTGCTGCAGCATTATTTTAAGCTCATTTTCTTCAGAAAAATCAAGAGGAGGGCTCAGATTTTAATGGAATGCTATGAAATGCATATTAATTATTGCCAGGACTTGAGTCTTTTGGTGAAATACATATTTATAAACTTTGAAGAGCATAGATCATTTACCTAATGGAGCAAAACTGCTCTAAAGCCTCCATCCTAATCTATCAGGTAAATATCCATTTGTAATTGGTTATTTAATCCTTGCTCTCTTCCCAATAGGTCGGACTGGCCCCGTAAGACTGCTTCATTCCTCAGCGGAAGTCTGTTATCATCCATCATAATGTCAATAGAGATATATACATTAAAGAAATTATGAAAGTTACTGCCCGGGACAAGAGCTAACATTTAGATGGAGAGAAATGCAAAGCATAATGAAGCAGCTGCTGTGGGTGAGGAAGAGAGAATTTTTCATTTTAATAACCAGTCATACTCCAATGCAGAAGGGCAAAATAGAAAGATGGCTGGGGTGAGCTAGGCTAAGTGTCTGACATTTTCTGACCCTCCTGAAACTGGTCCCTGGATAGAATCCCATCCCCTAAAAGAAGAAAGGTAGGTATTCTGCACCCCTAGATCCCTCATTTTGGACCATCCCAGCACACACACAAACACACACACACACACAAACACACACTTCACGTTATTCCATTTATCTTAGGAATCTTGAAAGCATTCCACTGACTTTTATTGAGCATCTATTATATCCTGGGTGCTTCCGCTTACCAGATCTCACATACAATCCCAACCATCTTGTCCTCCCGACAATCTTAGTCCTGTTTCACTGATGATAAAATGGAAGCTTGGAGAACTGAAGGGTCTGTGTTAAGTCAATAGTGGCAGATTTGAACCCGGGTCCCACTATTTCCCCTACAGCTGCTTCTCGCACTAAGACGGAGGTTGGGGTAGGAAGCACTCCATGTGCACTGGAGGAGGTCCTGGAGCCAGGAGTGGTTCCCAAGCTAAAGGAGATCTGGGAGCAGAAGGCTGGACAAAGAGAGAGCCGGAGGGGTTTTGAGCCCTTCATGGGAAACCACCGCAGCCCCTCATTGCAGGTAGCCTAGAGAGAGACTCCAGTGGGATTCACCAGTTTCTCCCTGCTCATCTAACTGGTCCTGAAATTGAGCTTTGCAGACCTGTGTGTGTACATGCGTGTGTGCTCTGTAGGACCCATCTTGTCGATCAGACTCCTGTGGAATCCCCATAAAGAAGCACATCAGACACACTGCAATGGCTGAAGTAAGATGGGGGTGCCTGGGACTCTGGAGCTCTGCCCCTCCAGCACCCCACCCTCCTCCATGACCCTGGAGGAGAGACCCCCCACCATCCTCCATGGCCCTGGTTGTCCACGATGGCTCTCTACTTTGTCCACGGGCATAAAAGCCATCTGGGGTAACGGCGAAGGGTGGGGGAAAGGGTGGAGTTCCGAAATCCATATAAAACTAGTTGATGTTCACTGCTTTTTGGTACATGTGTTTTCAAAATGCAAAATCCCCAGTTATATGCCATGTGAGATTTATAGGCAATCATAGAGAGGGATGTTCTGAAGAAAAAGACCAGTTATACAGAGCAAGTGATTTTGCAGCTGGGTTGGGAACTTAGCTCTAAATGCTGTCAATCAGACCCCTGATAGAACAAACACTTTGGGGGCGCTGTGTGGGAAATTGACATGGGCAATTGAAGGACAGGAAATGATGTTGACCTAAGCTCAGTAGTTCAGGATCTCATTTCGTCTCTGCAGTGGGAATCATTGTTACTGTATTATCGATGGAGAAACTGAGGCACAAGGAGCCCGATTCCTGCATCTAAGGTCACAGAGCTACTGAGTGGGGAGGCTCTGAAAGGCTGGGACCCCGTCTGTCTGCCTACACAGTCCTTTTCCCCCTCCAGTCTCACTGTATAGAGAAAATACGGTAATGTCTTATTTCTCTGGGATGCTGAAAAAATGAAGTTTCAGCAAGTAGGTTTTCCAGGTAACTGAAACATACCTTTGAGCCCCAAAACGTTTTAAGATTTTAATTATTTTAATGGAAACATTTCCCCTGTTCTTAAAACAGCCTATTCAGTGTGATTAACCTTGTCTCACTGGCTCAGGGCCATCAGCGTGAACAGCAGCTTTGTACTCCGATATAACTCAGTGATAGATCTTCCCAGAATCTTCCAAAGGGTAGTCATCCATTGCCTGGACCATTGCGGCTGCTTCTGGGCTTGCCCGCTCCAGCCCGTCCTACCCCACAAGCCCTCCCCCGCCACCCGAGCAGCTGGAGTTCTCTTTCCCAATGCCAGCGGCTCGGGACCCCTCCCTGGTAAAACCCCGTGTGGCCTCCCTTCCATCGCTGCTGGCTGAAGCGTGGACCACCAGGTGTCCGGACCCTCCCTCACTCCCACTTCAGGGGCCCTTCCCACCATCTGAGGTCTTTCCCAGGATGCTCTGGTCACACGGAGCTGTGTGTAATTCATTCCCCAAACACTGCATGCTGTGGTCTGCCTCCTGGCCTCAGGTCAGGCTGTTCCCTCTCCCTGGTACAGCAGTTCTCACAGGGTGGGCCAGAGACCCCAGAGGATCCATAGGAGCCTCCCAGGGGTCCCTGAGGTCCTCCTTTCTCCTCCTTCTTATGTATGTGAAGCCAGATGTTTTCCCCGTAGACATCAGCCAAAACCACATATCACAACAGATTGACCATAGAGCCAGATAGGAAGACCCATCTGATAAGGCAGATAGCCAGGCATTAAAGAGATGTGCAGAAACGTAAAACAAGGCCATTTTGCTGTAGCTTACGTTTTTGGTTTTGGAATAACTTATTTTTCATTAAAAATAGGTATTCTTTATGTTCACATGTAATGGGTTCAGTATTTTTCCTTTCAATAAACTGGTACATATGTTTACAATATCTCAGTTTTAATTTCTAATATACTAATTATTGATAACTATAATGCACGTGACAAAAGCTCTTTGCGGCCCACAATAATTTCTATGTGTGTAAAAGGGTCCTAGGACCGAAAGGTCTGAGCATCGCCGGCCAGGATCACCCACACCTCCTTCTCCGCCTGCCAAATTCTTAATCCTCTTCTGAAGCCAGGCTGTGGAGCTACCTCCTCCTGGCTGAACCCCTGAGGCTGCAACAGGCATCCACACCTCTCCTCTGCTTCGAATTTATCCCCCCCATGGAGCGGCTCTGTTTTTCTGTCTGTCTACACCACTAAATTGTCGTCTCCTGGCAGGAAGAGCCTGGCTGTGTCTTTCTTACCTTGGTACCTGGTATGCAGGCGGCTCTTAATGAATGCACGTCAGACTTACCTAAGCTGCGTTGTGGCATCACCGCTGTGGATTTATAACCTCACTCCTCTGATTTACCTGCCTTGGGTAAATCTCTTAAGTTTTTTAATCATTGGTTTCTTGGGGAATAAAAATAATACTAATATCCAGGGGATTAGATGAGACTTACGATCTGAAGCACTGCATGTAAACTTGAAAGCACACTGCAACGAGTTATTGTAGTTATATCCTACACCGTGAGTCCTCCAGAAACACCCCAGTTTGCAGGACGTCTCCAGGCAGCTGTGCTTCTGGTTCCCAGGTCCGTGTTTTATGGGGCTGTTTTGAATAAGCCCTGCCGTTGAACCGGCTGCTAGAGCTCTTCCTTGAAGGTGGGGTGACTTCCTCCAGCAATATTTAACCTTCTGCCCATGCTATACTCTTACTACTCCCAGCTGAGCAATCAGAGAACCGAGAGTTCTATAAAGGGGGTGTGGTCTTCTCCTAGGGCTGCTGTAACAAATTAGCACGAACTTGGAGGCTTCAAACAACAGAACTGTATCCTCTCACAGTTCTGGGAGCCAGGTGCTGGCAAGGACATGCTTTCTCTGAAGATTCTTGGGAATAAACATCCTTTGCCCCTTCTTAGCTTCTGGTGGCTCCAGGCAATCCTAGGCATTACTTGGCTTGTAGCTACATCACCCCGTCCTCCGTGTCACATGACTTTCTTCCCCGTGTGTCTGTGTGTCCTCTCCTCTTTTGATAGGGACACGAGTCATTAGATTTAGGGCTCATCCTAAGGCAGTAGGACCTTATCTTAAATTAACTAATTACTTCTGCAAAGACCATATTTCCAAGTGCGATCCCATTCCAAGGTACCAGAGGTTAGGACTTGAATATATCTTTCAGGAGGACATGATTCACCTCACCACACAGGATTAAAGCAGAAGGCTCTAAAAAAGAAAGAAAGAAAGAGAGAAAGAAGAAAGAAAGAAAGGAAGGAAGAAAGAAAGAAAGAAAGAAAGAAAGAAAGAAAGAAAGAAAGAAAGAAAGAAAGAGGGAGGGAGGGAGGGAGGGAGGAGGGAAGAAAGGAAGGGAGAGAAAGAAAGAAAGGAAAAAGAAGGAAGAAAGAAAGAACGAAAGAAAGAAAGAAAGAAAAAAGGAAAGAAAGAGAAAGAAAGCCATTTACAGCAACATGGATGGACCTAGAGATTATCACACTAAGTGAAGTAAGTCAGACAAAGACAAATACCATATGATATAACTTATATGTGGAATCTAAAAAATGATACAAGTGAACTTATCTACGAAACAGAAACAGACTCAAAGACATAGAGATCAGACTTGTGGTTGCCAAGGGGGAAGGGGGTGGGGGAGAGTTGGAGTGGGAGTTTAGGATTAGCAGATGCAAACTATTATATATAGAATGGATAAACAATAAGATCCTACTGTATAGCACCGGGAACTATATTCAATATCCTGTGGTAAACCATAGTGGAAAAGAATATCAAGAAGAACGTATGTACATGTATGACTGAATCACTTTGCTGCACAGCAGAAATTAATGCAACACTGTGAATCAACTATACTTCGATAAAATAAATTTTTAAAAAATAAAATAAAGTAAAACAGAAGGCTCTAAGTAAAGACCAGAAAACATAAGCAATGAGGAAATTTGCATGGGCTTTAGAGCCAGTCTTTGTGATTACTTTTTCCACTCTGGAAAGGCCTTTGTTTATGCTTGGGTTCATGAGAATGATTTGGAGAACTAGACTGTCAGCAGTCTGAGCAGTCTGTCTTGCAGATAAGAAGCATGTAGCTGTGCTATAAATGAAAAGAAGGAAAACCTGGGGGCAAATCGAGTTCCACCCCCTATGAACGGTGTGATCTGAGGCAAGTTGAGTCAGTTTCCTTATGTAAAATGGGGATGATTGCACTTTCCTCTTCGCATTTTCTAATGATTAAGTAAATCCTATAAAATGTTTATTATAAACCCTGGTACACAGCAAGCCCTCGATAAAGGGAAGCTGTTACCATTAACTTACTATTATTTTATGAATTTTCCAGTCCTATCAGTAAACTTTGTTCAATATAATGAGATACAAAAGTTAGTTTGGAAGTGTTACCTGGAGAAACCATGCCATATATTTGGGGGCTTTTATGGGGAGTTCATGGAATGCAAAACCCAATACCTAGTGAAAAGTATCGAATTGTCTCTTCTTCCTAGGTCATTTTTGAAAACCAGTGACCCTTGAGGGAACAGGGCACGTAATGCTTTGCTCACCCTTTCCTCCTTTTATCCCATTTTGAAAGACTCCGAAAGTCCCACCTAGCTACTAGGACTCAGGTTCAGAGGAGGAAGGGAAATAAGCCTCAGGATATCCGAGGCTCATTTTCAGTTGTGATATTATTTATTCAATCACTTAGCAAACATTTTTTGAGTGTCAACTGCATGCTGGGAATTGTGCTGGGTTCTGAGGATTCAGCAGGGAACAGAATGACATAGACTCTGTATTGTGGATTTCATATTCTAGTGGGGAAAAGGGACAATAAGCAAAAAGACAAGAAACAAACGATAATCAATTTTACAAAGGAACAATACTTTATTTACTTTCATGTTTTCCAAAATGACACTGTGAACATGGGGTGAGGGAGGATATAAGCCCAGGTCTATCTGACTCCAAATCTCAACTTCTTTTCACCCCTGAATGGAGCTTCACCTGCTGGGGATGAGGAGTTGCAGGTACTGTCACTAAGTGGCTGTGTGACTTTAAGCATGTTTCTTAACCTCTCTGATTCTTCATTTGCTCTATTTTTAAGAAGGAAAGGAGAAATGCATGTAAAACTCTTACTGAGCACAGTTCCTGCCACTTTGGAAACACCCAGAAATAACTATAATTGTAATTAGAGTAACTTCTAGAAGACTACTAAAGTGTTGATGAGTAGACATCCAGGAGAGTTCTGCCTCCAAGGATAAATGGTCCATGTGACAATTACAAACCCCACTTAGTGCAGTGTGCCCATCTCAATCACTGTCTCATAGGAGTGACTCATGCCCCAGCAATCTTTTATACTACAGAAAAGAAGAAAAGTGAAATCCAACCCAATCCCTTTCCAAGTGATCCAGAATTCAGAATGACTGAATTTTTAGCCAGTGAAGAATCAGGTCCACATTTATTGAGAATATCAATAACAAAATACATCAGCAGAGATGGGAGCACCCGAACTTTCCACAGGGGTCCAGGATGGGTTGCTTCTCCAGCAACAGCTGTCTGGGCTTGGGAGGGGCTGTCTAGGAAGGACTGGCCTACAAGCCAACCAATTCTGTAAAATGGCAACTTCCAGGAGTCTACTTTCATCTTAGATCCGTGTTCAGAGGGCTAACCCACCAAGTATGGGGGGGCAAATATTCCAAGGGTCTCCGAAAGAAAAACTGGGACGAAAAAGTAGAATTATGGGGCAGTAAATAATGCTTGATATGCCTAATCAGAGTGAACTTTTCAATAGGCAGAGCTATCCAAGACCTAGATGAGGTCCGTGAGTGATAGTGAGTTCCTCATCAGAGGAGGCATTCAAACACAGGCTGAATATCCATCTCCCACGAGACATCATTCAAGAGTCCAAGCACCAGACAGAGCTTGAGGAGTCATCTGAGTTCCCATCCAGCCCTGAAAGTCTGGATTACACACCTCACAGGTGCTGGTCCAGAAATGTTTACACTGAGGCCTCGATCTTGGGTAGAGCACAGAGCATGGGTCTTAGAAGAAAGTGAGCTGTGGATATGGATGCTTGCTCTACCACTTATTACCTGTGTGCCTTTGGGAATGATACTTGCCTTCTCAGAACTTGTTTCTGTATTTGTAAGAAGGAGATAATACTACCTACTTGACAAGGTTGTGAGAATTCAGTGAGATTATTTATGTCACATGGTTGCATGGCAAGTGTATTAGTTCCCTATTGCTGCTGTAACAAATTACCACAAACTTAGTGGTTTAAAACAACACGAATATATTATCTTATAGCTCTGTACGTTAAAAGTCTGACATGGGTGTCATCAGGGCTGCATTTCTTCCAGAAGTCTTGGGGAAGAATCTGTTTCCTTGCTTTTTCCAGCTTCTAGAAGATGCCCACATTCCTATGCCCATGGCCCCTTCCTCTGTCTTCAAAGTCAGCCACGCTGCATGCATCTCTCTGACTATTCTTCCATTGTCACATCTTTCTCTAACTCTCTTCTCTGCCCCCCTCTTCCACATTTCAGGACCCTTGTGATTATATTGAGCCTACCAGGTAATCCAGGATCATCTATTTGAAGGACAGCTGATTAGCAACCTTAATTCCATCTGTACCATAATTACCCCTTTGCTGTGTAAGGTAATACACTAAAAGTTTCTGGGGATTAGGAGGTGGGCATCTACGGAAGTCGTTATTCTGCCTTCCACAGCTATGCTCCATGCAAGGTGCTTGTGTTGTGTAATTCATAGCACTGAAACAAAATAGCCCTCCAGGTTTTGGGTAGCTGTCCGGTCCCCTCCAGCATGCATGCCCAGGGTGGGGAATGCAATGATGGGTGGGGAATGCAATGATGGGTGGGCCCAGCTCTGTCTGTCGCTCCCAGGGAGTTTATCATGCCTAACGTAGAGCTTAGGCACATTTAGTTCTTGTCATCCGTACAACAGCCCTGAAAGAACGGAGCGCCCCTGTGCCTTGGAGAGCATCATCGGGAATTCAAAGCCACTGATCCCGCCGTGTGTGGGAGCATGGATGGGCCCAGCAGCATCTGTACAGGTGCATTGGGGCTGGCTTTCAGGACAGATGTTCCCTGAGCACATGAAACTACGGTCACAATCTCTTATCCTTATACAAACAGGAGAAATTAGAAAAATACAAGCTGTTGATGAGAGTAGAAGGGACTTTAAAGATCACGGTGAGGGGAGGAAAAAGGGTGCTGACGGTTTGGGGATGCTCACCTGTCCCAGGTACAGCATCCGGTGCTTTGCATAAGCTCTCCTGTCAACCGACAAGCGACCCTCATAAGAAAGGTTTATCATCCCTGCATTTCTGAGGACCAAAGTGGCCCTCAAAATGGTTAAAATTACTGAGCATGGAAGTGACAGGAACTGGAATCAAATCAAGGTCCCATGGCCCAGAAGTCTTTCCTTTTCACGACATGCCTCATGGCCAGGGTGGGAGAATGTCAGGGCTCTTATTTGGCGTCTTCAAGCTCATTCAGCAGGTGGGGCTGGAGAGGGGTTCCAGGGACATAAATTCAGTTTTCTCATTTTCCAAGCAAAGGCTGTCCTGTATTGCCCTCTCCCTAGGGGGCCACTTGTAAATAATGCTACCGTATTAATTCAAGTTCAATGTAGAAAATTTGAAAAATATAGGAAAGCAGAAAGAAAAAAATTAAAATTACGCATAGCATAATCACCCAGAATTAGACATGATTACCATTTTGGGTATATCTCTCCAATTTTCTATATATATATGTATGTGTTTTGATACATCGAATTTTTTCTGTTAAGAATGTTTTAGTTATGGCTTATTTTTCATTTTATGGACCACAGACATTTTCCTGTGTTATTATCTGTTCTTCAACCACCTCATTTTTATACTTGTATATGGATGTAACACAATTTATTAAAACACATCCTATTATTATATTTTTAATTGACCCACAGTTGATTTACAATGTTGTGTTAGTTTCAGGGGGTACAGCAAAGTGATTCTATATATAGAGAGAGAAGGAGAGATAGATTCTTTTTCAGGTTTTTTTCGATTATAGGTTATTACAAGATACTGAATATAGTTCACTGTGCTATATAGTAGGTCCTTGTTTATCTATTTTATAGATAGTACTGTATATATGTTAATCCTAAACTCCTAATTTGTCCCTCCTTCCCCTTTCCCCTTTGGTAAACATAAACTTGTTTTCTATGTCTGTGAGTCTGTATTTTGTAAATAAGTTCATCTGTATCATTTTTTAGATTCCACATATAAGTGATATCATATGATATTTGTCTTTGGCTTACTTCACTTAGTATGATAATCTCTAGGTCCTTCCATGTTGCTGCAAATAACATTATTTCATTCCTTTTTATGGCTGAGTCAATTCCGTTGTTATATATACCACATCTTCTTTATCCATTCTTCTGTCGATAAAACACCTCCTATTATTGGACACAGATTTGGGGGCGGGAGATTGCCGTTGTTTTCATATTATAACTTTGCAATAAAATCCTGGTAGATAAAACTGCATGTATAACTGGGAGTTTCCATAAAACCTATTTCTGGAAATGGAATGGACTGGGCAAAGCATAGGAACATTGTTAAGACCCTTGAGATGTACTAACAAAATGCCTTCCAGAAAGAATACACCAGCACTCCCTGGGCTGTGTGTGGAAGTGTTCTTCCCCCTATATCCATAGTAATACTGAATTTCATCTCTTTTTTTTCTTTATCTTTGTTTCTTTGTTTTCTTTGTTTCAGGTCCCGCTTTACATGGTTTCAATTAAAGAGACACTTCTTTGCAATGGTTCTTTTCTCCTACGATTTAATTCAAGGGTCGGCAAATCTTTTCTGTAAGGGCCAGATGGTAAATATTTTGGATTCTGCAGTCCATATAATCTCTGCTACAACTATACTCAACTCAGCCATTGCAGTGCAAAAGCAGCCCATTGATAACACGTACATAAATGAGCAGGGCCCATGAAATTTTATTTATGGACCCTGAGACTTCAATTTCATAGAACTTTCCCATATCAAGAAATATATTCTTCTTTTGATTTTTTTCCATCCACTTAATAATGTGCACACTATTTTTTAGCTCAGGGTCATACAAAACTGGGACCAACACAGGGCATATTTGGCCCAAGGGCCTTAGTTTGCCAACCCTCTGGCTTAACTGAAGGCCCCATTCACACAGGACATTTATCCATTTAGACTTCTCTGTGAGAGTTGCTTTTTTTTTTTCTAAATCTAATAGTTTTCAACCCTGGCTGCACATTATAATTACCTGGAAAGTTTAAAAACAAAGCCAGCGCTGGGTCCCACCCCAGATGAATTCAATAAGTCTTTTGGAGGTGGGCACATGCATGGCATGAAAGTCTCTCCAGGTAACCCTGAAGCCTAGCTTGGAGTGCACTTGAATTAACCATAGATAAACCCAGAGTGGTTCTACCGGGTCCCAGGCCTGGGCAACATTAGCTTGGGATCCAGGGCTGCCAGGAAGCTAAGAGCCCACGTAAGAGGAAGTGAAATGCATTGATGAGAGTCACAGCTCCTTGAGTATTTTACAGACGTGCTAACAAAAAGCTCCTGCTTCCGGCTTTCTTCGAGCTTCCCTGGAAAGACAGACAATAAGATTTTTTAAAAAGTCTCCTGGCCACAGGTATCAGCCCAGGCTCTGTGGTGGGAAGAGCTGACCCCATGAGCGGCTTAAGCCTGCAGGAGTCAGGGCACCCTGGGCATCTGGCCTTCCCAGCAGATTCAGGCTTCCATCTCTCTCAAGACTGGGTGTAAAAAGTTGGTGAGTAGCAGCATCTCATGCTTGCTCCTGCTTTGTTCTGCAACCAACCATGGGTACCACCAAGCCACCCTACTTGTCTCCTTGGGTCCTTCCCACTCTTTGCATTTCTTTGCAGATTTCAAGGTGATGACAAAAGAGAAACAGTCTTAGCATTTGTTAATACCCACTTGACCCACAAAAGAAAATTCACCAGCGTTCCACAGCTTCTAATTTAAAAACCATTAGACCTTTCCGCTTGGCGGACCAGATCTAAATATTCTTAAAGGGGTGGTTTAATTTAATGATTACCTTAACAAGCCCCCTTTTAAAATGATGATCCGCCAAATTCAGGGGATTTGTTTTGGAATCTGATCCAATAAGTGGCTTTGTACAAAGAGGAGCAGAACGGAATCTGATTTGGTTCAGAACGTGGTGAAAATCGTGGAAATTACTTTGCATATTTAATCACTGTGGAAACATGAGTACAAACTACTTTCTAGAGATTACCTTAGGAAAAAAAAAAAAAGAAAAAGCTGCAGGCTTTGCAGCCAGCATGCCAAGTACTTTGATTTACAGGGAATTATTTGGATTTTATAGAACACTCAGGGTTTCAAAGACTTCAACCTACTCAGCCACTGGCAGAAAGACATATTTTAAATAGCGGAGCAGAAGCTGGGTTTTGGGAACAGAAGCTACAGTGGAGGGATTTGTTCGTTCCTGTTCAGGCCTGTAGGGTGGCCTTAACTTTGCTAAGTTTTTTTGCAGCCAGAGGTGATGGGTGGCAGACCAAGAGCAGATGGAAAGGCAAGATGAGGGTGTGTCACCCCAAGAAACACTCTCTGAGCCCACCATTGGGAACTGAGGGCACATGGCCCATCTTAGGAAAGACGGCCGTCCTTCTGTCTGCCCCAGCAGCAAAGAGCAAGCAGAAAATTCTCTTGGCTCTGTGCACGGAAGCTTGGAGGAGGCAGCTGTGGTGGTGAGAGTTAGGGCTTTGGTCTGAGCCCGACTTCACCTCCTCGAATGTTCGTTTCCTCATTGGTGATTCCCTTCCTCTGAGTTTTCTGCTTAGCTGTCCCTTCATCAGCAAGGCTTTTCTCTGACCCCCCTCCATCTGAAAGAAATCCCCCGGCACTTTCTTCCTTCTTACTCGTCTTTCTTCTTCAATCCACATATTATCGGCTGCAGGATCCCTTGCTATCTTCTTTATGCTCTGCCCTCTCCTATTAGACTGAGGCCCGTGTTCAGTCTGCTCTGCGTATTGGCTGTTTCCCCAAAACTCAGCACAGTGGCTGGCTCAGTAAATATTTGAATAAAAGAATTCCTAAGGCCCACCTCCCATTACTTGTGTGAGGATATATAGGGCGCTATAGATAGATTTTTAGGGTGGAAGGAGCCTGTGTTAGACCCCAGCAACTTTCTCCCTCTGTGACCTTGTCCAAAGTGACAGGGTTGTCTTTCGGAGCCTCAGTCTCTCACCTGTAAAATGGGATCATATATATTTCAGGAAGTTATTGTGAGGGTTCTAGAGGATGCCTGTAAAGGACCAAGGTTGGTAATGGGTACAGGGTACGTAGTCAAGAAGGAATAGGTGTTGTGACTTCATGGGTGTGATGGTTAATTTTATGTGTCAACTTGACTGGGCCATGGGACGCCGAGAATGCAGGTGTGTCTAGACGAGGCAGGGTGTTTCTAGACGAGATGAGCATTTGAATGGGTGGTCAGTGGCAAGCAGATAACCCCCCCCATTCCATGTGGGTGGGCCTCATCCAACCCACTGGGGGCCTGAATAGAACGAAAATGAGGCAGAGGTGGAATTTGCTCTCTGCCTGACTGCTGGGCTGAGACGTGGCTCTCCTGTCCTTGGCGCTCCTGGGTCTCAGACAGTCAGACCTGCCCTGGAATCTCCAGCAGTGGCTCTCCAGCCCTCAGGCCTTCAAACTTCACCACGGGCTTTCCTGGGTCCCCAGCTTTCAGATGGCAGATGGTGGGACTTCTCAACTCCATAATCAACTTAGTCAATACTTTATAACAAATCTCTTTCTAGAGAGAGATATACACATGTCCTATTGGTTCTGTTTCTGTGGAGAACCTTGACTAGTGGGTAAGGATATTATGATAGCTGGACAGGAGGACAACTGCCCATCTGTCACTTGGGACATTGCCATCTTGAGATTTCCTTCCTAACCAACGCCTCCTCTTAGAAAAGTCTGAGCTGTCTTCCAGAGAAATCAGAAGATAGATGTGTCCTTTACAAAACTCTCCAAAAAGTGCAATGTTTCCAGACGGGTCCCAAGTTCCAACCGCTGGCAGCCAGTTCCCATTGTAAAACACTGGTACGCAAGCATCTGTCTCTACATGTATACACTCATTGGAGGCGTAAACTTATGCAGTAGCTACACCCTTTGCAAGATACATGTGTGCTGGTGAGCGTAGGGGTGTATGTATGTGTGTTTGGATTTGTGTGTTTCTGCAGTGGATCGTGGAGACCAGATGTGTGGACCACATGTGTATGTAAATAGAGAGAGTGATGTGTACACAACAGCATGCACGTAACTTCTCCCTGGCTTTCTCCTCATGTCTTCCTTGAAGCGTCTCTATTCCTTGAAGCTGCATAAGTTTCCAATCTCAGCAGCCAGAGGTTAATGAACGTGCTTTCTTTCCCATGTGCACTGAACAGATAATTTTCTTTTCCTCTTTATGATAAGTGCAAGAAGCGTTTGAGTGACAGGACAATTTGTCAATCAATTGCAGAGTACAAGGGGAACCTCCTCTGCATAATTTTACACCTGGGATCAAAAGTGACTTCTGACTGGATGCCACGCTGGGACAGCAAAAGATGACTCCAATGGCACCTGTCAAATTCTTGCCTATTTCCAGCCTCCAGGCCGTCCTCCTGCCAATTTGCTCTCCCAGCCTCCTGAAGAGGATTTGCCAAAAGGCAGGAGAGTTCTTGCATATGGCCTCACTCTGTCAAACCCTTCAGCACCTCCTCTCTGCTCTTAGCCAGGTGGTAAAGGTCCTTTCTCACCTGGACCCGGCCCACCTCCATCACTCCTGCCCTTGTGCCTCTCCCTGCCTGACTCGGCTACTGGCCATCCCCAGACACACTGGCCACCACACCAGTTTTTCCTTCTCCAAGTCCTGGCTTCCTCTGGGCCCGTGCCTGGATCTCACTCATCCCTTCAACAAAACACATATGGAAAACCTGCTCTGAATCAGACATGTGACAAGTTCAGGGATGGGGGGACAATAAGACAGACATTGTCCCTGACCTCAGAGAACATCCATCCTGTGGGATGATGGCTGCCCTCCCCCACCTCTTTCTCATCTGGAAAACCCTCACCACTCAAGGGTCAGCTCGAGGGCCTACCCTCCACCTGTGAAACCATCCCTGACCTGCCTCCCCACCCCTAGGAGGAACAGCCACTGCTTCCTTTGCACCTTCACTGTGCCCAGTAAATAATTGTCAATGTCACACCTGTGTCATCTTCACCATCTATCTTCCTTTCCTCCTTAGACTAAATCCCTGCCCTGCAGTCTAATTCACCTTCAGACCCCCAGTCCCTTGCACAGAGCACGTGGCATATGATCATACACTCTGAAAAACTCTGAAAGTATCTGCAGACTAAACGAACCAGTCAACCAATGGATGTGAGAGTGGAAAGACGGAAGGACGGAGGAGTGAGGGCATTCAGGTGACCAGCGAGACAGAGAGAAGGCAAGACATCGAGATGGCTCTTCAGCACATGTGTTCAAAGCACATTTGGTGTACAAGCAGAGGCATAATTGTTATTAATTAAATATAGCTGCCATTTTCATCTTCTATTTGTTCTAGGCATTTATAAATTTTTCTTCAAATTTTCATAACAACTCGACAGAGTAAGGATTATTATTATCCCTGAGGGTCAGAGAGGTTAGGCAGCTCCCCCAAGGTCACAAAGCCTATAAGAGGCAGAGCTGGGCTTAGAACTCTGGGTGGTCTGAATCCAAAGGCGCTGCTCTCTCCTACACTCAAGAGTCAATGTCTGCACTCGTATTGGAGCTTTAACAGCCATCTCAGGTCTCTCCCCAGGGACCCTGGGCTGGCTTCTGTCTTGGCAAGTATGAGAGATGTCCCTCTTGGAAACCCCCATTTCTCCAACACTAGCCGTTTCAGGGAACGGCTTTGCTGAAACCTGAATTATGGAAATGGGTTGTCAATTACCCCAGGTGGCTGTGTAAAA
This sequence comes from Lipotes vexillifer, assembly GCF_000442215.2. Lineage (NCBI taxonomy): Eukaryota > Metazoa > Chordata > Mammalia > Artiodactyla > Lipotidae > Lipotes > Lipotes vexillifer. The sequence goes on along the minus strand of NW_006798529.1, from coordinate 251,466 downwards.
GAATTACTGCAACCATCACAGTGAAAAGAGAACTTTATTTTCACCACATTCCAGTAAAAGCTAATTCAGAATAACTCCATTTAACAGTTATTTTATGCTGAAATACTGAATGCCTTGGGGAGTCTTTTAGGGATTTTAAAGTCTCTTTATTTATAAATGATTCATACTGCATTTTCAGAAAAACCTACAATTAGTGTGGGTAGCACAGAAGCTCCTTAGGGAAAGGTAAAAAAAAAAGAAAGAAAGAAAGAAAGAAAAGAAAATATACATGCATTCTCTGCACCCTTTATCCATTGTTGTTTTGCAGTGGACTATAAAAAGAAAACCAAAGAAAAAACAACAAGGAGATATTTTGTCTAACCTTTGAAATACATGCCCCATTTGACAGTATTTGTACAGTAGTTTCTGCCGTGATCGGCTCAACCCATAAAATCCTTTTAATGCATGTTTCAATTTGGTACCTAGTCTTCATACCTGCAGAAGCTTAAAGGAATCAGAGATGCTTTGGCTGGATCCCATCTCCTCAGCATCTTAAATGAGCCTCTGAGAGAGAGCCGTGGCCTTGGGCGGGGTCAGCACAGCTGCCCAAAGAGATGGCAAAGGAAAGACTCCTAATTCTTGAGCCAAAGTTATCCCAGAGAGAGTGTGCAAAACCGCTCTCAAAACTGCCCTTTCTGAGCCTCCCTTTCTTCGCCCACCCAGTGAGGTGTATCGTATTCACGTCACGGGTGTTTGCCGTCAGTCATTCATTGAACCCTTTTCTTGGACATCTGTTCTCCTTCATGTGCAAGATGGCCTCTGAATACAGAAGTGCACAGTCTATTGGAGGAAAGGGACACGGAACAGTGTTGATGGTGCGATAGAGGCTGCGAGACTCTCAGTGAGCACAGAGGGACACAGGACCCATAAGGAGGAGTCAAGGAAGATTTCCTGGAGGAAGTGATGTCTAAGCTAAAATGGGAAGGATGGATAGGCACGGAGGGGGATAAGGCTGTGAGGCCAGAGGTCTCAGCATGCACAGCAGTCTGGGGACCAGAGAAAATGAAGCCTGTGCAGGGTCCTGTGAGCGGTT
>NW_006798529.1:237300-250293 GCF_000442215.2 Lipotes vexillifer | reverse complement strand
GGTTCAGTCCTGCTGGAGGAATTCAGCATCAGAAATGGAAAGGTGATAAAGATGAGCTTTAGAGGATCCACGAGATGATTATTTCAATAAGAGGATTTTGTAAACTCTGGGGCTATAAGGCTCTGCACAATGTCAGTTATCATCTGATATTATTACCATTCTGGACAGATAGCGGGGCAGGGATCAAACTAGGAGATGGAGCTAGAATTTGCCGATGTCACTAACAGAGGATCTTAATATTTCTTTTTCCAAGTATTCTTACTTAATTCATTTTTTACTGTGTGTAAGACTGATGGGGGTTAACTCATTCATTTATGCATTCACTTGTAGGTGAAATCAGATGGTTCATTTTTATATGTGACTAATATTGGGGGTTTATTGGAAGTAACTATAGCAGAACTCAGAGTTGTTGAAAACCATAAAAAAGAAAAAAAGAGGAAACAATTTCCATCCTTAGCAACCCACAGAATTCACGCCCAGGATCCCTTCTCCCCCATCTGGAAATATCTCATCCCTGTCAATTGTACCTGTCTCTCCTGAGTCAGCAAATACATAGCTTACACTGAGGAATGTTTTATGTGTTTAATTGAATTATTTTCAATTAAATGAGTATTTTTTCAAATCTCTACTGTGTGCCAGGTAGTGTGAAAAATGTACAAGAGCACAGAAATGAAAGATACCCAGTTCCTGCCCGCAAGAGCTCACTTTTAGAGCAGGGAGATATCACATGAGGCTGGGACAGAATGCATGGAGGGCTGTCCACAGGGGCAGGGGCAGGGGCAGGGGCAGAATAGGTCAAGGTTCTGAGGGCCAGATCAAAGAAGGGGTTTTACCTCCGAGGGAGATGAATTTTGGAGTTGAGCCAGAGTCAACCAGAGTCTGACATCCTGGCACTGTGACCTTGGGCTGGTCACTTAACATCTCTGTGCCTCAGTTTCATCATCTGTGAAATGGGGATAACAACCCTACTATCAGCACTGAGTTGTTCTGATGAACTGATGAATACATGCAAGGTGCTTTAAAGAGTGTCTTGCACATCTTAAATGCTCAGAAAGAGCTGATTAATCTTATCATTATCATTGTCATCATCATTCTAATGGTTTCATGAGTAAATGATAGGGGAAGAGGTGAAGGCAAAAGTCAAGATAGGATGTGCAGCTATAGATCTAGCTATAGACCCAAAGAAATGAAAACATTCATCCACAAAAAAACCTCATACAGGCATTTTCATTGTGGCCAAAAAGTGGAAACAACCCAAATGGCTATCAGCTGGTGGCTGGATAAACAGAATGGAGTCTATCCTTGCAATGGAACACTTTCCAGCAATAAAAAGGAATGAAGTATGACATGTTACAGCGAGGATGAACCTTGCAAACATGATGCTTAGTAAAAGAAGCCAGTCACAAAAGCCACATGCTGTATGATTCCATTTATAGGAAATGTCCAGAGTAGGCCAATCTATAGAGACAGAAAGTAGATTGGTGGTTGCCTAAGGTTAAGAGTATGTGATTGCTAATAGGTAGGGGGATTATTTTTGAGGTGATGAAAATGTTCTTAACTTCGATTGTGGTGATAGTTGGACAACTCTCTAAATACACTAAGACCATTGAACCGTATGCTTTAAATGGGTGAATTTGGGGTGTGTGAATTATTTCTCAGTAAAGGGAGAGAAGGATGAGAGGTGGAGTCAGGGTGAAGACGGGAGAAACTAAGTCTTGTATGAAAGGAAGAGGCCAGGAAGTGGCATGTCGGGAGGATGGACACAGCGATCAGTGGTCAAGCCCTAAGCATCTAATACCATGAGCCTGGTCCTTTTTTATTTTAAAACATCAATCAGTCTTTTAAAGAACAAAAGTGGGAGGGCAGCAGACAGGCGCAAAACTTCAGCCACCAATTCATTCAGTATTTAAAGTGGGCCTGCTAATGTACCCAGTTGTTCTAAGTGCTGGGGATATAGTGGGAACCAATTCAGAGGAGTCCAGGCCCGCCTGGAGTCCACAACCAGTGCATTTAACAAACACACCCATGTAAAAATGCATGAGATCATTCCAGAAAGTGACAGGTGTCTTAAGCAAAGAGATACAGTGGAGAGTGTGTAGAGGGGCTGCCTTGGATTGGAGGACTGGATGGTCAGAAAAGGTCTCTCTCAGGAGGTAACATCTGAGCTGACTTGACAGTAATGAGCCCATCATGCCAAGACTCAGAGTAACAGTGTTGTAGACAGAGGAACAGAAGTACAAAGGTCCTAACAAGCTCATAAAGAAGAGCCCAAATAAATTCTTGTGTTGGAAGTATGGAGATGAGAGGAAGGAGAAATCTATCTGAACCAAAACCAACAGGGAAGGCTTCAGAGAACAGGCAGACTTTGAGCTGAGCCTTAAAGAAGGAGCGAGTTGACTCTTTGGTCCCCGTTGTCCATGTGAGAAGCAGCAGTTTCTTTCTTCTTAAGCAGGTCACTGTGATGCAAAGGCAGTGGGTGTATCAGTCAACGACAGCTGTGTAACAAACCACAATCGACTATTGCTCAGACAACTGCAGGCGACTGCTCTTGCTTGGGCTTGACAGGGGCAGCTCTGCTCCCTGTGTCTCTCCTCCTCGGCCTAAGACCAGAGGTTTGCTTGGCGTGTACAACCTATGAGGATGGCAGAACCACAACTGCAAGTAGAAACCTCAAGACCTATGAAGGCTTTAGGCTCAGAAGTGCTACGCGGCCATGTCCACCCCATTCTAGTGGACAAAAAAATCAAATGGCCGAGCCAAAAATAAAGAGGAGGAGGGATTCTCTGCCTTTATTGGGGGTAACCTCAAAGGATGTAACAGAGAGCATGGATACAGAGAGCTGGGCAGAACTGGGCAAATAATGTCTTCCCTAAAACAATTAGGTCTGGTGGGCCCTTAGTCAGTGTTTGTGGGTGGGCTGGAGACAGAGAGAGCTGGAGAGTGTGTAGGCATCTCACCAAGACTCCAGGGGGGAACACGGCACTTGAAATACTATTAATCAGTGAAAAAGGAACAAACCAACACTTGTACACACAACAGCAAAGATAAACCTCCAAGGCACTATGCCAAGTGAAGTAAGCCAGACTCAAAAGGCAAAATTCTTTAAGATTTCATTTATATGGCATTCTTACAAAGACAAAACTATAGGAGCAGTAACAGATCAGAGGTTACCAGGGGCTGGGGAAGGAGAGGGCAACAAACGGACATGAAAATTTCTCATGTGATAGAAATTGACCTCCACATCCTTGTGGTGATGAGACATGACTGTCTACATGTGTCAAAACTCACAGAACTCTACCCCAAAATGAAGGAGATTCTACTTATTTCTACTTATGTAATTATACTGTAATGTTAAAAAGGGGGGATAATAAATTCATTATTAATTTTTTAAAAATCCATTGGAAGATGTAAAATCGTTTCTTCAATGAAAGAGCCTCCACCCCTTTATAAAAAGGAATTGAGCAATTCTTTGAATATTATGGACTTTTATTTTTAATATTAGAATTAATATTGCAGAAAAACAATAATTTGTATTGAGGCAAAAAACACAAGATGTAGAATTTTAATTTTTTATAAGAGAAAAAGGGAGGTCGAAATATTCGATTGGCACAACTCTGTGCCTGCACAGGACTTTATCCCCGTGCCTTTGTTAATTGCAGGAGGGAAAACAGGGCAGTCACTTGGACCAACTTTCCTCTCCTTGTTTTCTAAGTTTTGTTCCCAAACTCCCTTGTCAGAGAGTAGCACAATGTCGATATTCCTTCTCCTTTCTCCCCTCCCCAAAAACGTTCATAATTCAGTCAATCCAAAGGTCTACATGTCAGCAAACTCTGGCTTGACTGATTTTTTCCCTCCCGAATTGACAGAATCACATGGTTACTTATTTATTTACTTATTAATGATTTATATCCTGTCTCCTTCCAAAAAGGATCTGAGTGCCTCGCTGGATGTCTTGGCATTACCTCCAAAAAGTATAAGCATCTCGAGGAAGAAAATAACTACTGGAGGAGTGGTGTCTGGTTTTGTTCCAGAATCCGCGGAGTCTCAGGAAAAGGTGTAATGAGCCCATTACTGCAGAAAATGAATAATGGAGGGTCCGACCTGGCTGCCATGTTAAAGTAGGATCTTAGACACAAAACCCCCTTCCCAAGGGGGGTTTTGTCTGTACAGGGAGGGAAGGAGATCTACTAGTTAACTGAGGTCAAAAACTTTACTCACTGAAGAAACAGGTACTTTCTTCCCTGAGCAAGTCGATTAAGCAAAAAAGTAGTTACCAGCCATTAAGTATCATCTATGGACCAGCACTTAACAAACAGAATTTCAACAACTTGGCAAGATAAGTACTGGACTCTGTGGAAAAAACAGAGGCTCAGAGAGGGTAAGTAACTCGCCCAGGGTCTCAGAGCAGGTCAAACAGTCAAGCTAGGATCTTGAATCCAGGTCTTTCTGACTCTGGAGCCCATGCTTATCCCCTTTTCCAAGTTTCCTCTGGGCTTTTGAGCCCAACCTACATGTCTGGCACTGGCTATCCGTAATGATCCAGTTTATTAAATAATGTTGACATCTTTTGCTCGCTTTTGGACACTGCATCAAAGAATTTTCACCATAGCTGCTATCAGTTAGGATGATCTCAGCCACAAGCAACAAGGCCAAATTCCAACCAGCTTCAACAATGAGATGGTGGATTACCACCCCCCCCCCCCCCCCCCCCGCCGCCGCCAGCAGTAGAGGTCTAGAGGCAGGGCAAGTTCCAGGCACCATATGTTAGGCGGTTGCTTTACTGCTCCAACATTCCCTCTGCTTGGCCCTTTTCCATGTGTGTACATCTTCCTCAGGTAGGTAGGAACCAGGATGCAGCAGTTGTGGAGATTTCTCCAAAGGAGGAAATGGGCCCATCTCCTTAGGTACGAGAGAACCTTTCCTAAAAGACCCAGCTGTCATCATCTCCAGACTCATTAGCCAGGACTGGGTTCCACACACATATCCTGGGTTCCATACCCATTCTTAAGCCACCCACTGGCAAAGGGGAAGGGACGATCATGGATGCTGTAGGAGAAACCTGGTAGATATTTTCTAATCCCATTTGTCCTGGACGTCCATGAAGACTGCATTTCCCAGCCTCTCTTACAGTACAGATTGGGCCATTTGACTGGCTTCTAAAATAGAATGCAGGAAAAGTTATGTCACTTCCAGGGCTGTCCTTAAAATGTCCTATGTAGTCCTCCATGATCTCTGTCATCAGCAGCTCAGGCCCTAAAAGATGACAACACCACAGGATGTAGAAATCTGGATTCCTGAACTACTTGGTTAAAGGCCACCCACGAGACATCATTGATGTTGTATTGTGTTAAACCACTGAGATTTAGAAGTTATCTGCTACTGCAGCTAGCAATGATTACCCTGACTAATCCAGGTGGCTCACACTAACCATCTGGGGTGGAATAGAGGTTGGAAGTCAACCGTAAAAATGAATACATAACTTGAGTTGTGTGATTTCCATATGGCGGAAAGTGGTGATGTCCAAGGTCACCCATGGCCAGGGAGACAGAGAGAAGACATTAGTGAGCGATTTTGAAAGTCAAAGTTTAATGATTATAGGACGGTTTCAGAGATTCGCATTACTCTCCGTTATGACCTTGGGCAAGCCACTGCCCAGCTCTGGCCTCAATCTCTCCAGGAGAAGATGATGTCAAAGTCTCTCCAGGCTCCCAGTGGTTCTATACTGCTCTGCACTTATCTTGGATTGGTGCTAATGAGACCACACACACAGTGACTTGGGAATAGGGTCATTTTCAAAACCAGGGTCCCAGCATCCACTTCTGAAAAACTGCACCAAGAAATGCCAGGCCACCCAGCAAGCACAGGACAGGAACGCCTGTAAGTATTGATGCACAGGGCAGGAGCATCTCCTATTGAAACAATCATTCTAGAATATTTTGTACAGTTCCCACAAACATGATTTCCATAACTCTGATGAGGGTGCCAATTAATACAAGGATTGGGGCTTCCCTGGTGGTGCATTGGTTGAGAGTCCACCTGCTGATGCAGGGGACACGGGTTCGTGCCCCGGTCCGGGAAGATCCCACATGCTGCAGAGCAGCTGGGCCCGTGAGCCATGGCCTCTGAGCCTGCGCATCCGGAGCCTGTGCTCTGCAACAGGAGAGGCCGCGACGGTGAGAGGCCCGCGCACCGCGATGAAGAGTGGCCCCCGCTCGCCGCAACTGGAGAAAGCCCTCCCACAGAAACGAAGACCCAACACAGACAAAAATAAATAAATTTATTTATTTATTTATTTTAAAAATACAAGGATTATCTATTGTTACTGCCTAGCATGAAACCCCACAAATCAAATGGATTCCCCAAACCCACTCAGATCCCCACATTGCTAAGTCACATCCATTATACTGCTTTATAGTCACATTTGTATTTTTTGTTATTAATGCTATCAATACAGTACTTATTCACTAAGAAATAGCCTTCGGCTTAAGAGGGAAATGTCTTTATTTGTAAGTGATCCTGTTGATCCCGTGCTACGCACACACTGGCTCGTGTATCTACAGCTGGGACACAAACTATTTGAAGAAAAATAATAACAGCCAGTTATTGAAGACCTACTGAGTGCCAGGCTATGCCTTCCATCCATGATCTAATCTTATCAACAGTCCTGTCCCTTTCAACCCCATTTAACAGGAGAGGATACTGAGGCCCAGGAGGGAGAAGTAACTTGTCAAATATCTGACAAGCAGCCAGTGAGGAGCTAGGTCTTCCACTCAAGGACTTTCTACTTTGACACAGCTACCAAGTGCTTCCAGTACTGAGAAAAAAACTAAAGTAAAGCCCTCAAGATTGATGCAGAAGCATCTCACTGGCTGTAATTGTGCCTGCTTTTAAGTTCCCTTTACTGCTTTTAAGTTCCCTTTATTTACTCTTCATCCAGAAATTGCCAACATAGCCACTCATTTTCGTGCAAACAGATGTGGAAATTGGGATCACAAGGGCAATGGTAGACAAACTCATACATATATTTTGAAAAATTTCCCACCCGTGACCCCAGGCCATGTTGGATGGCAACCGTTTAGGTCACTGAAAAGGTGTTTTTCTCTCAGCAGGGTAGCAGCAAAAGCAACCTGTGCCTTGTTGTTCTGCAATTTCCCCCAAATTAGTAACACTTGAAAAGGAAATGTCTTGGTATCTTTCAATTTCTCCATCTCTTGCTCCTTCCCACCTTAGCTCCTGCCTATGCCCGCAGCCAAACTCCCCAGCCAAAACTACCTCCGGGCAGCCCAAATAGTGTTGGCAATGCTAGGTACAGTCAGGAAAGAATAAACCAACACTTAGGGTTTCCAGACAAAATACAGTATGGCCAGTATCTAGGTCAGCTTGGGCAGCCATAACAAAATACCATAGACTGGGTGGCTTAACCAACACTTAATTTCTCATCGTTCTAGAGACTAGAAGTCCAAGATCAAGATGCTGGCATGATCAGTTTCTAGTGAGGGCTCTCTTCTTGGCTTAGAGATCACATTCTTGCTATGTCCTCACATGGTGGGGAGAGAGAGTGAGACAGCAAGCTCTCTGTTATCTCATCTTATAAGGGCACTAATCCCATAATGAGGGCCCCACTCTCAAGACCTCACCTAAACCTAATTACCTCTTAAGGTCTCCACCTCCAAATTCTTTCACATTGGGGATTTTGGCTTCAGTACATGAATTTTTGGGGATGGGGCACACTTCAGTCAATAGCACCCAATTAGATGTGAATTTCAAATAAGCAACAAATAATTCTTTTAGTATAAATAACCCCTCAATAAATATGTTTGAAATTCAAATTTAACCAGGCATCTTGTATTTTTATTTGCTAAATCTGGCAACCACACCAAAAATATTAGAAAGAAATTTTCTACTGTCTTAATGCTCTTTCTTTCTCTTGTCCCCTCCCCAGAGCACCTCCAGGCCTCTAAGGAAGAGGAATCACTTATCTGATGAGTCAGACTCTAGGACACCCGCGGTCCAAATTTTACCCACAGGTGGAGTTCCTCTGTAACAATGGTCAGTATGCAAGCACGGGTTTCCCCCTGGCGCTGCCAATCCCCAGGCAGTAAGTAGACCAAAACTGGGCCTGTCTTTTTTTTACCCGGTTCCAACCCTCCTTGCTTGCACCAGGGTGGGTGAGCCAGGCAGGTCCTCCTCAGCAGATGCAGCCATCTGAGACTCAGGAAAGGAAGTGGGGAGCAGAGGTTGTGTACCTCACCAGAAAAGTCTAACTGCTTTATCAAACAGCCCGTACCAAGCTGTAGCAGTGCCTGCCATCTTGGTTATGGCTCCTGTGTACCTTGCTTCCTCCACCAACACCCCCCTTACGGGGAAGAAATTAGGAACGAAGCAGTGAGCGTGGCTGAGTCCTGGCTCTTCAGCACCATAAGAATGGACAGCACCACACCCAGAAACCTCAACACGGGGGTCCACATGTCTCAGCTGCACAACTCAAACAGCTTGACATGGAGCAGTATTCACGGCTCTCTAATCTCCTCTGGAGAGCTAGACTGTGTGGCCATGGTTAATAATCAGGGCTTATGGGAGGGGCAAAATTTACCCTGGGGCTGCTGGTGACGTAACAGACAGATGAATAACTCTACTTCCTTCTCTTCCTGAAACCCATCCAGGCCAGCCTGGTCACCTCCTTATGCATCTCTTTATGCTATTCTTACAAATGAGCCCATAAAAATAGGACCATTTCTTTATTTAAGGAGCACGTGTTCTTGTCATTATTTTCGATGAGGGACCAATGAACAGAGCTACTTGGACTCTGACCGAGACCTCAGGCAGCCTCTGGGCTTGCTGGCCTGAATCCCACTTTGCCTCTTAAGTATGTTCATTGGTAGTCCCCACCCAAACCCCTGCTAAGCACTGCAGAGGAAAAGATCTGTGTCCTGGTGTTTTTCCTTCTAAAAAAAATGGTGCAGCCCCTATGGAAAAAGGTATGGAAGTTCCTCAAAAAATTAAAAATGGAACTATCGTCTCATTCAGCCATCTCACTTGTGGGTATTTATACAAAAGAATTGAAATTGGAACCGCGAAGAGATATCCACACTCCCATGTTCATTGCAGCATTATTCACAATAGCCAAGAGGTAGAACAACTTAAGTGTCCATTGACAGATGCATGGATAAGGAAGATGTGGTATATACATACAGTGGAATATTATTCAGCCTTAAAAAATGAAGTCAATCCTGCCATATGTAACAACATGGATGAACCTTGAGGATGTTATGCTCAGTGAAATAAGCCAGTCACTGAAAGACAAATACTGCAAGATTCCACATACATGTGGTTTCTAAAATAGTCAAACTCATAAAAGCAAAGAATAGAATGGTGGATGCCAGGGGCAGGAGACGGGGAAGAGGAGGTACAGTGGGTGTAGTTACACAAGATGGATAAGTTCTGGAGACCTACTATACAACATTGTGCCTATAGATGACAATACTGTATTATGCACTTGAAAATTTAAGTTAATATGGCAGATGTCATGTCAAGTGTGCTTACCACAATAAGATAAAATTTTAAAACTAATCCACAGCCCAGGCAGAAAAGAAGAAAGTTGAAATTATGTGTATGTCTAGAGGACCCCAAAACATTGAAAAGCCGAAGCTGAAGTATATAACAACTGTATAGGAAGAGGGAGGAAAAAATCAGACTAGTGAGTTATTTTTAGATGTATTTGTCTTCACCACATAATGCAACTTTCAAGTATGGTTCTATTTCCTCAAGTAGAGTGAGTCCCCAGATACCCTCGTTCACATACTGTGTGCCTGTATCTTAGAAATATCTGCTTCTTGCAGATAACCAACCATTCTAATTAATAACACAAAGTCACAGGGGGAGCTTTTTAACTGAAACTGCAGCAGGGAACAGATAAGAAAAATATACTGTAGGTGTGGGGTTGTAGGTTCTTTTTTTCCCCTAACTCCCAAATTCCTGCCAGTATTCTACTACGTCTTGTGAATTCTAGAATAATGAAACATGACATGATATAACCCAATGTGAGGCGTCAACATGACATAAGCAAATGCAAAAGGATTCATTATCACCAAGCATGTCAGAATTGCACATGGAATGTTCTTCCTCCTGCCCCTACCCTTGGATTACAGAGTTTGGAGATTTGGATCTGATGATAACGCTGGCTGTAAATGAGAAAAACCACCCTGCCTTTCCTGGGCACCTCCCTTTTCAAGTGATGCTCGGGATGGTTTATAAAGTTAAGAACCAGATCGTTACGCCCTGAACGCAAGGGTCATTCTACCTGCCAGGGACCACAGGTAGACACAGTGCCATCTGGGTTTGCCAGCTGTCACCACCCAAGCCCCATAATCAGGTTTGCCCCTTAAGCAAAAATTACAACACATGGAATTTTTCCAAGAAACTTATTTATTTAAGGTTGTAGGAACTTCCCTGAAAACACCACCACTTTTTTTTTTATTAAAGTATACTTGATTTACAAGATTGTGTTAGTTTTACAGCATAGTGTACAGCATAGTGATTCAGTATTTTTTCAGATTACATTCCATTACAGTTTATTACAAGATATTGGGTATAATTCCCTGCGCTATACAGTAAATCCTTGTTGCGTATCTATTTTATGTAGAGTAATTTGTATCTGTTAATCCCATACCCCTAATCTTAGCTCCCCCCTCCTCCCCTTTGGTAACCATAAGTTTTGTTTTCTATTTTTTTTCATGAGTTTGCTTTCTATGTCTGTGAGTCTGTTTCTGTTTTGTTTGTAGATTCATTTGCATTATTTTTAGAGTCCACTTATTAAGTGATATACAGTATTTGTCTTCTCTGACTTACTTCACTAAGCATAATATTCTTTGGGTCCATCCACATTGCTGCAAATGTCAATATTTCATTCTTTTATATGGCTAATATTCCATTGTATATATACTACATCTTCTTAATCCAATCATCTGTTGATGGACATTTAGGTTGCTTCCATATCTTGGTTATTGCAAATAGTGCTGCTATGAACACTGGGGTGCACATATCTTTTTCGAATTAAAAAACACCCCCATTTTTTTAGCAAACGGGTGTCTAGTAAATGGTGGGAAATCACAATAGCACTTGCCCCTGATCCATAGTTGTTCAAAGTGTGTTTTGCTTATAAATACATAGTCTTTTTTGATCTTTACAAATTTCCTATGATGTGGAGTCAGGCCCATCTCGCGGATGGGAAAACTGAGGCCCCAAGTGGGAGGTGGCCAGGTCTCACCCCCTGTGAGCAGCACAGCCTGGGACGGACAGATGTCCTCTCAGTTGTCCAGGGCTCAGTCTACGGCACCCAGCTATCCCTCCCAGTTGGGTTTAATCCACGTTGACTTCCCAGACACCATGCCTCCCCTATCAGGCTATCACAGCCCTTGTGAGCAGCAGCTGAGCTTTTGAATTTCTCTTGCTTGATTTCAGGATGTTGTTGGAGCTCATCAGAAACAGCCATATAGGGAACCAGAGAGTCCCTCCTAGGTTCAGTTCCCATCACAGAGGACCATGCTTCCCAATCCAGCAGGTCCCAAATCCCAGTCTGCAACTTTCAGCGTTCTCAGGTGACCTGCAGGCTTTGCTTTTGGGGGTCCCTGGACACAGGCTCCACTGGTCTGTCAGGGACTCTGGTATCGATCACCAGAAGCCGTCAGTGACACCAGAAGGTCCAATATTGCTGAATCTTCATTTTTATAGAGAAGCAATTTGGACATCTTGGCAGTGGGCAAAGTACTTCTAAATCAATACATGTCTATTAATTGTCAAAGAAGGTTTTCCTCAGAAAACTTTAACTCATAGCCTCAAATGATGCCTTTTTCCAGCCAGATGCTATGTATGCCTTTGTCCAGAAAGGCAGCACCCTATTGGAACACACACAACAGCACAGAGTTGGGTGTCCCAGAAAAGAAAGACAAAGGGAGGCGGGAGGGAAAATTACCTCTAAAAGATAATCATTTTAATTTTATATAAAGCTTCATAGTTTATAGACTGTTCACATGAGTTACTTCACTTAACTCAGTCTCCCCATCAACCCTGTGTGCCAGTTATAATTTTTACCCACATTTTTCAAATGCCAGAAGTGAAGCTCAAAGGAATGAAGGGGCCTGATAAGGGCTGCTCAGCCATAAATGCCCCCCTACCCAGTGCTGTTCATATGACTCCCTGCCATGGTCACCCTAAGGGAACCTTCCATGTCCATGACTCTCAGGACCCCACACCTTGTTGATTGAGGATGACATGTTATTCTCCCCATTTATTAGTATGTATTACAATTTTTGCATTTAAAAGTTGCTGATTTGGAAAGAAAATGGGGTGCACTGAACAATCAGTGCCAGGGGCTTCTGAACGGAGTGACACAGCTGGGTGGGGAGCTGTGGTCACGTGATCAGACACCCCGGGACGTTAGCCCCTTGGGCTCCCCCTGCAACCTTCCCTCTGCCCTCCCATATCTCCAGCTCTCGGGAAGCTCTAGAGGGATGGAAGGGGCTGCTGTCACTCTGTGTGGGCAGCATGGCCAAGCCACCACCTCCTCTTTGGACATGAACGTCCCCGGTTGGGTTTGTGCTCAACTTTTCATTGCAACCGCATTGATCAGCCTTCATTTATCAGAGAGCAGTGTCCTCTCCCTCCTGTGAGCTCACAGAGCCAGCACTGAAACAGTGGCAGCCCCCAGCTTGCAGAGGAGATAACACAGTTCTAGCCACACGGCTGGAGAGAAGGGAGTGGGGCCTGACAGAGAGGGTTGTTTTTAGGGTGTTCAGTAACCCTTTTCTGTATGACCTGTAGTAGCGTCCTATGGCTGCCATAACAAACTGGGTGACTAAAAACAGGAGAAATTGATTCTTGCACTGCCCCGGAGGCTAGAAACCCAAAGAGCAAGGTGTCAGAAGGGCCACGCTCCCTCCAAAGCCTCTAGGGGAGAATCCTTCCTGGCCACCTCCAGCTTCTGGTGGCCCCAGG
>NW_006798529.1:234892-236544 GCF_000442215.2 Lipotes vexillifer | reverse complement strand
CCTGGGAGTGTGGCAGCATCACCCCATCTCTGTCCCGTCTTCACATGGCCACCTTTTCTCTATGTCTCTCTGCTTGTTTTCTCCTACTCTTATAAGCACACCAGTTATTGGCCTTAGGGCCTATCCTAAATCCAGAAGGAGCTCATCTCCAGGTCCTTCACAAATCACATCTGCAAAGACCCTATTTCCAAATAAGGTCACTTTCTGAGGTACTGGGTAGGCATGAATTTGGGGAGGGGACACTATTCCACCAAGTACATAACCCCATATGCATCCTTGTGAAAAGATTTTAAGTGGGTAAGAGTAGTAGGCATAATGCTCAAAGAACCCTAACTAAAGCCCAGAAAAATCCCACCATGTCTGGATCGTCTGTACAGACAGAATTACGGCAGAGAATAGCACTAGCCTTTTGCCACCAGTGCCATGGAGAATCCAAGTAACACCCAGCCCTTTGGGGAGTCAGATCCCAGCCCATTTCTATGCAAATAGTATTATGGAGCCGTTCAGCCCCTGATTCCTTCAGATGAATCTGTGCTTGCCAAACACCACCCAGAATTTTTCCACAGAGGGACTCTGCAAGATATCAAACAAGGTCTGACAATACACTCATCTTTAATCTGTGCAGTGCACCTTTACTCGGCAAGTTGTGTGCTTTGCACGCCATGATATTATTTCCGATCAAGTCTCAAATTTTGCAGCCTCCATCTAGATGGAGGAAAAAAACACAGCAGGCAGAGAGGAGAGCTGGGGGCTGACGGCCACCGATTAGCTGGAGTCTGAGGCTTCCAAAGCAGACAGACATGAGCCCCAAAGTTGTTCCTCAGGAAGGGTGCCCCAAGCACTTCACCAGGGTCTCTCGGCCTGTTTCTAAAGGCACGTGATGCAGCCAAAACACTCCCTCGTTCACTACGCCTGGAATTAATTCCTTGAAATAGAAACAAACCATAAAATCGCCCACCTGTGCCTTTTCTCACAAATGAGAATTTTATATGGAAAGATGTAACCCTTGCTGAAAATGGGACTGACACTCCTGGGTAGAGTTTAGATAAAACTCCTGCCTAGTATTACTATTAGTTTCTTTTAGAGATGATACAGGTTATAAATCCAATATTCAGCTCCCAAATAAGCTTTGGGAAGAAAAAAAATCATCTTGGGACATTAATGTGCAATTGACAAAAACTTTGCAGAAATGCACACATGTGAGCATGTGTGTGTGTGTGTGTGTGTGTGTGTGTGTATACAGATATACACATACATCTTGGGGCGGGCGAGGGAATTCTAAATCCTCCACACCATATACCAATGTCACATTTTAATGTAATATCATGCCCAATGCATATTCATGAAATAGAATCTTGGCAGTGACACAAGAAAAGTGGGATGAAGTGTGTTTGGCGGAGTGCGTCACGTTTCCAGGCCAGTGGATTTTTTGATTAAAGTCCCTTATCCGTTTTATCATGCATATCCACTCTCTGATTAAAGTGATCTGGGGCTGACACTCACAATGTCAGTATGCACTGAGACCCTTCACACAAAACATGGTTGGAATTTATATCCTTAAAAAACACACATACACACACAAACCCTGTACACCAACAACAAAACTAACACTGGGCAACATTCATGGAAATAGAAGTCCACACAGGAGGGCT
>NW_006798529.1:225975-234882 GCF_000442215.2 Lipotes vexillifer | reverse complement strand
GTTTTCCCTAGCTCAGAAAGATTTAACCCGGAATATTAGAGTCCAACTTCCGATGCGAAATTTCCTTTTTTTTTTTAAAGTTAAGTTCCTTCTTTCTGATTTGTCGAGCTTTTTAGTAAATGTTTTCACTTGAGAAAAACATAAGCAGAGACTCCCCCCAGCAGAATATAAATAATGAATTTCCCCCAGATGCCAGACTTTTGAACACTGAGAGTCAATGTGTCCCATTTTTCCTGAGACCCCCTTCTAAAGTCACTTCTCAGGAGGTGGCCCCCAACATGCTGGGGAAGGAGTACGGGGGGCACCAGGACCACTGCCCACCTCTGTGTCTCCTTCAGAGACACGGGATGCTGAGGTCACTGGTCGAAGGAGCTGATTGACCTTTCTAAAGCCAGTTGATGTCAGAAAGAGAAAAACAAAATAGGGCAGCGGTTCATGGGGCAAATATCGTGTCCAGAGGGTTTAGAAGGAAATGGCTGCTTTTGGGTGCAGTGGCCCTGAAGCCTTGGGTCACGTCGCAACTGACAAGCCAGGTGGGCTTAGGCAAGTCATCTCATCTGTCCGAGGCTCCATGTCCTGTTACATAATGGAGATAATAATACCCACCTCGTGGGCCTGATGTGTGGATCAGATGAAATCAAGTCTGAGAAAGAGCTCCATAAACAGACAGACCTTGTGAATGCAGGGGCCAGTTACCATGACCCTCAGAGAAGGTGTGATGCCCAAATCAGCAGTGGTGTTCTGCTCTAAAAAAGACCACAGTCCATCTGTTGTTCCAAGAAATCACACATTTGCATTTTCTCTGGTGTTTAAATTACTGGGCTCCCCAGGAATCTGTTCCTCTGGTCCTCTGAGAATCTCCCATTGAGAGCCAGAAGCTCTTCCCTATGGACAGGGCCCTGCCCCCTGCCAGCCAGCTCCCATGCCCCAGGCTGGGCGAGGTGCTTCTCCCCCAGCTCCATGAGCTCCTGTGACTCCCTGCCCACCCCACTCCAGAAGCCCTCCCTCCTCAACCCACACAGCGAGCAGATCTGCCACGTATTTATTGGGGCCCCTACTACACTGAAAAGCTAAAGGCTGTTACTGTCCCTGTCTGCTATTCCCCCAGCACACCGGGCAGGGGCTGGTCCACAGTAAGAGGTCCATGGGCTTTGTTGGGTGAGTGAATGAATGAATGGATGAAGCCAAGTCCTTCTGGTTGGACGCCCTTTGTGTGCCAGCCCTGTGAGAGTCTTTTCTACTCTCTAGTGCTCCTGGGCTTTGGGCTGCCTGAGATGTGGCTGCTCAGAAGCCCCTGAAAGGCTCTGGAACCTCCTAATCTATGGAACTTCCTTGAGATATACAGAGCAGGGATGCCCAGACCTGTGGACATCACAGAGTAATACATTTTACAATTAAAGACAGACAGGCAAGTAGATAAATAGATAGATCGGTAGGTAGATAAACAGAAAGACAATAGATGCATAGATAGATAGATAGATAGGATAGATAAATGACAGTTAACAGATAGAAAGATGACAGATGGATATATAGATAATAAGTAGACAGGATAGAAATGATAGATAGATAGATAGATAGATGATAGATAGATAGATAGATAGATAGATTACAGATAGATAAGAGTTTCCAGCTTTTATCTGGCCAAAACTTTAAAAACAAAACCCAAGTACCATCTATTGTCACTCTCATTTCATAAAAGAAAGGACTTTGCACATCTAAATTCTAGGACAGCCATAAAGATGTCTCAGAACAAAGGATGGCTTTTTAAAACGAAGACAGCCAGCCTGTTGAAAACCTCACTTCAACCTCCTTATTGCTCATCCTGCTGCGGCTGCCCTGGTCCTGGGACTGTCTCCAGGGAGACTCGGGCACGCATCTCTGGGTCACCGGCCAAACCAACAGGCTGAACCTCCAGAACTTGTTGGCCTTTATCTTGTTCAGGGTGTACCCATTTCACAGGTCTGAGTTGAAGGTAGAGCTCTTCCCTCTGAAATCAAAACGGAAGTGAGGCAGAGGCAGCTGAGCCGCCAGGCTTTTGTCCCCGTTCTAAACCTCTGGCCACCCTGCCTGTCCACCCAGGGGCGTGTGACCTTGGGCACGTTATTTACCCTTCCCAGCCCCTTTAAGCTTCCTTATCTGGAAAAACAGTGCCAAGGACGCCCCACCGGGCTGCTGGGAGACAATGTGCGCCCATCCTTGTGGAGAATAACCCACCGCGAACCGTCCCCGTGGGGCTCCCTCTCTGCCCCGCCAGCGGGTGCACACGCCCCCTGGCGGGCAACCGCCACACACCGCGCCCCAGAGCTTCTGGCGGAATGAGGCACCCCCCCACCTCAAACCATTGCCACAAGGCCAGGCTTCAGGAAGAACGTTCTCCACAAAGGGTGGGGCCAGAGCAGACCTGCCCGGTTCTCCTTCTGGAAAAATATGCAAATAACCCCTTAGCTGTGCAGTAGTGCCTGGCATAGGTTAGCGAGAAGAGGTTCCCACCCATGTCTCCAGAGGAAGTGCTTAGGGGAGGTTACATCCACAGTGCTTGCGTGGATGCTGCATCACATCCTTAAAAGGCAGGCGCCATTAGCCCCAGTTTACAGGTGACAAAGCTGGATCTCTGAGTGATGAGGTGATTGACTAGGAAAACTGTAACTAGAATAAGACAGAATTCATCTCCCCAAGTCTATATGACCCCAACAATTCTTCATCAATAAATAATTGTCCCTTCCTCCCTTGCTTGCCCCTATTCTACTACCATTAATGGGTAGTAGTGGATGGATGGATGGATGGGAGGTTGGAAGGAAGATGGATGGATGGATAGATAGATAGAAGAATGGATGGATGGATGGATGGATGGATGGATGGATAGATAGGAGGATGGAAGGAAGAAAGATGGATGGATAGATAGAAGGATGGATGGCTGGAATAGGAGGGTGGAAGGAGGATGGATGGATAGATAGATAGAAGGATGGATGGATGGATGGATGGATGGATGGATAGGAGGATGGAAGGAAGAAAGATGGGTGGATAGATAGATAAAAGGATGGATGGATGGGTGGATAGGAGGACGGAAGGAAGAAAGATGGGTGGATAGATAGAAGGATGGATGGCTGGAATAGGAAGATGGAAGGAAGATGGATGGATGGATAGATAGGATGGATGGATGGATGGATAGGAGGATGGAAGGAAGAAAGATGGATGGATAGATAGATAGAAGGATGGGTGGATGGATGGATAGATAGAAGGATGGATGGATGGATAGGAGGATGGAAGGAAGAAAGATGGGTGGATGGATGATGAATGGACAGAGGCAGACAGAGAGTATTCTTGTTCCCTTTGAGTTAAAGCTGGGAGAAATCAAATTCTTGCCAACTGAGTTTTCTTGTTTACAGAGTAGGTCAGGAAGATGTCCCCTGGAGGTCCCTGTTCCTAAGCATTTGGGTCATAGTTCTCCAAGGCAGGAACAGAAGCAAAGCAGGAGACGGGTGATGGAGAAGATGTGGTATTCTGTCTTTTGTCCTTTACGGACTCGCACTTAGTTTCAGGATTCAGAAGCTGCACTGATATTTTAATCCTCTGCTATGATCTCTTTCCCACACCCACTTAGAACCCCACTGAGATCTGTCTTCTCTCTCCTCCAACTTTAACCTTGCCTTAAACTCTATCCTTCTGAAATTGGCAGGGGGAGAGGGAGTGAGAGAGAGGAAAAAGGAAAGGAAGGATGGACAATAGGAAAGGAGGAAGGAATAAAATCCCTTCAATCGCTCAGCAAGAAGCCCCTCCCTCCATCTAACCCCTCCACTTTCTCTTCTCACTCTCCTGGTTCAAAACCACTGTCTGCTGATGACCCCTACACATGCCTCAAATTTTTTGTCCTCTGGACCCTCACAAATACCATCCATTCCCCCATCCCTGTAACTGCCCACTGAAGTCCCACTACTCACAGCCAAGTCAGTCCTCCAGCTGGAAGAGATGGCACCATCTAGTGACCTCTAAGAGCTTCAGTCATTTATTCCAACTATCTCACATTGACCAGGAGCTGTCTGGGGCACCATGCCTGGCAAATGTGACACGGCAGCTGGGATGCTGTCCGGGTGGCAACAGAGAACAGACAAAGATTTTAGGTAGAAAGATGGACTAACAACTTAACTGTCAGAGTGAAGAACTTGAACTCTGTCTCATAAATTGCAAGTGGAGGAAGAAGAAACTGACTCACCTGGGGTTGTCCATGTAGCAGCCATGGTTCCTACCACAGCCCCATTTCACGTTGTCCCCATTTTACAGACGAAGAAACTGAGAGCCAGTGACTCGGCGAAGGTTAGGGGGACCAGCAAGCAGCTGAGGAGGACCATGCACAGATCTGCTCAGCCCTAACGCCCCTTCTATTTCCACATCTGTCCCAGTTCAAGGTACTACTCAGGTGGGTCCACTCTGAGATTCTCACATAATTCTCTGGATACACATATTCGACCAACCACCATGCCTGTTTCAGTACATGTCTCAATAAGAAGCTTTGGAAATTGCAAATTATGTTAAAAATCCTGCCATACCACTCGCTGCTGTATTTTCCTAACACGATTTTGACAGGAAGAAATTTCCATGAATTATGTGACTTAGCTTTTTGAGGGCTGTGGCAAGCTTAGAGATCCCTTCAAATCTAACTTCTTTATTACGTGCGTGTGGAATTTATTCTTCCCTTCACTTATTCACCCAGTATTTATCAAGCATCTGCCTGTACCGGGTATCCTGCTAGATGCCAGGGATACAAAGAGGAATAGAATTATGCCCACCATCAGAGAATTCACATCATGACTGGGTCGAGGGCCACAAATAATTTGAATACAGTATGTGGGAAGATAGGGGTAAATCAGGGTGGCCTGGGGACCACAGAGCTCTAGATTTGAAACCTTGTGACCTTGAAAGCTTTATGGCCTTGGATAAATCAATCTCCATGAGCCTCAGTTTCCCCATGTGTAAAATGAGGAAAAGCGGATTCACTTGGCAAGATTTTAGGAGAACTACGGCAGACAAACCACAGAATCTGGAAATACTCAGCAGCTTCAAAGAGGAGGTAACAACAGCTGGACCTTGGAGGATGACTACTAACTAGTCTCTCATGCAGAGCTGAGAGCAGTGCATTGCAGGAAAAGCAATGGTAGTGCAAGAACAGAGTATTAGAGACACGTGGATGGAGCAGTTGGTGGGCTGGGAGGGTCCAAGAACAGTGGACCAGGGAGGAGGAGGGGAATTAAAAGAATGAGGATAGGGCTTCCCTGGTGGTGCAGTGGTTGAGAGTCCGCCTGCCGATGCAGGGGACACGGGTTCGTGCCTTGGTCCGGGAAGGTCCCACATGCCGCGAAGCAGCCGGGCCCCGTGAGCCATGGCCGCTGGGCCTGAGCGTCTGGAGCCTGTGCTCCGCAACGGGAGAGGCCACGACAGTGAGAGGCCCGCGTACCGCAAAAAAAAAAAAAAAAAAAAAAAAAAAGGAATGAGTGAGAACTCAGACCACAGCTATCATTTCTTGAGCAGACACTCTGCTAAATGCTTTCTGTGTATTATATCTCTTGATCTATCCAACTACCTACAAGATAAGTACTATTATGAATCCCATTATACAGATGTGGAAACCAAGGCACAGAGAGGTTAAGGAAGTTCCTCTAAAGCCACGCAGCTAGGATGTGGCCAGACCAGGGAGTGACTCGATTTGGAAACCTTTCGTGGACTATTATGCCTTTGGTAAATGTGGTTAGGAACCATCATGAACTACTGCTTTAACTTCGTCCCATTTCCCAGGGAGCTCAATAATTTCATCATGGTCAAAAAAAAGAAAAAAAAAAAGATTTACATTGCAACCTAGGATTTGTTCTCAATCTGCTAAGCTATATCATCCACAAGGTGTCTTGCTTTCACACCCTTTTTGACATTTACATTGCTTAATTACAGAAACGATGGGCTACCATAGGAAGCTTCTTGTTTGTTTTACGGTGGCAGGAGAAGGTCCTTAAAAGGCCCACATGGTGGTCTCAGGGGCTCAGAGAGGGGTTCAAACCACCAGATTTGCTGCAGGAGGCCAGCTCCCGTTCAGTTGTCTGTGCAACAGGCAGCAGGGCCTGTGGTTCATCCCTGCCCAAGGCCTTCATCACCAGGGGCCAGGGGCAGCCTGGGGAAGCAGGAAGAGGGCAGGTGCTCAAGTCCAGCTAAGCTGGTATGAGCTGTGAGCAGTGCCCATGAGCTTGAGAGCTTTTCCTGTGCCACCAACGGTGTGCTAAGAAAGCCTCTGAGGTGTTACCTCACCAACTCCCCTTAACAGCTCTAAGAGCTGGGTACCACTGTGATTAGCCCCATTTAAAGATGAAGAAACTGAAACTCTGTGGTTGGTAATTTGCCAAGATCCCAGGGCTAGGAAATGATTGAGCCAAGATTCAAACCTGAGGTCTTTCTCAGAGGCTCTATGCTTAGCGACCTCACTGCTCTAGCCTTGCCTCATCCTGGCTGTGAGCCCAGGCACAGGCCACCTTACCCCATCTCTGTCTCAGTTTCCTCATCTTACAGCTGGAGATGCTGAGGACCGCCTCGCCAGTTGCTGGGAGACGCACTTCTCACGGGGCCTTGAACCAGGTCAGTTTTCCATAATGAGGAGCTGCGCTTACTGCTATAATGGGGCTGTCTGAGTATATCCAACTGTCAGGGCTGCCAGACATCACAAAGTATGACAGACAGGGCAGCTTACACAACAGAAATTTATTCTCACAATTCTAGAAGCTGGAAGTCCAAGATCGAGGTATCAGCAGGGTTGGTTCCTTGTGAGGCCTCCTTCCTTGGCTTACAGACGGCTGCCTTCTCCCTGTGTCTTCACATGGTCTTCCCTCTGTACCTGTGTCCTAATCTTTTCTTCTGTAAGGACACCAGTCAGATTGAATCAGGGTCCACCCGTAAGACGTCACTTAACCTTAGTCACCCCCTTAAAGGAGCTCTCTCCAAACACAGTCACATTCTAAGATACTGGGGGTTAGGACTCCAACATATGAATTTTATGGAGTCCATCCAGCCCATAATAACAAGGGGAAAGCTAGACAATCTCTCTTTCAGCTCACAATTTCTTTATTCTCAATTCCTTAGTGTTGGCTTAGACCAGCCCACACCATCCTTTTCCTTAACAATCGCTACAGAAGGTGAACAAGGATGCTTGCCAGATGGTCCAGTGACAAAGCTGAGCCACTGTCTGTCCCTGCCCTCCAGAGCTGGCAGTGTCCCCAGTGACTAAGACGTGCAGTGTGATTTACAGTCCACAAGTCACTTTTCACAACCATTGCAGCATTTAATTTTTCCAGTGCTCCTGAGGGGAGGGTTGTAACATTGTCCTTATTTTTCGGCTGCAGAGACTGATGCTCAAGGACTGAATGGTTGGCCCCAGACCACAGCGGCCATGTGTGGAAGCTGAGTCTTGAATCCCAGAGCTCTGATCCCCACTCTGGAGCAGCCCCCGATCTGGGATACTTTTTCTTCAGCCTCACATTGCAATCATCCCATCAACAAGGCTGTATTGAGCTCCTACTTTGTGCCAAGCTTTTATGGAGATGATGAAAGCAGGATGCAGAGAAGGGAGCAAACCCAAGAACTACAAATCATGGAAATAGAGAGGATGATGTGATAAAGTGATGGGAGAGTGACTTCAGATAACACGACCTGAGGAGATGACATTTAAGTGAAGAGTAGAGGAGACAAAAGAGAAAGTGCAAAGGCCCTGAGGTATTCTGACAGGAGCTGGTGTTGGAGGGGTAGGTGGGGGCCAACCCACACATGACCTTGGAAAGTATGATTCTAAATATATAGAAGTCTGTGAGTCTGTTTCTGTTCTGTAAATAAGTTCATTTGTATTACTTGTTTAGATTCCACATATAAGTGATATTGTATGATATTTGCCTTTCTGATTACCAGAGAGGAAAGACGGGTGGGAGGGATAGCTTAGGAGGTTGAGATTAACATATACACACTACTATATATAAAATAGATAATCAACAAGGACCTAATGTATAGCACAGGGAACTTTGCTCAATACTCTGTGATAACCTATGTAAGAAAAGAATCTGAAAAAGAATAGATATATGTGTATGCATAACTGAATCACTTTGCCATACACCTGAAACCAGCACAACATAGTAAATCAACTATACTCCAATATGAAATAAATTTTTTTAAAAAATAAATATTATGGGCTTCCCTGGTGGCACAGTGGTTGAGAGTCGGCCTGCCAATGCAGGGGACGCGGGTTCGAGCCCTGGTCTGGGAAGATCCCTCATGCCGTGGAGCAGCTGGGCCCGTGAGCCAGAATTACTGAGCCAGCGCGTCTGGAGCCTGTGCTCTGCAACAGCAGAGGCCGTGATAGTGAGAGGCCTGTGCACCGCAATGAAGAGTGGCCCCCGCTTGCCACAACTAGACAGAGCCCAAGCACAGAAATGAAGACCCAACACAGCCATAAATAAATAAATAAATAAATTTTTTAAAAAAATAAATATTATGGAAAAAGTAACCCAGACTTGAACCAAGAATGAGAGTGAGAGCTGGTTACTTGATTATGTTCAATATTCTCTTTGATACTCCCTTTCATTGTAGGAAGTGAGAGTAGATTAAATAGCATTTGGGGATATAAATGATAGCTAAAACAGGCTCTCTGAATCCACAGCCAACTTCCCCTTTGCAGGGAGCCCTACTCAGAACAGGAGGGAACTCAGTGTATGCCTCATTCAGGTGAAACTGAGGCCCTATGCTATTTGAAATGCATCCACAGGAACCTATGGGACCCCCGGTCTCCCACCGCCCTCTGGGGCATAGATCAGCTTTTGGACTAACACGGGACAGCCGGTGCCCTCTGGCTGTGGTCCGGGCTGGATGGAACAGGGCTATGGGCAGCAG
>NW_006798529.1:196336-225965 GCF_000442215.2 Lipotes vexillifer | reverse complement strand
GCAGGAATGTGGGTACCTGGGTGCCCTCCAGACAAGTGTCTGGGGTAGATGTATGAA
Source organism: Lipotes vexillifer (assembly GCF_000442215.2). NCBI lineage: Eukaryota > Metazoa > Chordata > Mammalia > Artiodactyla > Lipotidae > Lipotes > Lipotes vexillifer. Next base: position 225,908 of record NW_006798529.1, on the reverse strand, counting down.
GGGAAACGGGCGCCGATCCCGTCTCATGGCGCCTGCCCTGATAACGCGAGACGCATCACGCCACTCTAAAACAGCAGGACAATTTTCTCCGTCCTAATTGATGAACAGCTGTGCTTTAATAGACTGCACCGCATAGTTTCCCTGACCTCTCCTTAGGCCACCTCCAAAAGGAAGGTTCACCGGGGATCCGGGAGAAGCAAAGGGGGTGGGATGAAATTGTTGTTGCTAGATTAATAAGCATATAAAGGAATAACTCAACCAAATAGATTTTAGAGCCTTCTTTCCTTCCCTTTTTATTGGCCACTTCCTCCTAGTCACTGCTGTGAATTTGATAGTTTCCCCTTTGAGAGCCAAGTGGTAAATAAGAGGCTCTGTAAAGACACAGCCCTTCGAGGTGTCAACCCTGTTTACAAATATATCTTCATTCAGCCGTCCCCCTCAACCCTAAGATGTAGACCGGTCAAGGATTCTAAACTCCATCACACAGTGCGTGTTTTGTTGATTCCAGAGGTATTTGTTGCACGCCTGCTCTGCGTGGGAAACATGCTGGGGACACTGGGCAGAGGAAGACATCCACAGCTCCTGCCCTTGGGGGCTTAGAGTCCAGTGCCGGCCTTCACAAACCACGGCCCGTGGGCCATGTCCAGCCTGCCACCTACTTTTATAGGGCCCGCAGTCTGAGAATGGTTTTACATGCCTAAATGGTTGAAAAATTCGAAAGAAGAGCAAGACTCCATGACTCAGGAAAATGATCAGCAGTTCACATTACCGTGATGACAATAAAGTTTTATTGGCACACTGCCACACCCATTTGTTTAGGTGTCATCTACAGGGACTTTCACACCACCAGGGCAGGGTTGAAGAGTGAGGACAGAAGCCGTAATGGCTCGCAAAGCCTAAAATATTTACTCTCCAGCCCTTTACAGAAAAAGCTTGCCAGCACCTCGTCTGTGATTGAGAAAGGGGCGTAGAAGGTGGCCTGTGTTTGCTGAGGGTGGGGCATCTTATAGGCATGGGGTCCTTTAATTATCACCAGCAGGCGGCAAGGTTAGGGCTACTTTCTCCACTTTATGAAGGAGGGGACCAATGCACAGAAAAATCATCAACATGCCCAAATTTCTAGTAGCGTATTTGTTAATTTCACATCACAGTGTTTAAGTTATAGGCTATCAAGGAAAAGAAGGAACATCACCAAAGTATTCCATCCTTTTCTGGGGAAGAGGTTGGAGTGTTTCTGGTTGTACACAGCATGGTATATCGTGTTAGATGTAAGCATGACCTTGTGATTGTCTTTATTCAGAGATTACCTGTGGTTCAAGGGGATGCATATGGGGGCCATGTTGGTGAACTTGTGAAGATTAATTTTATGTGTCAGCTTGACTGGGCCACGGTATGCAGAGATTGGGTAAAACGCTAGTCTAGATGTTGCTGTGAGGGTGTTTTTCAGATGAGACTCACATTTAAATTAGGAGCCACTGAGTGAAGCAGATTACCCTCCATAATGGGGGTGGGCCTCATTCCATCAGTTGAAGGCCTCAAGAGAAAAAAGACTGACCTCTTTTTTCTCTTAAGGCCTTAAGAGCAAGAACGAGCAAGAAGGAATTCTGCCAGCAGACAGCCTTCAGACTTGAGGGGCAAACTTAATTCTTTCTTGGGTCTCCAGCCTCCTGGCCTGCCCTGCAGATTTTAAACTTGTCAGTGTCTACATATATCAGCCAATTCCTTTAAACAAATCCCTTCTTCCCTCACCTTTTCTCTACATTCATGTATATATGAATATATATACAGATTATAATAATATACATATATAATACATATATATATCCTATTTGTTCTGTTTGGAGGCAAGTCTATCAGCAGAGTCACAGCTAGAATAGGAGTTTCCTGCCTCCTGGTCCATTGCAATTCTGAGCCAAGACTAGTTCTTAACCAGGTCCGGCAACTTCTGAGTTCTACCATGTGTAAAACACGACTGTCGTAAAAGCAGCGCCACCATGGTGATGTCATGAGGGTTTCATGAGATGATACACACACAGCACTTAGAGTGGAGACTGGTGCACAGAGAATTCTCAATATATGTCAGCTCCATGGGCTTCCCTGGTGGTGCAGTGGTTGAGAGTCTGCCTGCCGATGCAGGGGACGTGGGTTCGTGCCCCGGTCCGAGAAGATCCCACTTGCCACAGAGCGGCTGGGCCCGTGAGCCACGGCCGCTGAGCCTGCGCTTCCGGAGCACACACACACACACACACAAATATATATATATATATATATATATATATATATATATATGTCAGCTACCATGGCCATTAGCATCATCAACTCTGGGGTCCCTTCTCTCCCAAGGTCCTGCCTAGGGCAAAGGCCAGGTCTCTGCATCTCCAGCCACAGCTGGGAGCTCTCTGCGCAGCATCTTACTTCATCAAGTCCCAGGATCCAAGGTGGCCATCCACTGTCTGTGTGTGTCTGAGCCTTAAACACGCACACCCTACCGACTGTCAGAAAACCCACTTTCTATGTGTAAAAGTGCAAGAAATAGTTAAATGTTTCCTATTGTTGTATCAGTGAGCCAGTTCAGAGCTTGCCGACTCAATTCAATCAAAATTAGTGACAAGAGAGCAATTTTCCCGTTCCGTTCAGCGTGGAGAGCTTTTTGTTTTGCTTTGTTTTTATTGGAGGTGATTCACTGCATCTTTCCTAAAGGTAAGCTGAGTAGCTCCGGCAGCTTCATTTCTCCTTTTGTCTAGATAAGTGTTATCCAGTAAAATGAACACAATAAGACTGTGTTTACCTTAATGCTGTTTAAAAATCACATCACAATAAGAGATCAATAGCTCTCTACAACAATTTACCAAAGACCAGCTGGGGAAGAGAAATTCAGATTGCATTGATTTTTTTTCATGAGTGTGTGTGTGTGTGTGTGTGTGTGTGTGTGAGACAATAATAGCCCATGAGCCGGAGCATGACAATATGGCACGTAAGCATTGAATCTAAAACACAAGGCAGAAGGGGCCAAGAGGAGGGTCACTGAACTCCTGTGGCTGTTACCCATTGCCCTGGGAATTGGGAGAAATTCCATAAAGACAGGAGAGAGACGTGGTTTTTTCACACACTTCCTATTTCTCCACAGGCCGTAGTCTTGGAGAATGCAGGTCTGGAAAGGCCTTTGGAGGTGACCCAGAGCTGATATCCATGTTTGTACAGGTAGGGAAGTGGGGACCACAGCCAGCCATGGGGCTCCTGGGTGGTGCGCGTGGAAAGAAGTGGGTCTCTGAAGGCAGAGGCTGCATCTCTCATCCTGGACCCTGGCGCACAATAGGTACTCGGAAGATGTCTGTTGAATTAACAAGGATGGGAGCAGAAAAAAGGGAAGAAAAGCACCTGAGACACCAAATATACCTCTGATCCCTGTTCGCACTTGACCTTGACTATGCTGCCTTGCCTCTCCCAACCACGTCAGTACCAGAGTCAGAAGAAATCAACAGAATCATCACATGTCCACTTTCTGGTCTGCACTAGGTGCCCAAGTAATGACAAAACAAAGCTGGGACTAGATCACGCTCTTTCCACCACAAATAGCGGAGTCTAAATTTCTCCGAAGGAAAGGTTTCCTCGGCCTTGACCTGCGAATGGAGCCCACGAGGTGCCACGGGACCACCCCACACTGTGGCTGCAGCTGGCAGAAATGGAGGTCAGGGCTGTGCGCTTGCCTTCCTGATAACCCTGCGTTCCTGCTCCAACCACTTTGAAATATGATTTAGAAAAAGAAGTCGAATTTTTTTAAAAAAGAGGGAGGGGGAAAGGGAAGAAATATAAGTGGAGAAATTATTGGAACTGGAGAGGAGTTTTAATGGCAACGTTGGCATCCTGCAATTTCACACATTAAAACATATTTTTAAAGAAACAACTACAGTGCTGATTGTGTAAGGGCAAAGCTTTCCACTCTTCAGACTATTAATAAGGGCTTCCCATAGAGAAGACAAATACATGCTTGATGCATTTTTAATCCTTTGCCAATACATTTGACTAAAGCTGTTTGCTGTTTCAATGACAGGATTTAACTTGCCCTTCTGTATCCAACGTTCCTGATTATTAATGACATTTAGGAAACACAAGCTCTAAAGTTACATTCTGGTTGAATTGCAGCCTCTCCTTTGCACCCTGCAGAAGGGAACCCGCACATCTGAATGGGGGGAAGCCCACTTGGGAAGGAGCCAGCATGCTGGTCCAAGGCAAAGGTGGCTTCCCCACCCTGTGCTGCCCCCCTCCTCCCACCCTCTCAGCCAGGAGCCAGTTCAAGATCAGTGCTGAGCAGCTGCATCAGCCTTTCCAGCTCCCTTCGTTGCTTTTCCACACATGGTAACCTTGGCCGTCATTTCCATGAGAACCGGGCAGTGCTGTTGGGAGATGAGACCTTGGCAATATGAAACCAAATTCACAGAAGATATTTGGATTTCTCAGGACCCCCTCCCATTCAAATGCCGATAATGAAATCTTCCAGAAAGAATTGGTGGCCAGGAACCTAAATAACTTTGAAACAAGGGATCAAAGGATCAAGAGAAAGCCCTTGGATCTTAAGAGAACACAAGCTGAGGAAAAATCCTTACCCAGACACAGCTGATTATTTTATGCTTTTTTAAAAATTATTTTAAGATAAATGAACGCTCAGGCTGAAATAAATTACATATGCTGGTGCCCTCCAGGCCACCTCCTAAATTCAGCTGGGTGATGGTATGTTAATAAGAGCATTACCCAAGTGAACACACTAGAACATGGTCAAAAACGGGTGCAGATGAAAATTATTGGCGGGGTTGTTGGCGGGGAGCGTGCCAGGGAGAACTTTGGTTTTGAAGTATTCCCGTTCTAGGGGGAATCAGGAGGCCTGGGAGTGGGCGGGGGGTTGGGGAGGAAGCAGACCGACACACAGGTGACAACCCAAGAGGAAGGGAAAGCATAAGATGGGTTTACAGACAGCATCTGAAAAGGACTCCCCTTTTCCATCCAGGAAGAGTCATCTGCACAAAAGCCTTTCAGCTTCCCCGTATTATATGCTCAGCTCTGACCCCCTATTGTAATGAAAAGCAGATTCCCCTATGAATCACAGAAAATCAATACTGCATTTTACTAAGTTTGCGTTAATTTTACACCTTTCAGCCTCCGGAGGGGAATTATTGCCTGCAAAGATGAGAAAGCCGCTTTTCCCCCATATTCCACAGTTGTCTGGGTTTCAGATAACTAGGTCTGAAAAACCCTATCACTGTTTAAAAAGGGAAAAAAACGACGATGAAAAAGAAGAAGAGGAGAAAAAGGGGTATTGAGGGGGGTTGCAGTTTGAGAGACTTTAATAGCTAATAATAGGAGAGAGCATAAAAGCACAGATCCAATTTAAGCGAAAGAGTCCCTATGTAAGCATTGCTTGTCAGTCTCGGGGTGTACTGTATAGGGGCCAGCTCCTGAGCATGGCAGCCCAGAAATATAAAGTCCAGATTTAATTCTGATACAGAGAAATACAATTTCAAAACCGGACGTCTTATCATTGGCATGTCCCACTGGAGAACTCATTTCCCTATAGCAAAAGGCTGTCAATGCCATTATGTTGTACAAGGAAGCAATTTACCACTACAGCTAAACAGGGCTACCAGGACTGTGGGAACTTGAGCATTTGAAGTTATCGCTCAGAAAAAAAATAGCATTTCAAATGTCAGTGAAATGGGAAGGAATAATTGAAAAGTATCAATCAGAGAAGCAAAAGGGTTTAGAAGGCTGAGACCACAGCCTGACTACTGGGCTTTGCTCTTTTTGCTTTCTTTCCTGCCCCTTCCCCTACATGCTCGCCTTACAGACCAACCCCTCCCGTTCTCTTCCCCCTAAACCTGCATCCTCCCCATGCAAGTTCAAATTCAACTCAGGAAAAGGAAGGCTCACCGCTTCATCCTTGTTCTATGTCAGAAGCAAAGGGTAACCTGAGACCCCAGGGGCTGAGGTTTCATGAGGCAAATGTGCTCCCCCACCAGAGTCCTGAGTTACCCTGGGTCTCACGATCTACAGAAAGTGTGACCTTGCAGGTCCTGGAAAATCACTCTTGTTCACAAAGCCCCAAAATGGTGGCCTGAGTCCAATTGCTCCTTATGGCGACTGAGAATATCTCAATAAAACTTGGGGTATAAAGACCACAGAATTGCGTTTCTACCTTGGACCCATCACTGATTAGCCCTGATTCACCCTGACAAGGTAATTCCCCTCTCTATCCCTCAATATCCTTGTCCATAAAATGAGGATAATGACATCCTCATTAATGTAAGGGATAAGACAGAAGATGCAGGGAGCAGCTAGCATCCTGCCTGGTGTGCGGGTAACTAGCATTAATGCCATCATGATTCCACTGCACAGAGAAGGGCACTCAGATTTCTTAGCATCTGTGGTCGGCTCACCTCTGGGAGCTCTCTGTTACCACTGCCTCATGACTCCCTTCTGTACTTCCAACACTCCAAGCCCATTCCTGGAACTGAGCAAGACCCCACGGAGCCTTCCCAGGACAGACGGCACCCCCATGTCCTCCACCTGCCTCTTGTCTGTAGAAAAACTCTAGTCAAAGAATAAATTAAATCAGAGAAATGAAACAATGCAGAAACAAAGGAAAACAGTCAAACAGGACAAAATAATTATAGTTTAGCCATTTAACAAAGTCGAGGACCTTTAGTTCCTCCTCAAGGACTACAGATCGTATTCTGAGCCATATCCTTTGAGCTGTCTTGTAGATACTGAAACCTCCACCAGGTGGAAGATGTTAACTACATGATGACCAGACTGTCGCCATGACATAAGCTGCCACAGTTCCAAGAACTGGCCTCAAGGAAATGAGAAAAAAACAATCCTGTAACTAAAGATTCACTGTACTGAAAATAATCAAGATGCCCCTGATCAGACCACTGCAGGACCAATTTCAAGATGACTGTTGGAGATGACTGTGCTGCTCTGTGTGTGGCAACCCCTAGTCCCTGCATCGTGCATCCCTGAAACTCCCCTTTAGAAACTCCTGCTGCCTGATTGGCAATGGGGAGTTGGTTCTTTGGGACATGAGTCCACCTTCTCCCCAGCATAGCTGGCTTCCTTAATAAAGCATCTTTCCTTTTACCCAACACGTCTCTCAGGATTGGATTCCTGAGTCACGGGCAGCCAAACCTGAGTTCAGTAACATTCCCACCGAGGACCTTTGCACTTGCTGTTTTCTCCTTCCGGAATGCTCTTCCCATTAGTCTTCACATAGCTGGCTCCTCATTTAGTTTTCAGCTCCCATGTACCTCACTAGAGACCTTCCCTGGCCAACTTCCTGGAGATTGCACAGCAGAGTGCTTTCGAATCACTGGGCTTTATTTTCTTGATGGCACTTATCTTCAGAATTACTGTCTATCTTCCCCACTAGAAAACAAGCCCCATGAGAACAGGATTCTTGCCTATCTTATCCTCTACAGAGTATTGTTCTCTTGGACCGAGTGCCTGGTACAAAGCAGGTATTATATAAATACCACCATTTGTTGAATGAATGGACAAGTGAACAGAAGACCATCCCGTTTGAATGGAATCTGAGCCTGCCTGACACAGAGCTTGGGGAGTGGTAGGCAGTCAGGAAAGGTTAGCTGGGCCTCCCTCTCTGAGTGGCTGGGCCTGGACAAGCACATCCCCGTAGACAGAGCAGCCAGGATGAGGAGCAGCAGGACCAGCCCATTCGCTGCAGCCCTTGGGTGCCAAGTTGCAGACGTCATGTGGAAACTCCACTTTGGCTAGGGTGATGGGTGCTCCCTTGATTTTCCCTATTCTCAGCACTTACAACCTGGTATCATAATGGGGTGACACAGGAATTTCCCCAGTGGCCTGTGAACTTGAGCTTAGGGACTTTGCCTCTTGTCTATAGATGCATCCACCAGGCTTGGTGGCCCACACATGCTAAGAATCATAACAAAGGAAGAGAGTCTGAGCGATTCCTGCAGCCAGGCCCTGCGCTAAACACTCTGAGCATCATATCATTTAAACCACACAACCCAACATGGGGTCCTTGCTGTTGTGTCTCCATTTCACAGGTGAGGAGATTAAGGCTTAGAGCAATTATGCTTTCACTGATCCATATGGGCCTGATATTTGCTAAAATAAAATAAAAGTTAACTATTCGTAACTACAGTCTTTCTGAAGTTCAAAAATACACATGGCTTTACATTTTAAGGTTTTTGAAATTCGGATGCATCTTTTCAACAATGTGAATATTTAACGTTGGAATGTTTCTCTATTCTGGAAAAGCTGTTGCTTTGTCTCATGGCGGCTGGCACTTTAGAAATGAGAAAACATGGTGACATTACACAGAGGGACGTGTGAATTCACTGACCCTAACCTCTGCTCCCAGCACTGGAGATGCTCTTGTTTTGGGGGAATTCCTGTAACAAGGAAAACTTTCAGGGATTCCCTCCAGGGAAGGGACTCTGGCAGGGTGGCAACTTTCCTCTCTCTTTCCCAGTACATGTATGTGTGTGTGTGTGTGTGTGTGTGTGTGTGTGTGTGTGTGTGTGCATGTGTGTATACACATACATATATATGTGAGAGATGAGAGATAGAGATATATATGAGAGATAGAGATTTATTTTAAGGATCTGACTCACATGATTGTGTGGACATAGCAAGAATCTGCAGGCTGGAAACTCAGGTAAGAGTTGATGTTACAGGGTCGAGTCTGAACTAGGCAGGGCAGGCCAGCGGACAAGAAACTCAAACAGGTTTTCTATGTTGCACTCTTAAGAATTTCTTCTTTTCCAGGAAAACAACTTATTTTTCTTTCCAAAGGAAGATTTTTTTATTTTAATTAATTTTTCTTCTGGTTATGCAATTTTCTTTGGTATTTTCATTGATTTTTAAGGCACTTTTTACAGAAGGATTAAGGTGTAATCATTTTTCCTTATTAAGGTAAAATTTACATATAGTAAAATGCACAGATCTTAAGTATGGAATTGATAAGTTTTGATAAATATACACACCCATGTAAACATCACCCTAATAAGGATATAGAATATTTCTATGACCATGCAACATTTCCAGGAAACTTTTTTTGCTCTGAAGGCCTTCAACTGATTGAGTGAGGTCTCTCCAAATTATGGAGAGTAAGTAATCTGCTTTACTCAGTCTACAGATGTAAATGTTCATCTCATTGAACAAATACCTTTACAGAAACATCTAGACTGGTTTTTGATCAAGCAACTGGGTCCCAGCTGAGCTGACACAGAAAATGAACCATCACACATAGTTAGGTTAAAGGATTCAACAGAAAGTACTCTGGAAATCTCCATCAGATATTAAGCCCTGGACCTCCAGGTCTGAAAACCCGCCATTCTTGTGGCATCCTGTGATGCTGTGTGAGGTACTGAAGCATCTGATTTGTGTTCTGCCCCCACCCACCGTTTTCTAGAACCTTGCCAAACACATGGAGTCTTGAAGGCATTGCCTCTCAGGTCTGGGTGACCGAGCTGGTCATTGACTATCATCTCTCCATCAAAGTCAGTTCTGTCCTCCAGTTACATCCAGCTCTGGGCTTATTCCTCCTATACCCAGAGACCCCCGTCATCTTCAGCTGCCCCATCTAACCTGCTGTCCACTCACAGGGCCCAGGAGAAAGGGAGCTGCAGGAACCATCTCCTACCTTTGAGAGTTAAGGTGCCGTCTTATTTTCAGATTCCCTCTTTCACTTTCCTATGTCTCTCCAGAAGCTCCTCAGCTGTTCTCATGACCCCTAGGTGGGTCCCTGGAATCTTCTAATGTCCCAGCAGCAGAGCCCGGGGTTGTCGCCTGGTTACATTTAAAGTAATTCTCACCAAGAGACGCTGCCAAATGGTCCACACAGAGGTACAAAGTGGTGAGTGTGGTGACATCTGTTCTGCTCAGTATCTGCCCTGTTTCTACTGGATTCTCTTACTTTGCTCAAAGGTCCCTAGGTCAATAGAAGAATTGTTCTAAGAAACAGGTCTTCCAAGCAGACCCCCCAGCTCCAAGTCTCTTGACCCGACAAAGTGAAGCATCATTCCTTCAAACAGTTAGGACAAACTGTTTCTTAAAGCCAAGGAGAGCACGTGGGTTCTTAGCACCATGATCAAAGAGAGGCACTGAATCTAATTCCCTTGGCTCACAGCCAATACCCATTCAGCCTGAGCTGAAGCATCATGTGGCCGCTGTTGTCAGAGGTGCAAGCCCAGTGGGAAGGGGATGGTATTCAAGGCCAAGGTCTTGGTTCTAGGTGGCCTTGGACATGCCATTGACCCATCTGCATCTCATTTCTTCAACGATAAAATGAAGAGAGTAGACTTAACCTCTTGCTACAAATCATACAGTTGTTGTAAGGATCAAAGGATGCCTGTAAAGGTAATGTATAGAGTGCCATACAAATGAAAACTAAAGGGATAACACAGTATCTTCATAGCTTCAGCAAAATAATAGTAGCAGACACTTAAATTACACTATGATGTGCCAGTTTCTGGTCTAAGAACTTCACACACATTGACTCACTTAATCCTCACAGGAGGCTTCTATTGGGGGTACCATTATCCCCATTTTAGAGGTAAACAGACTGAGGCCTCTGGACATTCTGGAACATTCCAAGGAACATAGCAAAAGTGAAGGTGAGACTAACACCCAGGCAGCCTGGCTCCAGGGTCTGTATTCTCAGCTCTCCCACTACCCTGCTTCCCCCACTACATTCCATCTTGCTTAGTGTCTTACACAGACTTGATACCTCACAAATGTTTGTCAATAAAAGAAATGCTCAACATAAAAAACATCCCAAGTCCTGAAAAGATATAAAGAATTGTAGCTTTTGCCAGTGCCTTGTCGTAATGGTTCTTAGTAAATATCTGTTGTGTGAATGAGTGAGCTACTCAGAGAGCATTTCCTCCATCTCTTTATTAGTGAAAACTGTGACATCTGAAATTTATTGCCATTGGAGTTTTTATGAAGAATTTTAGCAAGCCAGACTCTTCTTGATAACATGCAAATCACAGAGAATCAGCCTGCCCGGCCAACTGCTAGCTCTTTCTGATTCTACAGCAAGACCAACGAGTCTCTGTTTTTTTCATTACATTATTCCTACATAAGACAAAACAGAGTGCTAAAAACTCACCACTCTGGAGAACTAAGGGCCCGGCTTGTGTTTGGAAAATTGTTCTTGGACAATGCTTTAAATAGTCTACATCTTAATGTGTGTTAGTTGTGTGGCTTGTGAAATCTTCCTAAATCCCTCTACGCTAAAGTAATAAACTGAATTAACTTCATTTTTTAAAAAGAAAAGCTTTATAGGCTACTTTCTTCAAACAGAAATTCTGACCTCAGAATTAAACCCTCACCCTAGAACTCAAGCTGGTGACACTGATTCTAGCTGGACTTAAATGGGTGAGAAAGGAACTCAAATCAGCTCAACTTTGGATGAGATATGTCAGCCACTTTTGGATCCAAACAAGAAATGTTTGAACCTCTTCTAGAACAGCCCACGTTAAAGGCTGTCAGCTGTCTCCAGGGAAGAGCACTTCCGAGCTTTGGTGCTCATTCCATGGTTGACTACCTTCAACTGATAACATCTTGGTCCTAGTGGACCAAAACGTGCCTGTTTGCATCTTCCATCTTTGGCCCCCATAACCTACAACACAAGCTTAATCACCCTTCTGCTCCACAGCAGTTTAGGTCTTTGACACTAACGCTCTTGCCGCCTCCATCCCCCTTTCTTTATCACCTGCTCACACCGGCCTAGATATGCTTTGTCAACGTCCCTTTTAAGAAGTGTAGTGGGCTTCCCTGGTGGCGCAGTGGTTGAGAATCTACCTGTCAATGCAGGGGACACGGGTTCGAGCCCTGGTCTGGGAAGATCCCACATGCCACGGAGCAACTAAGCCCGTGACCCACAGCTACTGAGCCTGCGCTCTGGAGCCTGTGCTCTGCAGTGGGAGAGGCCGTGACAGTGAGAAGCCCACGCACCGCTATGAAGAGTGGCCCCAGCCCTCCACAACTGGAGAAAGCCCTCTCACAGAAAAGAAGACCCAACACAGCCAAAAATAAATTAATTAATTAATTTAAAAAAAAAAAAAAAAGTGTAGTGACCACCAGGAATCCCAGTGTGGGCCAATCCACAGAGTGGAGAATGAAACATCCCCCGCCCCTCCTCTTGTTCTGGCTGATATACTATTAAAGCCATTTTAGACACAACTAGTCCAACTAGAAATGGGAATCCCAAAGGTCAATTCAAAGATCTCCTTCCTATGCATGAATTGGTACCTGAAATGCCCAATAAAATATTTAATCTGAATTTGACTATAAAGATGTCGACCCTTACTATAAATGGAGAAAACCATATCTAGCCATGAATGGGTAGATTTGACTGAATTAGAAGAAGATGCTAATATGTCAATGTGTCCGGAGAATGGAGACACGGGAGTGCGGTTGAGCAGGGGTCAGCACACTTTTTGCAAAAAGTGGGTGTTTCAGGCTTTGCAGGCTGTAGCGTTGCCATCACAATCACTCCTCTGCTGTTGTAGCACAAAATCAGCCCCAGATATGACGCAAACAAAAAGGCATGGCTGTGTACCCTTACAACCTTTTATATGGGCACCAAAATTTGAATTCCATATAATTTTCTTGTGTCTTTCTGATTTTTTTTTACTATTTAAAAATGTAAAATCTAAACTTGCGGGCCATACGAAAACAGGTGGCAGGTCAGATTTACGCCAGGGGCTGTAATTTGAGGATCCCCTTGGCATCCCCACTGCATCTGCAAAGCCAATCTTGGAGAAGAGGGACATGAGCTGGGTTCTATCCCCAGTTCAATCTCCAACTCGCTGGAGGCCCAGAGCAAACCACTTCCGCCCAGGACCCTCCTTCCTCCATCAGTAAGTGAAGGGTTGCAACACCTTGGTCTCATATCACCTTCCCCCCTCAGAAGGCTCTCAGATCTAAGAAGGGAGAAATCACTGGTAATAGAACTTTATCATGAAAAACATTGACCTAGAGCTTCACGGCCTATTCCAAGGGAGGTCATAGTGGGGGAGGGATCACCCTGGAAACATTCTGACAGAACGGAAGATGGGACGCATTTCTGCATGGAAGATGCAAGGGTTCACCGAAAAAATCAAAATAAAGGCTATCGAGAGCACACGAAGAAAACAGTGTCCCACTTGCCGTTTCAAATAAAGAAAAAGAAAACCCATGCTTCCTTCAAAGCGAACTAAAAACAGCAGGATTAATATTGATGCAGCGATGAGAAAAAGCAAACAGACAGGCAGGGACAAGACTGCATCCAGCCTCCAAAACACATGTAAAGTTGGAGCTAAAATGTCATATGCATATGTAATTTATATGCAAAACTCTCCTATAACAGGGCCGCTGGCTGCCAAGTCTCCTTTTGCTACTCCCTCGATCCCCGCTGAAACTCTCTAATTTCATATGATCAGTCACCTACCAAGGGCAAGTCTGTCTGAGGAGAAGACTGAAACTTTCTTAAGGCCAGGGTATTAAATTCTTCTCGCACATCGCCTTCCCGGTATCTCAGCAGGTTTCGGCAGGAAGACCTATTTTTGCTCCTGCGCGGGCTCTGTCCCTGGCAGTGAATGACTGGAACAGACTGCAGGCAGCTCTGCCAAGAATCTGAGGCTCTGATGATGTGAGCCAACCTCAGACTAATAATTTTATATCTCAATATAAGCAAAAGAGTTCCACAAAAATAGACCGTTTTTAACAGGATGGTATTCTGCGCTGAGTGAGGGCTGAAGAGAGCGGGTGCCATGCGAATATTCCTCCTATCTGCGGTACCTAAGTTTAGCATCACCCATATGTCTATCTGTCTGATTGCTGAACTTGGGGAAAGAATGTTGAATGAGATATGACTCTTCAGACTCCACCCCCCGGGATCCTTCGGAGGTGAAATACCTATCAGTGTGGGGATAACACTTCCTTCTTTCGAGTTCCCAGGAAATGGAAAACAAACAAACGCAAGGCTTAGACTACTATTCTTCATTAAATGTAGACGCACGGGAGACCACGTGTGCATGGTTCTGTTTGTAAATTAACCAGAAAAATAGTGATGCGGGGCGGGGGGTGTGTGGAATGGCCTGGGAACATTAAAGTATCTCCTTCAATGTTCAAAGCGATGATAAAATTCACCGGGGTCTCTGATGGCCAAATCTCACTGCACATATGCCAACTCATGTGGTTTCTCCCTAGTAAGTTTCCCCAGGGGCAGGTGGGAGAGGTCAGTTCTTGGGTGGAGCTCCAAGACTGGAGGATACAGAGGGAGAGGCAGAAACACCAAAGAATGGTCATTCTTTTCTCTTGGTGGAAGAGGAAGCCCAAGAATCAGCCTCTGTAACCAACAAGGACCTACTGTATAGCACAGGCAACTCTACTCAATATTCTCTAATAACCTATATGGGAAAAGTATCTGAAAAAGAATGAATATATGTATATGTATAACTGAATCACTTTGCTGTACACCTGAAACAAACACAATGTTGTAAATCAACTATACTCCAATAAACTTAAAAAAAAAAAAAATCAGCTTCTAGAGAACAAACCAGCTGCCTGAATAGGTAGGTGGAGTAAAGGGAGGGTGTAACATCTCTCAGGGCCTTGTGCATCAGTCAGAGTTCTCCAGAGAAGCAGGACCTTTATATTTATATAAAGAGATTTATTTTAAGGGATTGACTCATGGAATTGTGGGCACTGGCAAGTCCAAAATCCACAAGGCAGGCTGGAAATGCATCAGAAGTTGACCTTGAGGAACTGAGTTTGAAATCTATAGGGCAGGCCAGCAGGCTGGAAAGTCAGCCTGCAGTCTTGAAGCAGAATTTCTTCTTCTTCTGGAAACCTCAGTTTGGGCTCTTAAAGCCTTCCCACTGCTTGGATGAGGCCCTCCCACATGATGGAGGGTAATCTCCTTTACTTAAAGTTCACTGATTATAGAGGTCAAGTGCATCTACAAAATACCTTCACAGCAGCACCTCCATTCATGTTTGATTAAATAACCCACCAAACCAAGTTGACACATAAAACTCCCCAGCACACCTTGCTTGCAGAAATTAAATTAGGCAGAGCTCTGGGAAAGGGTCTGTTCAGCCGGAAGGAAACGGGAGGTGGACCTGGATGCACATCTGAGATATGGAAGGGCACCTGTTCTGAGGCTCTACCGGGCAGAGTGGGCTGAGCCCTTCCTTGAACCAAGCACCATGCTTGACGCGGGGAGTTGGAGACGGAGCGTCTAGTGCCAGTGGAAGAGAAACCAGGAGACTGCCACAGACGATCACTGAATAAGACAACGAATATAATGTTAAATCAATCATTATATTTCTTGATAACAAGTCATACCATTAGGAATGACCTCTCACATTTGCATAACACTTTGCAATTTTAAAGCAGTTTTACAGCCACAGTCTCTCTGAAGTCTCACATCCCTGTCACACTGTATGAGGGTCTTAAAATAGCATTTTGACAAACTTATGGTTACCAAAGGGGAAAAGGGGGGTGATAAATTAGGAGTTGGGGATTAACAGATACACACTACTATATATAAAATACATGTAAAATAGATAACCAACAAGGACAACAGCACAGGGAGCTCTGCTCAATATTCTGTAATAACCTAAATGGGAAAAGAATCTGAAAAAGACTAGATAACTGTATATGTGTAACTGAATCACTTTGCTGTACACCTGAAACTAAAGCAACAGTGTAAATTAACTATATTCTAATATAAAATTTTTAAAATTTTTTAAATAGTGTTTTGAAGTTGAAAAGCATCTCATTGAACATAGTGGAGACCCTCAGGTTCTGTCACCCTGGCAGACATCTGGCCAGACCAAGGAGTGAGGAACCAACATCAAATGCAAGGAACTCGGGCAGATGCAGGACCATCATCGTCACCTGAACATCTTCCTCCATTTTTATGTATGTGTGCTTTCTTTGGGTCTAGGTAAGGAAAAGGAAGGAAAGAGCTGATATCTTAGACATAGGGAGTGATGGTCCCCTTGGGCCTGGGTATCCAAATCTTCCTGGGAACTAAGTCCCTATGTTAAGGGCACCTCTAGAATACAGGCAATACAGAGATCCATAAATATTTGCATAAAATACAAATGCATTGTGTGATAAATTTGCAAGAGAAGTTAAATGTGATGATTTAAACACCTCATACTAATATAGGAAACCCATGGAAAGAAATAATAGAAAAGAAGGAAAAAGGTAAACGGTATTGATGCTCATTTCTTTTTTTTTTTTTCTTTCCTGGGCTGAAGGATGTAATCCTCCCTCATATTTCCCTGTGTCTTCTGAACTTGGTGATACCTCAAAAATGGGTGTTATATGAAATGCGATCTTGACATTTTTCCTGAGATTTCTTCAAATTAGGACTTGTATCTCCCCAAAATACATTAAATAACATAACCAAGAGTGGCCATTCCAATTTGATTGTGGAAAGCCCACGGAGTAGGGAGAGGAAAATAAGATTTAGAAGCAGGAGATCTGCATCAGAGTTCCATCCTGGCCAATGATGAGCCATGCCCCCAGGGCAAGGCATTCAGCTCAGAAAGCAGTGGGTGCTGGTGGTTAACATTTGAAGTTCTGGAGCCAACCTGCCTGGGCTCCAATGCCAGTCCAACCACTTGCTGGCTGTGTGATTTCAGGCAAATTGCTCCAACTCTCTGATCCTCAGTTTCTTATCTGTTAAATGGGAAAAAAGATGGTACCTATGTCTGGCCTCATAGTGAGGATGAGGTGGTCCCTATAGAGAGCTCAGCACAGAAGCTGACTTGGAGTTAGTGGCTCTTGTTTCACATCTTTAAGTGGAAACAGTTACAACAGTATTTACTGTACCTATATCCAAAATTTATTGAAGAATCAAAATTAGATGATGTGATGCTACAACATATCTGAACCTTGAAGACATTATACTAAGTCAAAGCAGCCAGACAGGAAAGACCATATGTTGTAGGATTCCATTTATATGAAAGGTCAAGAATAGGCAACTATTTAGAGACAGAAGATTAAAAGTAGATTCGTGATTGCCTAGAGCTGGAAGGCTGGGAAGGAATGGCGGGGAGACGACTGCTAAAGGGTTTGGGGTTTCTTTTTGGGCTGATGAAAATGTTTCAAAATTGACAGTGATGATGGTTGCATTCTGTGACTAAGCAGTGACTCTGTGAATGTACTAAAAGCCATTGAATTATATATTTTAAATAAATGATCGTGGGATATGAGAATTAAATTTCAAATAAAAATAACAAAGGAAAAAAGTTAGATGATGTGAGTGAAGGCTAAATAAATGCAAGCCAGGCACTATTCAAACAAATGTCAGCTATGATTCTATGAACAGCTTGTAATTGGATTGAGTCTCTGAGACCAATTCAGACCAGTTTCACTCTGGGTAACTGTGGCTGTTCTCTCCCTCAGTGACCCTTCCGCAAACTCTCTTCTTCCTTCTTGTGCTCCTTCCTCCCAGTTGCTGCCAGTGATCTAGGCAGCTGTCCTGTCACCTCTAGCAACTGAGACAGGATGCCCTCAGGGACATCAGCGTGGTTCTGTCTCCCCTAGTCTGCTGCTGCCTGCCCTGCCCGGAGGCTGCCAGGAAAAATCCTCACCCAGCCATTACCAAGCATGACGGGGGTCTTGCGGGGTCATGGGCTAGGAGGCTGGAAACCCCGTCTGCTGCCTCCAACGCCAGTGGCACATGGTCTAGAAGCCTGTATTGTATGTCTGTTGTTTGGTTGACTGATTGCTTGACTTTCTGTATTTTATAATGTTTTGGCATCTTAAAAAACCTTTCTGGGGCTTCCCTGGTGGCACAGTGGTTGAGAGTCCGCCTGCTGATGCGGGGGACGCGGGTTCGTGCCCCGGTCCGGGAGGATCCCACATGCCGCGGAGCGGTTGGGCCTGTGAGCCATGGCCGCTGAGCCTGCGCGTCCGGAACCTGTGCTCCGCAACGGGAGAGGCCACAATGGTGAGAGGCCCGCGTACCGCAGGCAAAAAAAAAACCTTTCTGGCTGGAGAAAGACTGTCCCTCACCGGGCTAGCCAATTCTTAGGGGTAGCAAAGAATGCAGCCTAGAAGATGCCTTTGATGTGCAAACTGACCAATCTGGAGCCCTACCTTCTCTATCTGGTCTGCACACCCCAGGAGGCAATAGCCGCCGCCTAATTTTCCCAGGGCCTGGTTCCAACTAGAGACCACCCCTATGGCTGAGCCCACTGAAATGATTCACACTAGCTAATCCTAAACTGGTCACCCTGCCCCGCCTTGCCTTTCTTACAGAAATGCCAATAAAGGCCTCATCTAAGTGTACCCCTTCCTCCCATCTTCTGCTTCCTGACAACCCTGGTATTTCTGGATGGTCCTGTGTACCTCCTGTCTCTAGGATCTATGAGTATAATAAACTTTGGCTTTTTTTTTTTTCTGAGCTTCTCTTGACCATACCTGATTGACTATCACTTAACAGAATAAAAAACAAACCCATTATCCCCACCAGGACCTCTGTTTTTTCCTTTCTGCTGCATGAAGTTTTATCCTAGATAGTCGTTCTCAACCTTTTATATGACAACACACCTGGTGGGGTCTGGGAGATGGTCCAGAGAACAGGAAAAGGTCTTCAGCAGACAAACCTGTGGTACCAGCCACAGCACTAACCAGGAAACTATTTCCTCATCTGTAAAATGGAGATAATAATAGTGAACTATCTCATAGGATTCTATGTGCTAAGGTTTAACAGGTCATTATGTGCAAAGCTCTTAGACTAAAGTCTGGCACATAAGGAACACTTATTAAATGTTAGCTAGCGTAACTTAATATTAAAGCTATGACATATTATCTCATTTTGTCTCGTATCCTAGAGCTCATTTAATTTTCCCAACAACCTTATGAATAGGATTTCACAGATGATAAAACTGAGGCACAGTGAGGTTAAAAGATTTTTCCAAGGCCAGGCAGTCAGTAAGTGATTAAACTAGGAACCAAATAATCTGTCTCCAGAAGCCACGCTCTCAAGCTCACACTACGTGTCTTTTCATTCTTTGCCATAACTACGAATATATGGGAGACAAACAAAAGGGTAAGAATTATCCATGTAGAGGGCTGGGTTCTGAGATCATTCCAACATAGATCTTAGTCATTGATCTACAGAGCGTAGAGTTTCTGAGGCTGTTTTTGCCACCTTAGCCTGGCTCCCCTCACCTCCCATCATACTTCAAACCCTATTTCCATCCTCAGTTACTCCATTAGCATTCATGCCATCAATTGGCAGTTGTAGTGATATCTGCCACTTTGGATACTATGTGAATGGATGAGCCCAACGACTCTGAGTGTCTCCAAACAAATGCCACATAAAAATGGACCAGGTTTAATCTCAGGGATTTCTGGGTGGGCCAAAGGATTCCATCAGTGTCATTCTTTTCCTATTTCAGTTCCCTTACATGGGAGACCACCCCCTTATTATATACACAAACAAGGAAAGACAGACCTAAGGTAATTGCTCAAGTTTTGTTTTCTAGAGGACCCTCAGAATGGAGAAAGAAAATGCAAGTGAAAATAAAACAAAGTAAAAAATAATAGTAATGATAATAGCTTCTAATTCTAACATTGATTGAGCTCCTACTCTCTTCCTTCATGTTACTACATAAATTAAGCCATGGAGGAGTAAACCAGGTCCAGATCCCCAAGAGAAGGGCAGGAGGACAGGATCAAGCTGAACTTCCCCATTTCTGGTCCCAAATTCACCAATCAGGTACACATTCTGCCCACTTAAGAAGAGTTGGGATAAGACGAGAGATCAAGAGTATTACTCTAGGGAACTTCCCTGGTTGCACAGTGGTAAATAATCCGCCTGCCAATGTAGGGGACACGGGTTCAAGCCCTGGTCCCGGAAGATCCCACATGCCACAGAGCAACTAAGCCCGCAAGCCACAACTACTGAAGCCCGTGCACCTAGAGCCCGTGCGCCACAACAAGAGAAGCCACTGCAATGAGAAGCCCACACACCGCAATGAAGAGAAGCACGGGCTCGCTGAAACTAGAGAAAGCCCGTGCACAGCAACAAAGACACAACGCAGCCAAATAAATAAATAAATAAATATATATATATATGTTAATACTTTCTCAGTCTTATAACCTCTAAATTATCCTTGACTAGTGCTTTCTATTTCCTTTCTTTCCTTTTTTTTTTTTTTTTTTTTTAAAAAAAAGAAAAATGATTATTACTCTAATAGGTATCTTTCCACTGTGAAGGAGACATCAAGAGTGGAGAATAAGTGCTAACACTTCTAACCCATACAACACTTACAACCCATTCCAGCTAACGATCTCTATCATGAAATCTTTCATAGTACATATTATAGACCTTCCTACGAATTCATCTTGACTCATCCCATCCCTCCATCCTCTGCCTAAGCATGACCAGGAGAAGGATATTGGCCAACTTATTTATCATTTGCAAATAATCACTATTCACTTATGAAAAAAGAAGACTGTGTTTTAAGGTGGTTTACAGCATTTGGGCACAGTTAAGAGAGGATGTGACAAAACTTCCGCTTCTGGCCATTATGGAATAACTGGTACTAGGTTATTTCTTTTGTTGAAAACACCTGTAAAACTGGGTAATATATATGAAGCAACTGTCTTCAGATATTGCACAAGAGTCTTCAGAAGATTGTGATCCCTGAAAGAAAGGAAATACTTGAGGTAAGTGCCACAATTTCTTTGGCTTTCTGCCTGAAGGCACTTTATGGTCCACAGCACCGGAAGGTGCAGCCCAAGGAAATATGATCATGTTGCTGAATGGAGGAAGCAGAGATCAGAGTTTAGGGCTGTTGTGGGCACTGGAATTTTGGGGGCAGAATACCAAAGAGGAGGGAGTGTCACGCCAAAAGGAAATTCAGGAATCTGTATAAAGGTCCTTCTAAGTCTTTGGCCAGACATTAAGCTGTACATGTGCAGGAAAAAACTCCACTGTGGCCTGGCAGGTAACAACTACTGGAAGCTGGAAGCTGAATAGAGATTTTAAAGATTGCACAGTGCTGATAAATATTAATACTCTGAACAGCCAAGGTAGAAAGAGCTCAACAAACCCTCCAGGCATTCAGCTGAATCTCCAGAAAGGCCACACCTTAGATATTGGGCTACACTAGCCCATAAGTAAAGTCTACACAAGACCCACAATAACAAAGTTTAAAAACAAGCCTCAAAGGGATGAAGCTGATCCATCAATAAATTCACTGGCAGCTGAAACAAAACCCAACAATCTTTAAAGGGAAAAAACAAAATCCAGACTCTTATCAATGTAACAGCTGCAATATCCAGCACAAAATCAAAATTCACTAGACATGAGAAGAAGCAGAAAAATATAACCAATAGCCAAGAGAAGAAGTCATTTGACACAGATCCAAATATGACAGAGATCTTGGAATTAGCAGAAAATAAGAAACATAAAATATATTTAAGAATTTAAACAAAATAATAGACATAATGAAGAAATAAATGGGAAAACTCTGTAGAGAAACAAACTATTTAAAAAAAAGAAGTAAATGGAAATTCTTGAACTGAAATATAAAATATCTGAATTGAAAAATTTACTGGATGCTTTTATAGCAAATTGGACAATACAGGAAAAAAACTAGTAAAATTGAAGAAATGGCAATACAAACTATTCAAACTGATAAGAGAAAATGGGGGTGGGAAAAAATGATAAGAACCTAAGTGACCTGTGAAGAGTATCAACTGATCTAACACAAGTATAGCTAGAGTCCCCAAAAGAGAAGAGAGATTGGAGTAGAAGAAAACATTTGAAAGTATAATGGCCCAGAGTTTCCAAATTTGATTAAAACTATCAACCCATAATTTAAGAAGTTCAATAAACTCCAAGCAGACTAAACCAAAACAATAACAACAGAAACAAAAATAAATCACACTTCCAGGCACATCATAATCAAATTGCTAAAAATGTAAGATAAAGAGAAAATTTTTAAAGCAGCCAAAGGAAAAACTCATTACATAGAGAGGACCACAAAGAGTGACTACTGTCCTCACCCAAAATAATGCTAACCAGAATATAATTGAACAACATCTTTAAAATGCTGGGGGACTGGATGGAATTGATCTATTTGGAATTCTGAATCCAGCTAAAATATCCTTCAAAATGAAGGCAAAATAAAAACATATTCAGATAAACAAAATCCAACAGAATTCATCACTAGAAGACCTGAGGCTTTAAGAAATGTTAACAAGACTTGTTCATGTTAAAGAAAAATTACACTAGATGGAAGCTTGAATCTACCTAAAGGATAGAAGAGCCCCAGAAATGGTAAATGGTAAATGGTAAAAATTTTTACCTTTTTTCTTTAAGTTTTCTTGTTCCTTAATTTCCTTAAAAGATAATTGTCTAAAGCAAAATTAGCAACACTATATTGTTAATTTGTAATTTGTAGCATATGAGGAAGTACAATGCATGACAACAATAATGCAAAGTATTAAAAGGGTAAATGACACTTTACTGTTATAAGGTTCTAACAGTATATTTTAATGTTAATTCATGACAGATTTTGATAAGTTAAAGATGCATATTGCAAGTCTTAGAGCAACCATTTTTTAAAATAACAGAGCTATAGATGAAGAGCCAAAGTAGGAGAGAAAATCAAATACTAAAAAAATTACTACTCAAACAAACAACAAAAAAAAAAAATAGAAAACAGATGGAACAAGCAGAAAATGAATAGCAAGATGACAGATTTAAACCCAACCACAACAAAAGTTACATTAAATATAAATTGACTATGTATTCCAACTAAAAGGCAGAGATTTTTCAGACGGGATTAAGAAACATTAAGACCCACTTGTATGCTTTTCACAAGAGATGCACTTTAAATAGGAAAGAAGAATATGTCCTAAGCATGGAGCTTCTGGGTGCCTCAGGAAATGCAAAGAACCATCTAAACACAGCCACCCAAAAACATGAAAACCTAATGCAGAGACCTGGGAAACTGAGACACCACTCTCAAGGACAGCTGATTCTCTGCAAGATCCCAGCAAATGTTGGAGATGGGGAGAACAGAGGTTAGAGTGAGCTGGGCTCAAGCTCTGGGAAAAAAAGTTTTGGCAAGACTTGTCATTGCAATAAACTGTGAGCTAGCTGGATTCATGATATTTCCCCAAACCAGAAAGAGACTGGTCAGAAAGATAAGGTGAGCAGTCAGAATGGCCATCATCAAAAAATCTACAAACAGTAAATGCTGGAGAGAGTGTGGAGAAAAGAGAACCCTCATACACTGTTGGTGGGAATGTAAATTGTTACAGCCACTATGGAGAACAGTATGGAGGTGCCTTAAAAAACTAAAAACAGAACTACCATACGACCCAGCAATCCCACTACTGGGCATATACCCTGATAAAACCATAATTCAAAAAGAGTCATGCACCACAATGTTCACTGCAGTTCTAATTACAATAGCCAGGACATGGAAGCAACCTAAGTGTCCATCGACAGATGAATGGATAAAGAAGATGTGGCACATGTATACAATGGAATATTACTCAGCCATAAAAAGAAACGAAATTGAGTTATTTGTAGTGAGGTGGATAGACAGAATCTGTCACACAGAGTGAAGTAAGTCAGAAAGAGAAAAACAAATACCGTATGCTGACACATATATATGGAATCTAAAAAAAAACAAACATCATCATGAAGAAACTAGGGGCAAGACGGGAATAAAAATGCAGACCTACTAGAGAATGGACCTGAGGACACTGGGAGGGGGAAGGGTAAGCTGGGACAAAGTGAGAGAGTGGCACGGACATATATACACTACCACACGTAAACTAGATAGCTAGTGGGAAGCAGCCGCATAGCACAGGGAGATCAGCTCGGTGCTTTGTGACCACCTAGAGAGGTGGGATAGGGAGGGTGGGAGGGAGGGAGACGCAAGAGGGAAGAGATATGGGGATATATGTATATGTATAACTGATTCACTTTGTTATAAAGCAGAAACTAACACACCATTGTAAAGCAATTACAATAGAGTGGGAATCTGAAGAGGGTCCCCAGGTCAGGATAATTGAGCCATGGTGGAGTGAGCTGGGATGTGACTTGGATCCTTTCTGGAACCCAACATATACACCTACTCTATCTGATTCTTAGCATGGCTGGAAACCCAATTTTTAATTTATTCATTTCCTTTACTATTTCACAATAAATTCGTGGCAATATATAAAAATGTATTCGACACTAAAGAAGACAATATGCTCTTGAGGAGATCAAGCAGAGAGAGGATAGAGAAGTGAAATCATAAAGCTTGGGGTCTGCACACTGAATAGACTCACAGAATTTTTAGAAATGAGCCCAAGAAATTGCTTTTAAGACTCCAAGAGCCAAGGCAAACAAAGAAAAACAGCAGGCCCCTCTAGGCAGCAGGGTGGGGACACAGCTGAACAAGTTCACAAGTCAAACAGAATGAAAACTGTGAACGGGGTCCATCTATTATTGTTTATGTATAAGGAGCCTCCCCCCGACAGGACCAGACAAAAACACCAGGGACTGATATTTTGCAAACTGCGTGAACTCCTTTAAGAAGCCATTATGGAATATATCCTAGATGCCAAGCACTGGGCTAGGCACAGGGGAATTATGGTGAACAAGACAAGAGATCCCTGCCCCCATGGACATTAAGGTCTAGCAGAGTGGCATGTTTATTCATTCTTCTTGGGCATCTAGATGCTGTTCTAGATGCTGAGTTACAACAATGAACAAATAATCAGAAAAATTAATGTCGCAAGCATCATGAGGGAACGGTGCAGACAAATCAGGGGACTGTGACACGGAATCAGTGACCTGATCGGGCCTTAGAGAAAGCCGGAAGTGATGTTTGATCTGAGCTTTGAGAAATACAGAGGGGATTAACCAGGTAGAATATAAGGGACTGTTCCAGACAGGGTCAAGTGCACTCAAGAAGGACACAAACAGGAAGATGCATGATGTGTCTGGGGAGCAGAAGGGGCCAGTGGCGCTGGAGCCCAGGGTGTGAAGGCAGAAACGGGTGATGTTAGGACTCAAATCTAAGCCATGGGGACTGAAGGATTTTAAGTTGGGGGACAGATACAGATTTGTATTTCTGTAAGACTTTTCTTATCACTACAAGGGGAAGGGGTTGGAGCAGAGCAGGAGTTGAAACAAGGAGAACAAATAGAAGGTTCTTTCAGTAAATCCAAGAGAGAGACAAGGCAGCCTGAATCAGGGTGGAGGGGCTAGAGCTGGAGACAAATGGATGGATGCAAGAGGTTTTCAGGAAGCAGAAAAGCAGGCTTGGACTTCACATTTTCAACCTCTCTTACAACCTCACATTGACTCAGAGGGTTTCCATGGCACCCAAGGGATCCCTAGGATGGTGGAAGCAGGTGTACAGTGATGAAGAGCTAAAGTCATGGTCAAGATCCTCAACCTCTCCCCAAGCCTCAATCTTCTCTGTGACACTGATATAGGCTGGGACCTGGGACCTGGGACCCTTTGCTGCAGTGCCTGCCCCAGGACAAACGTCTCCTCAAGCAATAAAATATGAAGAAACTATAAGGGAGGGAAAATAACTGTGTGCATGCACAATAGGTGCAAATTACAGAAAACAATATACCAAAAGACCAAAAACCCAGCTGCCACTTCTGAAGAGCTGGAAGCAAAAGCAGGGTACTGCACGTGCCCGCTGCACTCACACCACGAAAGGGCTGGGCAAAACACCTGAGCCACCCCTCTGGCCCGACCCCTGGACTCCATAGTATAAGGAACCAAGCCCCCTCAGTGAGCAAGGGAACCTGTTACTTGTTCTCGCTCCCCTCTGCTGCAGCAGGAGCCCAAATAAAGCCTTGACTGAATTTCTTGTCTGGCCTCTTAACAATTTCTATTGATTAGGGTGGCCAAGAACCCTCGTTGGTAACATACTAACAACATTACCTCTCAGTGGGTCTCTGAGGAATAAATATGATGACCTCCTTTCTGTTCTCCTGACACAAGGACATGCTCGCCTCCGGCCCTTTGCACACACCGTTCTGGCTGCTCTTCCCCGTACAGCCATGAGTCTCACCTCCTCAAATGCTCATCTCCCACTTCCTCTGATGGTCCTTTGTAAAAATGCAAACTATGCCTCACCAGGTTATCCTACCCCCCTTCCCTCACTTATTTTTCTGCAACAGTCATCACATTCAACAAAATCGACTTATTTGTGTATCCTCCACCAAAATAAAAGCTCCATGAAAGTGGGCATGTTTGCCTGATTTGTTCACCATGTCCACAGCAGATGGCGTACAGTAGGCACTCAAAACATAGTTGTTGAATGAATAAATAAATCATGTTCAAAACTCATATCTCCCATACTCATTGCTAAAGAAATAAAAGCTATGAGTCTTTTGACAGCCCCAATAATACTAATTTTAAAATGTATCTTATAAGTCCCCCCATCATTCCAGTTTTCTGGTTGGAACCATTTCTTTCATCAGAACAACTGCTCTTTCAACAACTTCCTTCGAAAGAACAGATCTTTCTTGGTGGCCTACGCTTGTTAATTAAAACCATGACCTGACTTTTCTAGTTAAAGAAGCAGAACCCCACAGCAGTCTAGGTTTACAGAAGGACCACAGGCCAAGGCTTTGGCTTCATTTGTTTGCCTCTCTTAGGAAGTCAAGCTCACAGAGATCTCCGCTTTCTGTCAAACTGCCCCAAAGCCCACTTTAGAATCACAGGGTTTACCTGAGGCTGGGGGTTGCATCTCAGCTGCTAACCAATGCGTTATCTATTTATATATGTTGCCATTAAGTGGAAGGAGCTGGAATTAGAAAGAAGGTAAACAGGACATCTTGATTCCGAGTTATATTTTCCCATAGCGCAATTGAAATGCCATTCATCCTATTCTTACTGCATTGATCGGTAATTTTCATTTTCTAATTTCAAATAAAACCTCTTGCCGCAGTCAAAACGAGACGCTCCTGCATGCAACTTCACAGTTCATTTTAGCTTCATAGCTTAAAGACGTTCTGTTACCATCGGTCTTAAGTGGTAATTCCACTTTTCCAATTAGATTGTGGGAATGCACAAGATAAATGGACTCTTATCCCCCGAGCCATAATTTCAGCCTAACCATCAAGGCTGGCACAATGAACAACCCAGAAGCTCTTCCCTTCGTTTTGCTCCACAGCCAAACCCTCCCTCCCTTCAGCCCCTCCCGAATGAGCTACACTTTGAGGTGCATGAGCATTTTTGGAAAGTTGACTCAAGTGATTTGAAGAGTTCTCATGCCCACCGTGATAAAGGCCTGGACCAAGAACACCTGGGCTGTTTGCAGCATCATCTAAAAGGTCACCTTCTCTACCATTCTTTCTCACCCCCTCATCAAGACACACCCACCCCATCAACCTCAAATGCAAGTAGGAAGTCAGTGATGTTGTAGTAGAAAAAGCAAGAGGTTGCATGTCAGTAGACATGAATTTGGGCCTCGGTTCCACCATGGAACTTGGAACAAGTCATCTCCTTCTTTTATGTGTCGGTTTTCTGTATTCGTAAAATGAACAGACATAAAACATATCTAACACACAGGACTATAAGGAGAGTAAAGTGACAGGATACACGCGAAAGCATCATGAAACATGAGATCAAAAGGCAACCTGGTTGGTGGCAAAAGCATGGCCTCGAGAACCCAGTAGGCCTGTGAATGTCCTTTTATTCCATGTCATTTCTGCAGCCCCACTAGACTCTGGTTCTTCAAGGACAAGATGGAGATGGTCATTCTTGTCCTCAGTATCTCCATAGTCTGCTGTCAAGACTAAGTGACATTTTGTATGTGAAAGAACATTAAAAACAAATGCCATGTGAATACATTATAGTTGTGTCAATATTATTTAATTAAATTACTCAAAGATGTATTTGGTGCATTCTACAATGACCACATGACAATGATGCCTGGTTTGAAGCACGGCGTAGGGACAAAGATAAATGCTCCCCTGAGAATGGACACGATGAAAACACAATCACATCTGGAGGACGGGCTGCAGGACAGAGAGACTCCATCCTTTTTTCCTCCTTGGCTTCTGGCTGATTATTTTCCTCTGACTGCCCCTGGCCCCTGTATCTCTGGGCTAGACTATGACATCACATCTCTCTCCTTTGTGCATGACCACAAATGATTCTCTTTGAGGTCCTAAGTTAGATTTCCTTTCCTCCGTGCTTTATGAATCTAGGATGCCAACTCTGTTTCTTGAGTGACATTTACCTGGTTTCTCAAAGTCCTCCTTACTTTGCCTCATGAGGGCAAACATGAATTTTTCACACAACACAAAGGGGAAGAAAAAGTCAATGAAGGGGTGTCTTGGATAAAGTAGTTTCTCCACCTTTCTGCCCCAGGGAGTCCCTGGCAGATCCTTAGAACCTCCAACTCGATGTTACAGAGAAGAGGACTTTGGAGTCAGCAGCCCGGGATATGAATTCTGGCTCTGCCCATTATACTTTGAATGACCTTGGGCCAGTTATTTCACCCCTTGAGTATCCATTTCCTCCACTCTAAGTGGGAATAACACCAGCCTCAGAAGGCTCTAGTGAGGAACCAATGAAATAATGAATGCGAAATGCCCTTCAGGGTGAAACCAATGCTAATTTCCTTCTTACCCCCCTTCCTTCAGGTACCAGAGGATGGTTCTGGGGACGGAGAGAGGGAGAGTAAAACCATCAGGAAAGAAGTGAAAGGCCTATAAAAGAGAGATGGAATTTGCTGAAAATCAACTTCAAACCCACAAGACTCACATTTGGAAGCATGACTCCAAGGGACAGCCCTGCACACCTTCTGGGCAGGTGAACAGGCTGAGATCTCCCTGCCTTTGCATCTGCATGGATTCCTTCAGCCAAATCCCATGACCTCTCTGGGTCTCAGTTTACTGGACCCTGAAAAGGGATAGTTACGCCATTTCACATCCGTGCTATGAGGACCCAGCAAGGGAGGGAGATGCTGTTCACACCTGGATCTGCAGATGCCTTGGTGCACATGGCCAAGAAGTGGTCCACGAATGGATTTTCTTGTTTCGTCTTCTCATTGGAATGATCATGCAAAATATTACCATGTAGAGAGTCAAAGTCTCTTTCACAGTAATGATGTGCAATTTTAAAATATTTTCAGAGAATAAGACTATAATTCCTTACAGTTTCTCATTGCTTCTTGGGGTCCTTAAGACTGTTTTTGTCATAAAACACAAAAGGCAGGTTTAGGAAACACCAAAGGAAGATGCAGAGACTGAAGCCGCCTGACACCCACCCCGATGCCACAGTCCCCCTCCAGTGCACTGGAGGCCACCAGGGTCACTCTGTCCTAGACACGTTTGATGGCACTACTCAGAGTCTCAATTTTGACAGTGCTCTCTGGAATACAAAAGAACTTTCTGGAGAGAACTCTTTAAAAGGGTGAGGGTCTCCAGGCTGCTGGGAGGAAAGAGGGGAAGGAGGTGGGTGGGGAGGGGAGCCCTGAGAGAAGAGGCATCCCTCTTGCAGGCCACTCTCTGGGAAATGCAGCTCTTT
>NW_006798529.1:189423-196112 GCF_000442215.2 Lipotes vexillifer | reverse complement strand
TCTTTCCCTGGGGGCTGAGATGGAAACAGTTTCTCTCTCCATTTGTATCAGGGGGCAGCCCAGCAGGAGCTGGGCCTAGGTACACCACGGCAGCCATCATGCATCTCGGCATTAACACGTATCAGTATGCAAATCAGCATCTTGGATGGACCCTTCCCCATTAACCCCGGGTCAGTGGCCCTCAGTGGAAATGATAATAGGCTGCTGCTTCAAGCAGTCTTAGGCAGAGGGGCATCTGTGCCGAAGAGGCGACTTAAAGACCACCGGTGGCCTCTCCTTCTCTGGGCCCAGGGTGAGCCCCCTTGGCCAGGTCAGGAATGCAGCAGGTAGACTTTAGGGCTCTGTGTGTCTGGAAGGTAGGGGCCAGGAAGAACTCAGCACAACTCTCAGCCTCTTGAATGTGGCAAGAGCCACAGATACAGAGCCGCGGGACCAGGACAGAGCTGGTGAGCAGGCGGATGCCCAGGGAAGGGCTGGCAGCTCTTCCTGCCCGGCTCTCATGACTTGATGGTATGATTCCAAAGCAGCAGGGCTTGGGCCACACCCTGGGGACCAAGGAGATGCCCACCTGGCAGGCAGCCTGCGTCACCAGCTACCGTGCCAAGCTACAGGGAGACAGGAAACCTGGATGGAAGGGGAGACGATGCCCAGGGCCCAACAAGAGCTGGCGACTTTGGCGGGGGTGAGAGTCCACACCCGATGGGGGGCCAGCGCGAGGTGGCCCCAAACCTCCTCATCCTTCATCTGAAAGGGAAGGGGCGCTAGCCGTGGATAGAGGAGGGGAAGGCGGGCACCAGCCCCGTGACACCCAGCAGCTGGGACTCCAGGCTCCGGAGGTTGTCAGGGGCCTTGCTGTTCTCAGGGGAAGGCACCCAGGGAAGAGGGGCCTGCATTCAGACATTCGGGGCAGCATCTGAGCACCCCCAAACACACAGTGGTCTGAGAGGCAGGGAGTGACAGTGGTCTGACAGTCACGTGGCTAAACGTGGCCCTTCTGAGACAAAAGGGACCCATTCCTGGCTTGCTGAGCAGTCATGAGCTGGCATCTGCTGCAGCTGGGCTCCCGCTGGGCACAAGCGAGGACAGTGAGCCCCATCTCAATGCTCTCAGAGTCTCAATCCCAACAGCACATTTTCAGGGAGCCTCTGATGCCCCAGCCGGATCAGATCGCTAGCACTGAGCTCACCAGGTCATTGAACTTATGTGTGTATGAGATAACATTCACGTAACATAAAATCCACCATTTTAACCATTTCACAGCCTCCAGTCCAGTGGTTGTCAGTACATCCACACTGTCGGGCACCACCCCCACCATCCAGTTCCAGAACATTCATCACCCCAAGAAGAAACCCTATGCCCACGAGCAGTCTCTCCCTGTTCCCACTTTCCTCAGCCTGTGCAACCATGAATCTGCTCTCCGCCTCTAGAGGTTCAACTATCCTGGACATTTCTATGGAATCATTTCTACGGAATCACACGATGTGTGACTCTTGCTTCTCTCCCTCAGCTCAACGTGGTCAGGGTTCACCCATGTTGGATCCTGTATCAGTGTTCATTCCCCCCTTTTGGCTGAATAGCATTCCATTGTGTGGATATACGCCTTTTTGTTCATCCATCCATCAGTGATGGACATTTGGGCTGTTTCCACCTTTTGGTTGATGTGTCTAGAGCTGCAAGGAACATTTGAGTGCAAGCCTTCGTCTGAGCACCTGTCCCCAGTTCTTTGGGGTGGATCCTCCTGGCGTAATCACTGGGTCACGCAGAAACTCTGTTTAACTTATGGAAGAACTACCAAGCTGTTCCACGGTGGCTGAGAACTTATTTTTTAAATAGCACTTGCTGTCGTGTGTAACACACATTTGAGTGTGATCAATAG
This sequence comes from Lipotes vexillifer, assembly GCF_000442215.2. NCBI lineage: Eukaryota > Metazoa > Chordata > Mammalia > Artiodactyla > Lipotidae > Lipotes > Lipotes vexillifer. The sequence continues at coordinate 194,236 of NW_006798529.1, read as the reverse complement.
CTGTCTCGCCTCAGTAGGGTGCAGGCTCCAGTGGGCAGGGACCGTCTAAGTCTCCTTGATTTCTGCCCTTCTAGCATCTCACGCAGTGGGCCCAGGATGGGTGCCAATAAATACTCATGGAGATAGGGAAGGAATAGAAATGGAGGATTGTTTGCAAAAATAGCCACAATTATTCCCTTCCCTCTATCCACTCCACCTTTCATCTGACTTTGCATCTCTTCCTACCAAGAGGTGGAATCTCTCCCGATCAGGATCACTTGAATTGGGCTTTGCCTTGTGACTCGTTCTGACCACTAGAATGAGCTGGGGTAACAGTGTACCCATTCTAAGCTTTGGCTTCAAGAGCCTAGGTGCTTCTGTCCTGTCCCCGTAGCCAGTTGCAAAGTGGACAGGCCAGGGCCAGCCTGGTGGATGGAGTTATGTGGTCCGTTCACCTCCATCACGCTGGCCAGTGGCCAGTGGCCAGAGGCCATCCTGGACCACCAGTCACCGCCCCTGACTGCCGACACACCAGCTGACCACAAAGGAACCCAGCATGTGAGGTCAGCAGAGACTGACCCAAGACAGCAGAACCACCAACATGACCCATGAACTCATGAACCCTAATAAATGCGAGTTATTGTGATTCATTAGGTTTAGGAGTGGCCTGTTACTAGATAATAGATAATGTACACAGAAATTTTTCTTAAAATATATCCCTGTGTTCATACGTCCCCTCACATTTAAGGCCTCCTCCCAATCTTCCGTCTCCTCTGAATCCTGTTTATTGATCAACATTCCGCTTAGTCCCCCTCCTCCAGGTAGCCTTCCCTGACTTCCCCAGACCACACTGCACTTTTCTAAACTCCTGCAGCACCCAGTGGCATAGTCCCTTGTTCAAAACTCACTCCCAGACTGTCTTGGTTTGTGCCTTAAGGTGATGGGTAAGCAACTGGTTTTAAACTCTGAGAGGGCCAGGAATTGATTTGTCTCTCATTTGAACAGGCTTTGGAGGAGTCCTAAGGATTGAGTTTGAATCTGGCCTCCTTCCCTCTCACCTTAAGGAACTTGTACATCTGCATTCTGGTACAAAGAGACCTGGACTGGAAAGCAGAAGCTCTGGGTTTGAATCTTGGTTCTGCCCCTTCCTACTCGGGTGACCTCAGTGCAATCACATGATGACTTGGACTTCGGTTCCCTGTCTGCTAAATGGGCACAATAATTCTCCCAGGGTGCCCTGCCATCTAGGTAGGTTCATATATTAATATTCAGTAAGAGTGAAGCCCTAAACAGATGTAAGAATTTATTCTCAGCTTCCCATCACCTCCCTTGCCACTTTGACCTGACTTCTTGATAAAACTGGCTTGGAAGAGAAAGCAAGGGCCACAGCACCTGACCCTACACAATCCAGTTATCCTGGACACCAAGGCAAGTGCCATGACCCTAGGAGAGGAAAAAGGGTACCAAGAGCTGCAGGGGCCACAGCCTCCCAGGTCTCTGCCCTGTAGGCTGGCTGCTCTTCCAACAGGCGCTTTGCCTTCTGCTGCTTCCGTTAGAAGGGTGTTTCTCAGCCTCTCACCCGGAGAGGCCAGTTCGCTTAGCCTGGATAGGTCCCGGGCACAGATATTGTGAGAAGCTCCCTGGGTGATTCTGACATGCAGCCAGAGTTGAGAAGCCCAGCTTCAGAGCAAGCATTGCTTCAATGATGCATTCATTGTACTGTTTGTCAAATATTTATTGAGAATATGCTATAGGCCGAGTCAAGCATAGGTGCAGGAATCCCAGCGTGTAAAAAAGTGAAAAGTCCATGATGGATGCTCAATAAATCTCCATGAAGGGAGGAAAGGATGGAGGAAGGAAGGAAGGGAAGGAGGGAGGGAGGGAGGAAGCCACTATGATCAGAGAGTTTCAATCCCTTGCTGGCAAGGAGCAGCAGTGTCAAGATCTCCTGATGCCAGGTCAATGTTCTTTCCAGGGTGCCTGCCGCAAAGTGGGCCACGTGCCTCCACCTCTTCTGTTACGGCAGCAAGTGATACCATTTCCGAGCTTCTTCTGTGCCAAGCGTTGTGCTCGTAAGAGCTTTTCATGCACTAATCCCATTTAATCCTCCCTGCTGTAGACTGAATGTTTGTGTCCTCTCCCAAAGTCATAGTCAAAATCCTAACCCCCCTTTGCTGTTATTATGGGGTGGGGCCTTTGGGAGGTGATCAGGCTTGATGGTGGAGCCCTCATGAATGGGATTAGTGCCCTTATACGAGGGACCCTGGAGGGAGAGCTCCCTCATCCCTTCGCATGTGATGAGGACACAGCAAGAAGACAGCCACCTGTGACCAAGGAAGTGGACGCTGAATCTGCTGGTGCCTTGACTTTGGACTTCCAGCCTCCAGAACTGTGAGAAATAAATATCTGTTGTTTATAAGCCCCTCAGTCTCTGGTATTCTTTTATAGCCACCAGACTTGACTAAGACATTCACCTAGAGGTGGGTGTTATTATCCCCTTTCAGGGTCAAGGAAATGAGGCTCAGAGCAAACAGTCGTCCTGGACCCCCTTAGAAGCGAGGCTCCTGGAGGAAGAGTGGATGTGCTTTCCTTTACTCCAAGGCTGGACAGTCTCCACTGCACACACATCCCCCTTTGCTGTGGCTCGCTGCCTTTGTTATCTCTGAGATCCCAGCAACTTGCACCCTGTCTGGCCACAGACGCACACTCACTAAGTCTTTGGCTGAACTCGACTAGCACTTACCATGATTGATCATTATATATTCATTGGGTGTTTGTTTCACACTAATCTCTGACACCAGCCTGTAAATCCCTCATGCACAAGGACCAGCTCTGTTTTCTGCACCTGGCACTTCCAGCATCCCCCCACCAGGCCCCCAGCCAACAGTTGTTGAATGGATGGACGCGTGGCTCCGTGGAGATTGGGGTGCAAAGCTGGAGCACAGGCCATATCTGCTGTCTGACCCAATAGCTGCCTTCAGCCACCATAGAAATTGGAGGTCCCCAAAGTAAAGGAACAAGCAGAGACCCTCGAGGGCAGGGAGCTCCTGCACAGCCAGGTAAGAATCATGACTGGAGGAAGAAATGGCTTTCCTGGCTCCATTTCCAGGTAGCGCTTCTTGCCCTTCATGCCCCACCCAGCCCAGGTGATCAGCAGGCAGCCAGGTGTCAGGTTCAAAGTGCTAGCTGTCACTCAGACACCCAGAATATTGGCAGCGGGTCAGATCACCCCCACCCAGCGAGCAAGCGCTCCCTGGCTCTGGATGTGGCCCACACCATGTTTGTGTTAATTGTTTTTTGCCCTTTATTCACTCAGTTTCAAGGTTAAACTCAAATCCATCAAGAGAGACAAAAGCACTAACCAATGGACACTGTCTCGCTGTCCTTTTCATGGAGATTACAGGTGCGTGACCCTCCCCTGCACAAAAAGCTGTTGCCATGGAAACCACATAGGATGCCAACTTGACAACAAGTGACATTCAAACCAAGAGGGACATTGACCTGATCCCCACTACACACACACACACACACACACACACACACACACACACACACACACACACACACAGTCGTCAGGGGGAAAGGTACAAAAGAATGTCCTTTCCTTTACCTAAAGCACTGACCTATTCATATTCATTAAATGAGAATGACAAAGACGTAACTTCCATTACAATTTTCTATGGGGTGGGATGGGGAAATCAGAGATGGTGGAGGGTGGCATTGTTCTAAGCCTCCTTGGATCCCGGGCAGGTGCCGAGTACAGTCATCCTTATCATTAGCCCTGGGCAGGGCAGGCAAAGGAACAGCTCCCTCAAAATCAGGCTGCCCCTAATCAATAAAGGAAAAGCCACATTGTTATTTCTCGAGAGATTTTTCTTCTGTTATCCTGTCCAACCTCACAGGGCTTTTGCCCAGGAAACCTACATGGCTTGGGCAGGGGGCTGTACTGTTTCCTAGGGCCCTTGATCTGAGACTGGTTTTTACACAGGCAAAAAAGAGACCCAAAGAAGATTTTGTGACACCTGAAAATGACAGGAACTATTTCCGTGTCCATCAATAAGGTTTCATTGGACACAGTGTGCCCACGACTATGCGTGGCCCACAACTGTTTCTGCACTGCAGCAAAGCAGGGGCACCACTCCACGAATCACAGCAGGCCCAGTGCCCGGGGCCCGCGTGACTCTCAGGTGCCCATGCAAATCGTTCAATTTTAACCTATTTTAAAATCAGAAGAAAAACATAAATATAAAAATAATGAATCCAGCCTGGGCCATATTCATCTCGATATCCATGCAGTTGTAAAGTGTAAGGTTTAATATTTCCTTATGCAGGAGGAGACCCAAGAAGGCAAAGGTGCTCAGGGTCCGTGGAAGAGTCTTACTGAGGCCCGGCTTCATGTTTCTACCCTTTGGATCTTTACAGAAAAATCTGCAGGCGCCTGGCCCAGCAGATCTCATCCTCAGCTGGGACTCCGGAAACCAAGGTGCTGGTTCATCTCTGACATGCTGGATGACTTGAAACAACTGGCTTGCCCTCTCTGGACTTCTGAGAGTCGCAAGCAGTGTCCTGGTGAACTTAGACGTGTGATTGGAAGTCTGGGCAAACGTGGATGATGACAGCCCCACCTTATAAGGCTGGGGTAAGCCTGGGTGAGGATGACCCGCTCGGACTCAGCGGGGACCTGGTACTTATAAAGCAGTTAATTCTGGGCGCCCAAGAAGTGTGACAAGCCCCTGCTCTGTGTTGGACACAGAGCCAGACCTCTTATCCATTTGGAAATCCTGTCTTACAAAGGGATCAGGGCTGGGAAGTCCTTACATGTTGGGAAAGACCC
>NW_006798529.1:176164-189223 GCF_000442215.2 Lipotes vexillifer | reverse complement strand
AGGGAAAGACCCAGGAAGACCTTCAATAGCTCCACAGGCTCAAGGGGACACCCGTAGGTAATGGGACCCCCATGGCCTCACCCTCGTGAGTGCAGCCCCCTGGACTCTGGGGGGTCTCTCTGCATCTGGAAGCCTCGCCTTGTAATCTCTACATAACCTTTGCAACACGCCGGCATATATTTCACCCTTCCTGGCGAGCACTCCCATTTTTTTTGTCATTCCAATTTCATTTCCTGGGCTGTGTGGACTGCGGGCTCAGCAGTCGCTCGGTCTGAAGTGACTCCTGGGACCTCCTCACTGTTCTATATGCAAATGGCCTTGCACCTGGGCAGCCGAGCGGGCGCGCAGACAGTTTAGTTATGCAAATCTGATTGATCGAGAGCATATTGCAGGAGCGCGCGCGCGCGCGCAGGCCCGGGACACTGGCAGCTATATTTCACTGGCTAAATTCCCGAAGAAAGGGGGAATAAATTAAATGCCAGGCATTTTGATGCATATTCCCTCTCAACCCCTGTAGTGCAGTAGTGTTTATTTCCGAATGTGTTCAACACTCGGGTTAGACGTTGCTAATGCAATTTTTGCGTACGGGGTGTGTTACTGCTGAATTAACAGAAGGCTTGTTTTCCGTGTAAAAAAGCCCGTTGCTGTGATGTCACAAGCACAATAGGTCTGTCAGTTGATTTGAAATAATTCCCCAGGCAAATACAGTAAAAGGCGGTGTTAAAAATAATTAGGTCCTTTGGCCTCCAAATGCTCGCCCGAGTGGAGGGAGTAGCTAAGTTACACCCGACTTTACTCTCTTCTACGACAAAAGGTGAAATAAACCACCAGGATGCTGATTACACATTGTCCTCCTAGGTCGAAGGCGTGTGTCTATTTTCCAAACCCGGGGGTTTAAAGTTGGGAGATAGAGCATAGAGCAGCTGCTGCAACCTTGAAGGAAATCTTTTTTTAAATTTTTTTTTTGAACCTCGAATCTACTTGACTCTGCTTAAAATAATAAATTCTGCATCAGACACATTGCATTCATACATGTTGACGTCTGTAACTCTAGCGGCTTGGGAAGCCTGGCTGGCTGGCTTTTCTGCCTTCTCCTTATTGATTTATAATCACTGATAAATAAGATACACCTACATGGCAGACGGTCGTGGCAGAAGGAAAAAGAAAGCTATTTTTGCCGGCGTCTTTCCCAACCACCCCTCCGCCACCCACGGATCAAAATTAAAAATAAATCAGTGTTATGCGGGGGAGAGGAAGATGATGGGAGAGAAGTAGGAAGAGTCAGTTTCTCCCAGCGTCTCCAGCGTCATTCATGGGGCTCTGCAAAGCAGGTCTTGAAAACGGCAAACTCTTGAGAGAAGAGAGCGTGGACGGTGCACCTTGATTCAGGAGTTAAACCGGCTGTGCAGAACGGCATTAATGTGAAAGACAGCAATGCAGGCTGTCATTCACTCATGTGTTCACATCCATTGCCTTATCCTTCGCAGCGGACTTGGCCCATGTTAATATGCATGTGTATATAGGCATTGAGCTATCCCCAGGTACTCGTGTGGACACATCCTATACACACAGATATTCACATGCAATATGCTTGTATGTGGCTGCAAAAAAAGGGGGGGGGGGAGAATATTGAAAGGCATACTTATGGCCAGGTTTCGTCTCTGGTGGGACAGCACAAATCCTTTGTTTGCCCCCAGTCCCTGCTTTCTCACTGCCTGGCATGGACAGACACACACACACACACACACACACACACACACTCTCCCTCTCTCACATGCACACATATGCATATGCACACGCGTGTACGCACGCACCCACATACACACGTGTATCACACACGTCTGTGTGCACCCTTGCACACCCCACACATACACACATGCACTCCCATGCGCACAGGTGCACACACACACCAGCACATACAAATACAAGTACATGCATACACACACACGGGCACACGTGTACCCATGTGCACACACATACCGTTTTTTAAAAACCGGCCATCTATCTGACAGGCAAAGTCCATCCAGAGGGTGAAAAGTGAAGAGCCTGGGAAAGGTCACGTTTAATCTCTCCCCACATTGGCCCTGCCTGCCCCTCCCACCACTGACGAACAAAAGGGCCTCAGCACTGTGACTGACAGAATTCTTAATTGTATCCACTCACTCATGACAATTTGATTAAAATATTACGCCAAAGTCTCACCCCCTGTTTGCTTCGATCCTCCAAATCTAATTTTGAATTTTCAGAAAGGAGATTACCTCCGCAAGCATGACTGGGATGCTATTAACTTCCACTTAATCTTTATTACTGATGTGAATTTAACATATGTACGGCTTCGCTCTGCTGTTGTTTGCCTCTCAAAAGTAACGTCTAGGAGATAGCCCAGTGACGGGCGTTCATTTTCACTCCGCTATCCTCTCGGAGTCCGGCTCTCTCCCATCTCCATGGTAGGACCAGATCAGGACAGTAACCTCCACCTTCCGCTCCCTCCCAAAGCCCACCTCGCGGCAGCAGTAGCCAAGACTGGCCGTGCCGTAGAACTCAAGGCTTTGCAAAATCGGAGACGTGAGGCTGGCAGCCTCCCCTCTCTGCGTGGATGAGAATTAACAGATTTTAATGAGCGTCGGAGGGGCTGGAAAGGGCCAGTGTGTCCAGAACTCTGCACACAGTGTGTCTCACAGTCTAGCCCCTTGCTTCTGAGTCTCTCCAGAGCAGAGGTACCCTTGTCTCACGGACCAGGAAAGAAATCAACAGAGAAACAAAATAAAAATTTAAACATTGACTAGGAGGCTTTTTGTTTTAAAGGGTTTCTCTCTTTTTTTCCATGTTTTTAGATGTATCTTTTTTTTTAACTTTGTTTCTCATAATATATGAGTATTGTTGCGGTCCGGGAGCCACACGCCTGGAGTCGAGTTCCCCGGTAAATGCGACCCGTGTCCCAACCAAGGACACCCGAGAATCACCAACACCAAGTAGAAAGATTAGCAAAGGATTTATACAAGTATAGAAGCTTACACAAACTGTCCGGACAGGGTCCCACTCGGAGAGAAGTGAGTGAGACCCCGACTAACAGTCGGGCGAGGCTTTTATACCCTTCACAGGGCGGGAAGTCCCCAAGGCGGGAGGGAGCTGTTTAATTTTGAATCAGCCAATCAGGAACCCGGTTCTTCCCTCCCCAAGCAAGCAAGCAAGTTTCTTACGGAAGCCAAAATGTGCTGTTAGCCCTGAAGCTGTTCTTCCGTTTCTTTCGTCACAGTATGTGTGGGTATATCGTCAAGGTTTGGAGAAGCATAGAAAAATCTGGCGTTGACAGCAATTGTTTCATACAGGGTTGGCTAGAAGAGGACAAAGGTCACAAGGGAGCTAAGGAAGCTTCTATTATGCCTCTGACTCTATGTTATGGGTAAAATTGTGTCCCCTACAAATTCACGCATCGAAGTCCTAACCCCCAGAACCTCAGAAGTGACATTTGGAAATAGGGTGGCTGCAAATGTAGTTAGTTAGGTTTGCTTGAGCCGTTCTGGAGTACGGTGGGCCCTCATCCGATGTGACTGGTGTCCTTACAAAAGGGAGCAATTTGGACACAGATAGGGACACAGGGAGAGCACCACATGAAGATCCAAGGAAAACTGACACAAGCCAGAAAACTACCAGAAGCTGGGTGGAGGGGGGAAGCCTGGAGCACGTCCTCCCCTAGAGCCTTCAGAGGGACTTGATCTCAGGCTTCTGGCCTCCAGACCTGTGGGACGATACACTGCTGTTGTCTAAGTCACTCAGTTTGAGGCAATTTGTTACGGCAGCCCTAGGAAGCTGATACACTACCCATTCCTATATTTTCCTATATTTTTGGCTTCCCAGGATTGCTCTTGAAATCTTTAAAGAGGCAAATACATTTATTTTAATCCCCATAGATTACAAACCTGCCTTCGTGTGTATTGCACCCAAGTCGGGAGGCCTCTGCTGGGAGGATGGAGCCAGACGCTCAGCATTTGTTGCCTCAGGTCCCTGAATTTGTGCCTCTGATCTGCCTCTTACCAGGCAGGTGAACCAGGGGAGTAATTCCCTGCCCTTGACCGCTGTGTTCCCTCCTAGAAACAAAGGTGGGAGCCTTGCCCTGCCCTCCTCAAGCGGCCACAGTGAGGGTCAGCAAATGCCCTTGATACATTCAGAGAAGTAACATTTCGTTCAACTGATTCCACGAATCTCCACAGAGCACTTGCTAGACACCGGGCCCTGCAGGCACAGGGTCTCAGAGAAGCCCCAGATGCCTCTTGCCCATCAGGAGCTCACAGTTTGGGGTCAAAGAGATCCATGAGCCAATCAGCACGCAAGAGAGAGCAAGGGCTCTGAAGCGTCAGCACAGGGCTCAGCGGAGCTCCAGGGAGAGAAAGGGGTCCTTCCCGCAGACAGCTGGGTGGCTTCATGGAGTGGGAGAGGGGTTATCATTGGAGAGTCAGAGTGTATCCAGCCAAAGGTGAGACAGTGGAGGGGGGAGGGGAGGCAAGACAGCGCAGCACCTGGAGACATAGATCCGAGTGGTCGGGGGCTGGGATGCGGGGCCCCAGAAGGCGGAGACCTTGCCTAACTCTGTCACTGTCGGATCCTCGGTCCTAGAACAGCGCCAGGCACACAGTTGGGGTTCACTAAATATTTGCAGTGTGAATGAATGAATGAAGTTATGGGGGCAGGATGACAAGGGATGATGCTAGAGGAACAGACAGGGATTAAACCCCTACGAGCCTTGAAGGCTTTAGAAAGGAACTAACACTCTGTCCTGAGCCACTGGAAGGGTTTGGTATCATCCTGGTCATGGCAGGAAACAAGTGGACACTTAGATGGATTTATCTGAAAAGAATCTGATCAAGAGGCTCCTTAGAAAAGTGTGGGCAGAAAGGCCAATAAGTACGTGGCAGCCTCTGGGCTCAGACACAGGGAGAAATTTTTGAAGGCTGGTGGAGGGTGCACTTCCGGAACTTGAGGCAGAGAGAACGTGAGCAAGGCCACCCGTAAGCTGTGACCTTCAGAGGGCACAGCAAGCCCACCACACCCGAGGGGGAGCCAGAGGGCCTCCCACTGGCCAGACCCAACCAAGACCAGAGGGAATGGAAGCCCTTGATGAAATTCTCAATGCAGTTCACACGGGTTGGCTCCCAAGGCTCTGAACAGGGGATAAGGGGTGACGGGGGTTCTGAAGAGGCAAAGGGAAGACAGAGAACTTACACTTAGAGGTGCATTTGTCCATTTAGAAAAATCACTTTGTCACCGAGATAAAAAAAACACTTCTATTACAAGACTGTGAGTTGAAAATTGAGGAGATGAGCTATAGACAAAGATATGTATGTTCCAATCAGAAAGAAGGGGAGAGGAAACAAAATCTAGCCCAACTTGGAAAGGGGCCATCGGCTACTGGCGAACATGGGTTCTGAGTTTCTGGCACATAGAAATACCCATTAAATATTTGTTGATCAAAAAATATTTGTCCATCCCAGTGAACATAGGATTTAAGCTGTAGCACTCTCTGACCATATCATGGGTCCTGTAAGTTAACAGGGAACTATTTCCCAGTCCTCAGCTACACTGTGGCAGATTTATTCCTCAGTGTGACTCTCTTTGCCCTCATGGAGAAGCACACGCTCTCAGTATAAAAACCACACTTCCCAGCTTCCCTTGCAGCGAGGAGTGGCCATGTGACTACATCCAGGACAAATAGGAATGGAAGTGATGCATGCAACCCTAGGTCCTGCCTTGAGAAGAAGGGAGTTTGTCCCCTGCCCTTTCCTACTGGCTGGAGTGTAGAGATGTGAGCAGGCCAACAGAGGGCAGAGCAACAAAACAGAAGGTCCAGAGGTCCCTGCAACACACAGCCACCTTGCCAGTACTGGAATGATGATGCCCTGCCTGGGAGAGAGATAAATCTCTACATTGGGTCTCCACTAACAGACAGTGAGCTTACGCCCTAACTAAGATGTGTGTTCTCCTTGGCTGGCCTCCATGCCCTTGCTTGTCCCATTCTCAGTGCCTGGAAAACCGTCATCTAACCTTCAGTGCCTGGTTCAGATGCTACCTCATCTGTATTGGTCAGCTTAAGGTAAGTATACTCAGTAACAAAGAAACTTAAATCCAGGTGGTTTACAACAACAGAGATTCATTCCAGCCTGAGCTGAAGCAACAGCCACCAGCCGGAATAGGCGGGGCTGTGACAGGGGGGAAAGAGTACAGCTTGGCTCCTATGGCCCCTTCCTAGCAGTGGCACAGGACACGCCCATTCTCCACATCAATGGCCAGTGCAGGCCACGTGGCCACGCTTGACGTCAACAGGAAGTGTAATCATGTCTCAAGAATAAGGATACAATGTGCCTTGTGGTACATGTCTCTTTTTGAATTATGGTTTTCTCAGGGTATATGCCCAGTAGTGGGATTGCAGCACTATTTCCAATAGCCAGGACATGGAACCAACCTAAGTGTCCATCGACAGATGAATGGATAAAGAAGATGTGGCACATGTATTCAATGGAATATTACTCAGCCATAAAAAGAAACAAAATTGAGTTATTTGTAATGAGATGGGAGGACCTAGAGTCTGTCATACAGAATAAAGTAAGTCAGAAAGAGAAAAACAAATACTGTATGCTAACGCATATATATGGAATCCAAAAAAAAAAAAAAGTGGTACTGATGAACCCAGTGGCAGGGTGGCAGGAATAAAGACATAGATGTAGAGAATGGACTTGAGGACACAGAGTGGGAGGGGGAAGCTGTGGTGAAGTGAGAGTAACATCGACATATACACACTACAGAACGTAAAACAGAGAGCTAGTAGGAAGCAGCCGCATAGCACAGGGAGATCAGCTCAGTGCTTTGCAATGACCTAGAGGGGTGGGATAGGGAGGGTGGGAGGGAGGCTCAAGAGGGAGGGCATATGGGGACATGTGTATGCATATGGCTGATTCACTCTGGTGTACAACAGAAACTAACACAGTATTGTGAAGCAATTATAGTCCAATCAAGATCTATAAAAAAAAAAAAAAAGAATAAGGATACAATTTTCCACAAGTTCCTCCAACAGAGACTCTCTGTGTGTTTGTCCATCCTGGGGCCATCCATCTGTGCCGTCATCATTTGCACTTCCTAGCCCCAGGAAAACAATCAGTGTTTGGACATTTGGGGGAAATGGAGCACAACTGGAATCTCTAAAGATTCTCTTCCCCAAATCAAGCACAGCCCAGATGCTTCCATGGGCTTCTTAGCTATAAAATGCGGGTGTCAGACATCCCTGACATGTAGCCTAGAGCAAAGTGGACCCTCAGTCAATACTTGTCGGATAAATGGGTGGATGAATGGTTGTGGGAGTTCACTCATTCATTCATCAAACCCATGTGGAGTCCCCACTGTGTGCCAAGTGCTGGGTGCTTAGCCCTCACAGTTCTCCTCAGTGATCAGAGCCCAGGAAGAAATGGGAAACTTATGGAAGGAGAAACTGAAGACGCTGTTCCTGGGACCAGTCAGAGCCCAGTCCACATTCGAGCAATGAATTCAGCCAAAACCCACTCAGTGCTGCTGGGAGCAGCAACCCCCGCAAAACCAAAAAAGCAAGGATTTGTTTGCTTATTTAAAAGTATTTCTTGTTTCGTTTTCCTGTGATTTGTAGCAAACCCTCCTGATGAGGGCCTTTTTATAGACTTTTTAAAAAATCTGTTTATAACATTCAAAACTAAAAGATCACAAAACTTTTCATTGTTTCCTATTTCATGACCTTCTACTTGGCAAGCATTGGATTATTCTGGGTCCTGTTTTCAAGGGAGCTGAAACTAACACCTTCGGATCAACTCAGGACTCAGGAACCATCTCTAGATTCAGCAGGCAGTTTGTCCTTTGGCTCAGGGCAGGGCACAGAGCAGCCCAGCCCTGAGGGATATGGTGGAAACTGACTCTGCCTCTGCTCTGGGCTTGGTGGGAAAAGTAAGAAGCCGAAAATGCCTTAACCCAGGGGTGATATCCAAAACTCCAAAATATTTAGCAACCGGTAGAGCAGGACGCAGAACAATCAGAATGAACCCTTGCCACCTGCTACAGCTGGTCTCCAAGCCCCCACTCACCCCCCACCCAATACCCTCCCCACTGGCTCAGGCATTAACCCTTTAATGGATGAATTAAGGGCAGTCCTGAGGGAGGTTTGGGGGCAGCCAGAGCAGCGGGGATAGTCACTGCAATAGCGATTTTGCAAACAACAGAGAAGTATTTCAGCAGGTAAACACCTGTGAGTCACACCAGGGTCTCCCAGCTAATGGGAGCCTGCCTTGTCCTCAAGGAAGTCACCAAAGCTGGGACAGGGAGATGAGAATTCAGAATAGTCTATTAAAAACTCTGAACATCCCTGTGGTCTTGGGTACATGTATGAGTTTCTTGTGGCTACTGTAACAAATTCCCTCAGATCTGGTGGCTTCGAGGAACACAAATTGATTCTCTTAAAGTTCTGGAGATAAGTCCAAAATCAGTTCCTGGGCGCTAACGTCAAGGCGGCTGGTTCCTTGTGAAGGCTCTTGGGGGAGATAGGTCTCCTTGCCTAGTTTCTAGAAGCCGCCTAAATTTCTCTGATCATGACCCCTTTCCCACATTATTCCAACCTCTTATTTCTGTCCTCACATCTCCTTCTCCCCTGTGTGTCAAATCTCATTCTGTCGGAGAAAAGGGAACCCTCGCACACTGTTGGTGGGAATGTGCATTGGTGTAGCCACTATGGAGAACAGTATGGAGGTTTCTCAAAAAACTGCAAATAGAACTACCGTATGACCCAGCAATTCCACTGCTGCATATATATCCAAACACAAAAACAGAAACACTAATTCAAAAAGATACATGCACCCCAATATTCACAGTAGTATTATTTGCAATTGCCGAAATATGGAAGCAACCTAAGTGTTCATCAACAGATGAATGGATAAAGAAGATGTGGTATATAGATATACAATGCAATATTACTCAGCCATAATAAAGAATGAAATAATGCCATTTGCAGCGACATGGATGGACTTGGAGGGTATTATGCTAAGTGAAATCAGTCAGACAGGGAAAGACAAATGATATCTCTTATATGTGGAATCTAAAAAGTACAACAAACTAGTGAATATAACAAAAAAGAAGCTGACTCACGGATATAGAGAGCAAGCTAGTGGTTACCAGTGGGGAGTGGGAAGGGGGAGGGGCAACATAGGGGATGGGGGAGTGGGAGTTACAAACTATTAGGTTTAAAATAAGCTACAAAGATATACTGTACAATGTGGGGAATATCACACATATTTTATAATAACTACAAATAACCTTTAATAATTGTGAATCACTATATTGTACCCCTGAAGCTTATACAATATTGTACATCAACTATATACTTCAATTTTTTAAAAAATCTCATTCCGTCTCTCTCTATAAGGACACTTATGATTACATTTAGGGCACAAGTGATAATCCAAGGTCATCTCCCCATCTAGAGAGCCTTAACTTAATCATATCTGCGATGTCCCTTTTAACATATTAAGCAACATTTCCAGTTTCCAGAGATCAGGACGTGACATCTTTGGGGTCGTTATTCAGCCTCCCACAGCAAATCACTTAATGTCTCCAAGGTCTCTTCCCTTCCCAGCGTGCTGCCACTTCAGGGCCTTTGCATGGCCACTTTGTCAATAAAGGGCTTTCTCCAGATATTGAACCCCTTTCCTCCCTCAAGTTTATTCAAGACCCCACTCAAATGAACGTCTCCAGAGAGGCCTCCTCTGAGCACCTCTTCCCCGTGCAAAACAAAACAAATAGCTATGCGTGGTGTTTCTGAGTTATAGATGCATCATAGTTTTAACCCATGTGAAGAACTTAAGACAACGCCTGCCTTCTAGTCAATGTACTCAATATGTGTTATCTATTGGTAAAAAGGGTTCCTGACCCCAATTCTAGTGTGTGTGTGTGTGTGTGTGTGTGTGTGTGTGTGTTTGTGTGTCCACACCAACAAGAAATTCTTGGACCCCAGCAGGGTGTATGAGAATTCAACTCAACTCTGACGCTACCTACCTGGAAATAGAATCAGATAGAATCAGATCCCACAGGTAAAGAGCTCAGTCCTACAAGTCTGCCCTCTGCTTCAGACACCAGTTGAAAACAGATTTACCTGCACTTCTGATCGACTGCCTGTAAGTCAGAGGTTCCACAATGACCTCTCCTTGGGTTCAGTTAGCTCACTGGAAAGGCTCACAGAACTCAGGAAAACCCATTTACTCACTAGGTTACGGATTTATTATACAGGATGTTAAAGGATACAGATCCACAGCCAGATGAAGAGATGCACAAGACAAGGTATGGGAAAAGGACACGGAACTCCCACTCTCTCTCTCCCAGACCCCAGTCCCCAATCTCCACATGTTCACCAACTCAGAAGCTCTCTGAGTCCATCCTTTTGGGTTTTTATGGGGTTTTCTTTACATAATCACAATTCATTAAATCATTGGCCTTTGGTGACTGATTCCACCTCCAGCCTCTCTTCTCCCTGGAGGTCAGGGGTAGGGGGGAAACTGAAATTCCATCCCTCAAATCACCTGGTTGGTTCTCCTGGCAACCAGCTCCCACCCTCGGGTGGGATCCAAAAGCTACCCTCCCTAAAGAGTTCAGGAATGGAGGACAAAAGACCAAATAATCCATCGCTCAGGAAATTCCAAGCGTTTTCGAAGCTGCGAGTCAGAAACTGTGGATGAAGATTAAATATATATTTCTCATATACATTTGCTTATCTCAATGACCAAATATTTATTTTTCCTGTAAATCACGATATCGCACTGCTGTTATTACCTGGAGGTTTTTAAGATTACTTCTGCTACTACTCTGCGGGAAAGGGACTGGAGAGAGTTCTGGTCTGGCACCATAATCCCTGACCCCGCGCTTGGTTCCCACTCTCTGAGCCTCTGCCCAGCTCCCTCAAACTGATGCTCTGGGCACTCCCTGCCTGGCTTATCACACACCTTGGGGCCAGACACAGAGACATTTCTTTCTTCCTTTTACTGGCACGATCTTTAATCCCCCCAGTAGCAGTTTGCATTGAGGCTTAGGAAGGGTCAGTACCTGTTCAAGGTCACCAAGCGAGTCAACCTGAAACAGGTCTGTCTGGCTTCAGAGTTCCATTCTATATCCCCATGGGAGACAGGACCCTGCCTGGGCTCATTTCTGGTGGCTGGTGTCTGGGCGAATCCCATCTCACCTGAACTCAGCCCCGGCTTCCAGGCCCTCTGCCCAAATTCAAGGCCTGTCAGGGCAGGGGTTTGGGACACCCTCCGTGTAGAAGTTATCATATCAGCTCTGGAAGAGGGAGGGGATGGGGAAGGACCCATGTGGCAGAAACCCCAGCCATGTCCCCAGGCCTGAAGGAACCTGCAGGCTCCTTGAAGATGCCAAAGGCAGCACCTGAGGAAAACGCTAAGGCTTTAGACAGACAGGTGCCAACACCTGCCAGCCTTCTGCGGCCCCATCTGACTTCTCGGGGAATACAGGAGTGAGAATAGAGACCAGCTACAGGCCTGTAAACTCAGCCATCAAGCTCACTATGGCTTTTGCAAAGCAGAGTGAGGTGTAGAGATGTTCTCTTCCGACACAAGGCACGAATGCTTGGTAGTGTCTATTCAAGCTGCTCTTTCTTGAGAAATGCTCTCTATTTCTCCCTGTTGCTCTCATGGGGTATAAATAGGCAGTGGAGACAGATAACTTGGAAGTCTTTGAGCCTCTGACAGCAGATACAGTGAAACACTCAAGTTCTGGGAAATCCAAAGGACCACGCTCAGTGGCCCTCAGGATGACAGTCCACTTCTCTGAGCCTCAGTGTTCTCATCAGGAAAGTGGACATAAAAGCCTTTTGCCTAGTAGGATTGCTGTGAGGTTTAGCAGTAACCTATAGGGCCAGCCCTGAATAAGACATCCATAAATTGTAGCTGTTGTGAATATATTATTATCACTACCCTATAGTCACCTAAAACAATGGATAGCACTTCATGTGTTTTTCTTTGTTTCAATTGTGTCTTTGGACACACACACACTTTTATGACTTTTTTGAATGTTTCATTTGTTCTGACCTGTTTGCATCAGAAGGACCTTTTGCACATCCTTTGTAGACACCCCAGTGTCTGTCACCAGCTCACACGGTGCTTTGAGTAAGAGAGACTCAGCAAACACGAACCCAGCAGTTACAATTTATAGACCGACTTCACCTGCATTTGTCTTTTATGATTCTCCCTCAAAACCCTCAGAGGAATGCAGGGGAAGGGCTCTTAGCCTCATTTTGCAGATGAGAACACTGAGAAGCAAAAAGAGAGAAACAAACATGACCAAGGACACATGGCTAATAAATGGCCAGGATCTGAGCATGGATTTTATGACTCCCTGTTGACACGCTGGGTGAGTTTGCATAAGAAGCCATGAATTCCACACCTAATGAAAAGCACACATCTTGAGTCATCGGAAGTTTCAGCGAGACTCACGAGCCCCGTGGCTAGTCTGATTGGAAAGTCTCACCAGTCCAGATGTGCAAATGACCTCCACCAAACCCACCCTGCTCCGAAGTACCCCAATGTCAGGGTTAATCCAGGCACTGTGCTCATTTTGTAAGTCTTCGCAAACGATATATTTTTTGAAATTCATTTTAGACCTTGATACATCATTAAGTGGAAAAATGCAAGTTACAGAATGGTATGCATAGCATCATGATATTTGTTTTAAAGTATAAACGTATATATTCCCTGGTGAGTGCTGCGTGAGCACTGAACTACCTGGAAGGATTCGCAGAGTTCACAGGGATTCGTGGTGGGAAAAGTGTAGAAAGGTACAGAGAAAGGGTTCAAGGAAGATGTTTAATTCTTACTTTATATACTTTGGAACTGTGGCTTAAGCTGAGACAGGGAGGGTCTTCACAGAGATGAAAAGTCCCCAAATCAAATTCCAGATTATCGTTCCTGATACTGAGGAAAAGCCAAGAAAATTAAAATACCAAACCCAGCCAGTGGTGGATTGAAGATGGCGGCAATGTCTCGGTCATTC
>NW_006798529.1:147763-176154 GCF_000442215.2 Lipotes vexillifer | reverse complement strand
CCTGCTGTGGACAGGTGGGTTTATGTCCACTCCCCTTGAATCAGAGAAGGCTCTTGATGGTTTGGACCAATCGAATATGGCAGTAGTGATGCTGAGCCCAGGGCTTACCAGCCTAGCGGCTTCCACTTTTCCTCCTGGACCCAGAGCTTCCAAGTGACAAGTAAAGACCACGTGGAGAGGGCCAAGGGTCTAGCTGAGCTCAGTCCTCCAGGCCCTCTCATCAAAGTAGCAGATACCTTAAACCCTCCAAACCAGCCTGTCCACCAGCTGAGTACCACCAGGGGACCCCACCAACACCTCGTGGAGCAGACCAATTGCCCAGCTGAGCCCTGACCACATTTCTGACCCACAGAATCATGAGATAAAATCAAGCAGTTGTTTAGTTGTTGTTGGGCTTTTTATTGCAGTAGAGTTAACTTACAATATTGTGTTAATTTCTGGTCTACTGTGAAGTGATTCAGTTATACATATACATATGCATTCTTCTTTTTTAATGTTCTTTTCCATTATGGTTGTGGGGTATTTTATGAGGCAGCCATAGATACCTGCAAAGGAGGGCCTCATACATGAATCCATGGAGGCCAGAAGGAGAGGCTTGAATCTCTACCCCTGCTTCGAAGGTGCTTACACATCTAGTTGGGAAGAATGGACATTGTTGAGGACAATTGGTTATTTGTTCACTGGATTATAAACACTTCAAAGGCAGAGATCATGGTCTCTTTTGTTCACTTATGTATCTCAAGTGCCTAGAACTCTGCCTGACACATAGCAAATGCCCAATGTTCATCAGTGGAACCACTGAATGAAGGCCCAGCCCTCCTGGCTCCGCTGTCTCTGGGTCCCGGCTGCACTCCTGTACCCACCCTCTGCAGGGACATTCCAACCAAATGTCAAGTTGGATGGTGGAGACAGACAAGTCTAAAATATTTCCACAGGTGTAGGCACTTAAGACAGACATTATTTTTTTTTTCTATAACTATTTTTACCCATAGCTTGATTGAGGTATAATTTACAAAGCATAAAATTCACCTGTTGTAAGTCTCCAATTCAACAGTTTTTAATTTATTTACAAATTTGTGCCACCACCATCACAATCTAATAGTAGAACATTTAATGATGCTCCATATGGGTAAGATATGGTGGAGGTGACTGGTGTCAAGGTCAGTTGGAAATGCCCTTTTGGAAGGGAGTTTGGCAAAATGTGGCAAAGCTTAATTCCACCCCTGAAAAAATGAAAACCTTTCAAAGTGATAAGTTCTACTACAAGAAAAAGCTATAGGCACAAGGCTGTTCATTTTAGATTTGGCTACCGCTGAGAACTGGAAAGATTCTAAATCCTGCCAAATTCAGAAATATTTGCCTAAATACGTCACTTCCCCCATCACAGAATATTATATTGTCACCGATAATAATAGTTATCATGTTACCAAGGTCTACGTAAAGACTTCTAGAATGTCAAGTTGGGAAAAAAGTTTTATGATATAATGTCAAAAGGAAAACAGAATGCAAAATTCAGCACAACAGACGAGAAGACTGCATTCCAAACTGAGAATAGTCAGTAGAGGGTATAGAATTTTGAGTATGTATTTTGTCCTCCGTTGTCATTCATTCATTCAGCAGGCTGGTATTCAAAGCCTTCCACATGCCACACACCACAGACAACTAGTCACCCAGAGAGTGCCTGCCCCCATGGGCAATGCCCACTCCCACCATAACCTAACCTCATACCTTCCCTTCTTGTGTAATTTAGGGTTTCAATGAATACATCCATATTTTTCTGAGAGAGTTATGAACAGTAACTGGCCAGAAAATTAAAGGAAAAAAAGTAAAAGAGGCATCTGATTGGGTCCAACGCTACACAAAGAACGGGAGTCAGATGAGTGCACACACATTCACCACCACCACCCCCCACACACACACACACACACACACACACACACACACACACACAAGTCTGGTGCCCGCTAAGGATGCTGTTAGTGTGTAACCAACAATGCTTTCAATTCAAGGTATGTCGAATGGTTTGAGCTTATTTTAAGCAGTGACAATCTCGGGGGGGCCAGTTCATCAATTCCTTCTATTGTCAATTGAGTGACGAGCCAGTGTAGATTTCAAGCCACTGGGGTCCACCTGCATTGTCTCAAGTCTGGGCACAGCAAGTGGAGGCATAGCCATGTTCTATGTACAGAAGACAGCACCCCCCAGCCTTAATGTCCCTCTGCTCTGTGTCACCCCTGGTCCCGAGATGGGCCTGCCTGGGTGACAGCCATGGTGAACTCAGCCAAAAAGCAAGTTCAACTGTCAGATTCCATAGCAGGCACAAAGGCTGGGGAAGCCCCAGCCATATTCCATGAGCAGGCAGCTGAGAAAGGATGCCTTCCAACCTGCCCGGCGAGATTCTCGGCAACACAAGGCCTCCTCCAACACAATTCCCAAGGAGCTGCTTCAAACCCAGGCTTGGAGAAGGAAGATGACAACTTGGAATCAAAATCCCCTATGTTTTGGAGGAGGGAACGTGCCGTGATGAAAATGAGTTGCTGGCTGTGCTGGAGTTTCCCATGATTCCTGTGATTTTCCAGAAAGTATATATTGAGACCTAATGTGTTCTCAAGCCTCCTGATAGGTTTAAAGATGAGAAGACAGTGCCTCTGCATCTTTCTTCTTTGCCATGGGCCCTCAGCCCTGGCTCTGTCTTCCTCACACTGGTTCCTTCCCCAGACATTTCCTAAGCACCTGGTAGGGATGCTAAGTGTACTGGGTACTGGAGGCACAAAGGTAAGGAAGACATGATGTGGGTGTGAACAGAGGGCTGAGTAGGCCTTCTAGGAAAGAGGAAGTCGGGTATGCCAAGGGCATCTGATGATTACAGAGGGGATGGATGAAAACAAGGTGGTGGAAAGAGTCAAGAGCAGGCTCTGGTGTCACACAGCTCTTCCCACAGTATTTTAGCCAAAGTCACCAGTTATTTAGACTCACGCCAAGCAGATTTGTAGATTCCCTGGGGGTAGGAACCATGACTGCTTGTCCATCCCTCTTAGTGTGAAGCACATGCTGGGCAGAAAGTAGGTGTTCAGTAAAAATTGCAGCGGTCCACTGAGCAGTGAGGTTGGTGCTGGCATCCATCAGACTTCTCGGAAACCCATCCTTGCTTTTTGAGAGGAGGGAGTGAATGCAAGTTTTGCTTTGTGGCCAGGCCAGTCCACCTTCAAACACAAAAATTCTTCATTAAGAGACAGTGGTTCCTCCATTGGAGAATCATTCTGTTCCGTGCCGGCAGCCTGGTTAGCCTCCAAACCCTTAGCTCATTCCTCACATCGCTTTCCATGGAATGTTGTCTCATGCTTCCCCATCCCCCAGTTCAGCATTTGGGAGACTCAGGGCTGGGTGAGCCCAGGAAGGAAGGCAAACACCCCTTTCAGAAACACATCTGGGAATTTCGTCTTCGGGGGCTTTGTCCTGACTCTGATGAGTGAGCCACGCTGAGCAAAGATTTAAGGGATGAATCTGAGAGCTGGAGAGACCCCAGGAGGAAGACAAGAATTTTCCATGATTGCTCCAGTGAACCAAACCAGAGGAGAGTCATCATAGGTCCAATCAGAGCTCAAAAAAGGTGAACTCTGTCACATTCAGAACCATTTACAAAAGAAAAGGGCTATTATCCTGGGGGATGGAATTCCCCAGGAAAGGAAAGAAATCTGCAAGCAGAACCCGGCTAGCTCTCTACCACAGATGCTTACTCATTCCGCAATCGCTGTGCACCCCACATGCCCAGCACTGTGGTGGGTGCTGTTGATAAAGCAGCAGGAGATATACCCATTTCAATAAAGCTTATGTGCCGGTGAGTGAGGCAGTCCACCTATCAACAAATGGACAAGTGTTGCCAAAGGCTTCACACTCAGGTGCGTAAACAGCATTTACTTATTTATTTATTTATTTATTTATTTAATTCTGAGCCACGCAGCTCAGAAGCACAAGGTGGGCACTGCACAACTATGAATCAGTTCTTATAGGTGTAATTTGGCCTCCTTTCCTATTCCTGGCCTCCTCTCCTCATTCCCCTCCTCCAAATCACATGAAGAGGGGCTCAGGCTAGTCCTTGGCAGGTGCATCCCCTGAGGACATTCCATGTGGTTCCATCCCTGGGCATTTTGCTGGCCATCACTGCCCACAACTGAAGCTGATGGATCGTGGTCTTTCCTGGCTGGATCAGAACCTGGTGTCCCCACTCTTCTGCCTTACTCCCCCTTCACCCTTCCTAGGGCTCTTCTGGAACTACTGGAACCTCCCATGTGGCCTCTGCACCATCCCTTCACCCTCAACACCGCAGACCCCAAGGTGCACACACTTATCCCCATCATCTCCTGCCCCTTATATGTCGGTGACCTTCATAATCCAGCCTCACCCACTCTGCTCTCATTCTACTCAACACACACTTCCTGGGGGCCTACCTGTTTCTACTGGCCATTTATCCCATAACATCTTCCAAACTGAAACCTGAATAAAGACCCCCTGCTGACCTCAAACACAGGTGCCAAATGCCTCTGGTACCCACAGCCCTAAGAGGCAGCTGAAGTGCATCCCTTCCCTCAGGCCTGCTCTCTGCCACCAGACCTCATGAATGGCACCACCTACCTAGTTGTCCAAGGTCTTATTTTTTTGGGATGCTCTCCATGTCCCACACATCCCAGTGGTCACAGAGCCCTGCTAATCCTACCTCTTTTATTTCTCTTGAACGTCTCATCTTAGACACTGCCTTCTCCACGAAGTTTCTCTCCCTGCTCCTACGTGGGTGTATCCTGGACTTGCCTGGGAGCGAGGTGAGGGCAGGGACTGGGGTTCACCCCCAGTGCCCACCAACCACACCTGGGGGGGATGAAGCTCAAGTGAACACACACTCATCCAACACAAGAAGAAATGACCGGGCAAGTCAGCAGCGTGTGCTCTCAGGCTGGTGGGGGGGTTGCTACTCCACCTCAGTGGAGAGCCAGAAATCATGGGTGTTGGTCGTGGTCCATTTGCATCAAAAGTCCTACAAGAACAGTTGGCTTTGTTTCCATCTTCAATGGGGAAACGTGGGGTGGGGACAGAGGGCGCGGGTGGGAATTCTGTACTTCCTGCTCAGTTTGTAAACCTACAACTGCTCCAACAATGAGGTCCATTCATTTTTGTAAGTGTTACTTTGAGAACAAGAACAATTAAGCAGACAATTCAACCATTCATTCCCTCCCGTGCACACCCCCGTCCCCTCCCCAGGTACACACAGACACACAGGCACACACGCACGCGTGCACACATGTGCACAAGGGAATGCTTTTTGCTTAAGACATTCCTCTAATGAAGGGAAATCAGCCTCGTGGATTTGAATTTGTTCTCTCGAAGCTTCAGTTCTTCACGTGATGGCCAAGTCGGGGCCAATTTAAGTCTTTCCGTCTTGAATTCTCCAAATGTGTGGGCACTGCCACAGGCAAGAGCAGAAGGGTGTCCCCCAAAGAGGCTTTCAGACCACGATGGTCTCTCCTCCCAGGAATTAGGACTCAGCAGCTGGAGTGGGATATTCTTAGATGTGGAACCTTGTACTTCTTGGGTCCAGGGTCAAAGCACTCTCTATCCTGTAATTCCTTAGCAGCTCTCCTGAGCTTCTCCTGCCAGACCATCGTGGGGAGAGACGCTGAGGTGGGAGTGGGTCATGCTTCATCCCTGTCCTTGTCTGAGTCGGACTAATAATCACCTCCCTTTGTGCACCGCACAGCACAATGCCTGCAGGGAGAGAGGGATTCGCTCTGCCCGGGAGGAGACAAAGGCACCACAGTGGCCCCCACATCCCAGCGTGCAGCAGATTTGCAAAGTGCCTGCGCGCCTTGCAAGCACCTCTCAGCCTGACAACAGCGAAGCTTACTCGTTTTCCCTGTGGACCCCTGGTGCCGTGCACAGCCCATCTGGAAGACCCAGGGCAGCCCTGTCCATCCTCGCTTCTCACCCGTTTGTGTGAGAAGACAGTGATCTTGGCCATTGTTTCCCATCTGCAAAATAAGATTGATCTGGAGTGAACAGAAGGTTCCAGACATCCTTTCACCACTTCACTGCCGAGCATCCCACGCTCGATGACTTCAAACTCTTAATAACTCCTGGGTAAATGCAGCAGAATGTTAGACACCTTATATGGATCCCAAAAGTTTTCTAGAAGTTCTGAGTACAGAAAAACCCCTCTCTTCCATTTCTGGGCATTTGCCCCTAAATTTCTGACCCACCTAACATAGACCCACATAGGGAGCTCTCTCCCTCGGCTGAAGCAGGCTCCACACCATGGAAACAGGAATATTTCCCATGACTGTGCCATACCGTGATTTCTCAGGGGGAAAACATAAGCTCCCTCTTTCTAGAACTGTATTCCCCACAGGCAACTAGTGTGGGCACTGAGGTATCAAGTAAACAGGAGCACCCCCCAAAATGAGTGAAAATTGTTTAAGAAGTTTATACTTGATATCAGCCTCCAAAATCATCAGAATAAAGCTCCGAGAATAAATCAGGACTTCCTGACATGCCTTACCCTTCTTTTACGTATTTGTTTGTTTGTTTGTCATGAGATCTGGGAGTGTGGGGAGGAGCCATCCTAAGCTTTCTGAAGACCTCTAAGATTTTTCTCCAATCTTCCCACTGCCGTGTCTCAAAGAGGAGGCAAAGAAGCATTTGAAAGATTCTGGGTGTCCGGGCCGGCGTGGGAGCTGCAAAATGAGCACAGGGAAGAGAAGGGGGCAACTGGAGGGGTGCAGGCAGGGTGCAGGCAGAGCAGATCTGGAGCCAGCCCAGGAGGCGGTGTAACCCAGCAGTTAAGCATGTGGACCCCAGCTGCAAAGCCCAGCTCCATCGCTGGCTAGATGGGTGGCCACCAGCATGTCGCATCTTCCTCTCCCCACCTCATAAAGCTGTTGGGATGAGTAAATGCAGGTAAAACGCAGAGAACAGTGCCTGACACATAGGCAGGCTGCTTGGATGTGGGGAGAGAAAGGAAGGGGGCCCTGAACAACTCCAGTTCCTGCCTGGGGTGTCTGAGCCGACGTTGGAGCCACCCAGGACCTGGCCGTGATCTTGCTGGAGGGGTGCACTCTTGACTTCGGGAGCTATTCAGGGCCCACCATGGCCTTAGCGGGGGGGAACGCAGTTGGTCACTGTCCCCTCTGTGTGGCTGTTCTCCCTCTGCTGGCCCACACCCACTCCCCCTGCTCTGTGCCTTGGAGCCTCGCCCGTATGACCACCCCTTGCCCAACAGCTTCAGGTGGGGCCTGGCCAACGGGAGGCACCGGTAGGCTGCAGCCGGCAGTGATTCTGTCTTCTCCCAGTGGCCTGGAGGACCAGCCATCCCTCCCAGTTCTTGTTTGCCCTTTCAGGTAAAGGTAAATGCTCCCAGCAGCTGCTGGCCCCAGTGTACTTCCCCATCCCATGCTGGTTCCCTTCGCCTCTATAAATTGTCCCTTTACAGTCCCCCCGAGGACCCTGTGGGATTGCAGCGTCTTGTCCTGCTGGGACCCCACCACCCACCCTGACACATGTTCCTGTCCCCTCCTGGAGCTCCATGCCATTCAGCGGGAAGAACAGACCGTCAAGATCCCACCAGGGGCTCTACATCCAAGAGGCGAGGGAAAGCTCAAAGCAGCATGGTAAACGCTCAGAAGGAAACAGATGCCGTGCGCCAGGGCCCAGGGACCCCGGCCAAAGCTCCGCAGGAGCGAGGAGCCAGGTGCTGATGAGAGGAGACAGGACAGCTTCTCCTGGGGCTGCCATGGGTCTCGGGGCAGTGAGTCGTAAGGGAGACACAAAGGAGCTGGCCTGGGAGAAGATACCCAAGGTCCACAGGGAATCTGAGGGAGAAGGGCCCTAGGGGCGGGTGAAATGGAAGAATTTGGGGAAATGTGACCCTAACTTAGAATGAGAAGTGTAAGGTGATTTATGGGGTCCAGGCTTGGGGTGGTAGCCCCTAAATATGGGAAACTCTCCATTAACAGGGGACAGATGTCCTTCTTGGGGTGGGCACTGCTGGATAAATTACTGAGCAGAGCTTCTAAATCCTAAGGGAGGTATTTGAGCGGGATTATGCAATCTCAGGAAGGATGTCCTGGAGTCAGGAAGGGCGACCATGACGCAGAGCGGAGCTACTGCTTACACATAAGCTCCAGTCCTGGGCTGTTCTCCAGTCCTCCCCAGGCTCCCTCAGCACAGCAGGGGGAGGAGCGGCCCCACCCTGGGCACTCACCACCCCCTGATCACTTCCCCCTCTTTTCCCTACCTCCCCTGCCCCGCCTTCCGCTCACCCATCTGGCAGCCGCTTCTCCCATTTCCAGTCTCACCTCCTCCCTCCCCTTCAGTGCTCAGCAGCAAGAACTGCATTTCCAGCCGGGACCTTGACCTCTCTCCCTGGCAGATCTCATCTTCAAGCCCAACCCACGAAGTCTGACCCAGGAGCCTCCACCCACCAGGCTGACCCCAGGCCCCTGAACAAAAAGCCAGACAAACTAGCCCCACCCTGTGTGTCAACTCCACTCCCAAAGAGCTCAAGTGACGAGTTAAAAGCCTGTGCATGCTCAGCTACCCCCCAAAGAATGACTCATTCGCTTCCCTGTCCCTGGAAGGATCAGCCCATTATATTCAATGGACTTTGATACTGCTCACCGCAGTACATAAAGGCTATTATTAAAATGAAAGATTGTTACAGTTAAGTATCCCATCCTCGGTACTTCTGTCTTTTCAAGCTATGCAGAGCAATTGGTATCAGGACTCCCAAGTTTTTCTGATTATCCATTGACATGGGTCTCCTAAGGGGCTGTTTTAAAGATCTTATTGACCGTATTTGTTCCCTGGGCTGGGAAGGTGCATGAGGCCATGTGCCGCAGGCAGAGGAGGGGATGGTGGGGCCCATCCCCCTGCTGAGTGATCAGAGAGCATCCTTATAAGCGTATTTATGAAATAAGACCAGTGACCTGAGCTTGGCAGCTTGGAATCTAACACCATGCTGTATCTACCTTGTTTGCAGGATTAGAAGCCATTAATTCCCAGAATTGTTCTCTGGAGCATAAGTGACAAGAGCTGTAGCTATCTGCTCCCTGTCTTTCCACATGGGCTCCCCTGTACAAGGGACACATGAACACACACAGTCGAATGGGTTGCTGCTACTGATTCCATGTGGGCTGGAGCTGAGACGGAGCCTACCACCTTCCCAAGTGTCCTCGATATGCCCACGTGCTCTCCTCACATCCCTCTGGCCTCACCAGGGCCAAGCATCGCCTAGCTGGTATCTAACCTCTGCCAGCCTCTGTCTCCTCACCTAAAATGAGGGACTGCATTGACCACCTTGAGGGGTCTTCCAGGCCCTTAAAGCACAAAGCAAACTCACAAACAAAATCTTCTCTGTCATCAGGACTACGCTTTGCCAAAAGTCAGAGTGCTAAGTTGTCAGAGAAGAATTCTAAATTTCTATTAAAACAGCAATCCTAAATGACTATTGTGTTTAAATAGCATTGACTAGCCTTCTGATTAGAGAAAGTGAAAGAAGAGAACAAAAATGGTTTATAATCCAACAACCAGATAACTCCTATTAGATACAAATATGGCAATGGATGGATGGATGGATGGATGGATGGATGGATAGTAAGATGGATGGTAAGTAAGGTACATGTATCTTTAAGTGGTCAAATAGTACAGAAAGGAATTAAATGAATGCAAAACTCTCTATCCCTCCCCCAACCTGACTCTTCATCTTCCCCTAAAGTTACACTTTGCTAACAGTTCCATGTGTATCTCACCAAGAAAACAAAAATTTTTACACTGTTATCAGCATCTATACTAACATATGCTTACTCAAGAGGGAAACATATTTGGCTTTCTGCAAAATTTTTCAAACATACAGAAAATAATATAACAGACATCCATGTATGTACCATCCAGATTTAAGATACGTTTGCCTTATTTTATCTGCTTCGGATCCAAGGATGGAAGGAAGGAAGGAAGGAAGGAAGGAAGAGGGAGGGAGGAAGGAAGGAAAGAAGGAAAAAGAGGGGAAGGAAAGAAAGGGGGGAGGGAGGGGGGAGGGGAGGGAAGGGAAAATGAACATCAGAGATACAGGTCAAAGCCTTAAGTCCCATCTGTAAGGCCAAACGGCCCGAGGCGGGGGGAACGCAATCAGACTCACAGGTTGCATCAGACCGACACTTTCCGGACCACCCAGTTCCAGAAACTGACCTGGAGACTTTCCAGACCACCCAGTTCCAGGAACTGACCTGGGGACTTTCCACCCGGCCCAGCCTTCCCGCCTTTCGAGGGGCGGGACTAACGGTCCCAAGACTGATGCCACCGGCACCAGATATTGCCACGGTACCCGAAAAGACCACCAAATAAGGAATACCCTGCGCCCTCCCGGATTCACCACACCCTTTCCCTTCTTCCCCTATAAATTCTGCCCAAACCCTCGCCCGGGCGCGACTTCTCTGGCCCCGTTCTCTCGGACCGGTGAACCTCGCCCGGGAGCGCTCCCTATATAAGCTTGTATAAGCTCTCGCCGTTTCTTGGTGCCGTTCCTTGCATCATCCTGACCCCCCCTGCATGAGTAGCCACTATCCTGAATTTTGGTGTGTATAATTCTCATGCATGGTTTTGTAATTTTAAGACATAGTTTTATTTCCGCAAAAAATACTGATACATTGTGGTTTTATGTATATGTGTTTAATATTGCATGAATAGAATTATACTGAATGTATCTTCCCAGAATTTGCTTTTCTCAGTCAACATGTCTATAATCATTCATCAATGTTGATGCAGATAGATGCAGGATATTCCTTTCAATTGGTCCACAATGTTCCATCCTATGACTAAACCATAGTCCTTAGTTCATCCATTCCTCCACTGATCCTGGTAGACAATTAGGATGTTTCCCACTTTGCTCTGGCTTTTGTTTTTTTGCAATCACAGACCAAGTAATAATTGTTAGAACTCTCACCATATTATCATCTGCATCTTTTTTGATCATCTGGGGAAACATACTGAGTAGATATACCATAATTTATTTAACCAGTCCCCTACTGATGGTCACTGAGGTTGTTTTAAGGACTTTGTTCTTATAGACAATGCCCCCAGGAATAACTTTGTATCCATTTCTTGGTGTACTTCTGAGATTACATCTTCAGGGAAATTTTCTAAGCATAGAGGAGCTGCGTTGAGGAACACGTACATTTAAAATTCTGATAGATCTAACAAAAGTATCCTCTGAAAAGTTTGCAGCAAATGATATTCCTACCAACAACGGAAGCAAAGGGACTGTTAACCTACAACCTCACCAATACTATATAATTTTGTCAACCTGATAGGTGAAAATGGCATCCCAAATCACATTCTAAATCACATTCAGTTTCGTATTTTCATTCCTCATTCATCAGCTGGAGATGAGTTATGATAGTATGTTGTTATTTCAGACATTTTGTGGGCACATTATTTTGCAGATCTCGTATTTTAGGAATACTCCAAGCCAAGCAAGAATTCAGAATGGGAGAGGGATGTCCTCAGCCCACCCAAATAATATCTTTCAGAAAGCTGGGTCCCTGAAATTGTTGACACCAGTTGTCACCATGGCACCTAGGGTATGGATGAATGAAAGATGGATGGATGATAAATGATAAGTAAATGTATGAGAAAACATAGCTTCTCAGGGCTAAGAAAGCCAGCAGTGCAGCCTTAAAAGACCATTCCCTTTAAATCATGTTCAAATCTTTCCAAGGGAGGGTCTAAAAGCTCTACCAAGCCAGCCCCTCAACATTCTTCACCCATGAAATCTGCAGGTTTGTTATGGGTGACCTCTAAGGGACCTCCGGTCTCCAAAGCCTTCAAGCAGCCAAAGAACGAGCTGTGTCTGGGTTCCCCACGGTCTGTGAAGGTGAGACCCAACCACATACTTCTGGGGGAGGCCGTGGCTGAGAGTTGGAACATGGGGTGGAGCCCTGAAGGAGCACCAACGGGGCAGGGGTAGAAAAGAGAACTTGGCAACTGAATCTTCCAGTTCTGAACTATGTTGTAAAACATTATTTTGTCAACTAAATGTATTTCTAGAGAAAGGTTCAATTTCCCTATTGTTTTGTTTTTCCAAAGAGAGCTCATCCTCATGGCTCCTCCCCAGCTAGACCCCTGTTGGCCAGCTTTCCACTGCAGACCCTGCTCTAGGTGGAGCTTGTCCCCTCTCCACGGGGTGGCGGAGAACAAAATCAAGCCAATGAAGCCTTGCCATGGGGGCATCAGAGTTCTGCCGCTGTGCTTCATTGAGAGATTGGGCTTCATTTACTCTTCTAGGTGAGAGATCATTGGAAGAGCGCTCTAAAACTTCAAAACCTCTCTTCCACTTGTGTTATTCCAATCTGTTTCGCTGTTTTGCAAGTGACAGACAGAATCTCAACTCAAATTAGCTTAAGGAAAAAGGAGTCAGTTGATTCACATGATGGAGGCTCCCAGGCCTGATTGGATCCCAAAGGCTCAAAGAATGTCCTCGGGTCTTTCTTTCTTGTTCTTGATTTCTTCTCTGCTTCCCCCAGGCCTGTCTAGCTCCTTCCTGGAAGGACAGCTGCTGGCTGTCCCGACAGCATTAAAAACCATGCTCCATGGGAAGAAGGAAGGTTTTCCCATTAGATTCAGCAGAAAAGGCCCGTGAAGGTCTCTAGTTTTCCAGGAAGATCCCTAAACCAGTCACGGTATCTACGTGCACAGGACCTCTTGATTAGTTCCACAAGGATCATGTTCCATATGCTCAGAGAGCGAAGAGGGTGGGAGCCGGGACTGTCAGGCCCAGGAAATCCACCCAGAGTCAGGACATAACTCTCCAGAAAGGAATAAGGAGGATGGGAGAATATACTGGGCTGACCCAAAATACAAAAGCAAACCAAAAAATTGCGGCTACACAGTAACCACTCTACCAGTGACAACCAGTTGGGACTGGGGAGGTGAGAAGTCCATCTCGGAAGGGAGAAGTGTTTTACCATCCACAGTGTTCAGAAATGCAAGGGTACAGGGATGGTTTTAACTTGGTTTTCTAGATTGTTCTTCAATTCTCTACAGAGACTGCATGTGCTTTGTAATGGTCCATCTATCCGGTCATTGGTCATTTTTTGCATGTTGACTCTGTGATGGGCCCTGAAGATGTGGCTTCTGCCCTCAGAGAGCTCATGCCCCTTGGAAGGGAGACAGTGATAGCACTGCTGTCGTCGAGGATGGAGGACTTGGTTTGGCTTGGGAGGAAGTGTTGAGATCCTTTCAAAGACTTCCCAGAAAAGAGAGAATTTGAGCCGGACCTACTGTTGAAACACACATTTTCTAGGAAGAAGAGAAGGAAGTTTCAGACAGAAAGAAGGCCTCGAGCAAATAGTCAAAGACTAGAATGTAGCTGTTTATCACCATTGGGAAGGAGCTAGTTGTCTCTGTTACTATCAAGTGTAACAGGAGAGGCTCAGAGATGCTGGGAATGATGAACATCCATGGGTGCCTTTCCAAGAAAAGGCCTTCATGACCTCACAAGGAGCCATGAGTCACTGGCCGAGGGGCCCAGAGGCACGGGAGGCAGTGGGGGAGGGGTGCAATGCGGGAGAAGTTAGGCTTTGATGGGCGGGCAAACGCCCAGGGCTGGGAGAAGGTGGCAAGCTAGACACTGGCCATCCTAGAGCTCCCCCTGCTGGCGGATCTCAGTCCGCACCCTCCAGCCCACGGCTGGGCCACAGACACGGGTTGGAGAGGTGAAGCCCTACAAGGCCCATGATCTGGCCCCCTGGCTCGAACTGCATTAGTCTACTTTCTGCTCCTGGAAACACCACGCTGGTTCCGGCCTCAAGGCTTCTGCATTTGCAGGTCCTGGGCCCCAGGTGTTCCCTCGCCAAACCTTTGCATGGCTGGCTCTCTCCCATCATTTAGATCTTGCCTCAACTGCCATTTTCCAAAGAGGCTTTCCTTGTCAACCCTACATAAAGGGATCCTCCACCCACAGTCACTTTCACATGGTCCTGATTTATCTCGTTGCCTGAAATTATTAGTTCATGTCATCAATTCATTTGACAATGTTAACTGTGCGTTAACAAAGTGCCAGGTGCTATTCTGGTGCCGTGGATATGAGCATAGCGCGACAAATCACTGCCCTCAGAGAGCTTTCATTCCACTGGTGAACATAGATAAATACAAATAATATAATACCTAGTAGTGCTGAGTGCTATAAAGAGTAATTCAGGGTAAGGAGATGAGGGCTGATTGGAGGCTGCTGTTTTATTTAGATCAATCAGAGAAAATGTCTTTATGGCAGAGATGTGGATGAGCTGAGGAAGCAAGCCAGGCAAGTGCCTGGCAAGAGCACTCCAGGCAAAGGGCACAGCCAGTGCAAAGGCTCTGAGGCAGGCAAGTCCAAAGAACAGCAAGTACCAGGAGGGTTTGACAGGTGAGAAGGAAAATGGAAGGAGCTAGGTGGGGTGGATTTTGGATATTGAATTCCAGGTGTGATTGGAAGCTTACCAGGGTTCCGACAGGGACGTCTTCACTGGATGCAAGTTCCATGAGATGCAGGGTCATCAGACTCATCCGCCCCGCATCCCCGCTCCAACATGGTGTCTGGCCCATAATAAACGTCACACAAATCTCTGTGGAAGGAATCAATTCATTACTACAACATCCCTCCCCTCCCCTGCAAACTCATACTAGTTGAAAGTTGACAT
The DNA here is from genome assembly GCF_000442215.2 of Lipotes vexillifer. Lineage (NCBI taxonomy): Eukaryota > Metazoa > Chordata > Mammalia > Artiodactyla > Lipotidae > Lipotes > Lipotes vexillifer. The sequence goes on along the minus strand of NW_006798529.1, from coordinate 161,437 downwards.
TACAATTTGAACATTCAAATTACCTTTTGATCTGTCGGACGGAATCCTTCTTTTCTTGCAGCCAGCTCAACTGACATGCAAGAAGCCAGTGTCTTCCCAGGTCTGGAGCAGCGTAGAGAGGGACTCTGTTGCTTATTTTTACCAGATCAGATGTTTTTCAGGCAGAGGTCGGGGGAGAGAGTGTGAACAGAAGAGAAATGCAAAATCAAGTTTTAGGATGCAGCTCTGGCACCACCAGCCTCTTTGGCCATCCTCAGAAACTCACTTTCACTTATTTAGCACAGAAAAATCAGCATTGTTTATGCTGTGAGGACCCCTGAAAGAAGAACGCCCCTGACAGAAGGCCTCCCACCAGGAAGGAGAAGGGAGATTATGCAGAGGTTTCTGACTATTAGATTCCATAAATGTCATCCCCACAGTTGGCACCTAAACGCCACTGGGTTCTCAGTAAACATAAGAGGGAACGGTTTTTGCTAAATAAGCCTGCATCACCACCAGCATTGTAAATTGTAAATTGTAAATGTAGCACTTAACTGGATATTTTAAAAGGGGGAGTAAAAAAAAAAAAAAGGCAACACAACAGCATTCTTCCGACCAATCAAAATCAAATTATACCTGAGCAACATAATTGGAGTTTAATGAGTAGTTTTATGTTTTGCTAATCAAATCACCGTATTGATGCAGTTTATCAGCAGAAATACAATGTTAATTACTAAGGAATGATAAAAAATTAATGCAACTCTAAACGCAGCATCCCACATTACACACAGAAAGGTCCGCGTGGATGGTCGGGAGGCTGGTCATTTTTCCTTTTAATGAGTCCTATAGCTGCCAGGCACGGGAGCTCTGGCTGGGCAATGTTTATTTGCCATTTTCAGTTAAACATGGTTCCAGGGCTGGATGTCATCTGTGGGTGCTAATGGGAAGCGTTGGGAAGTGAACAAACTCCATTCCTGGGCTTTCATGGAGGGGAATAACCCTGGAGGTTTAAAAAACATCACCAGGGCTTCCCTGGTGGCGCAGTGCTTGAGAGTCCGCCTGCCGATGCAGGAGACGCGGGTTCGTGCCCCGTTTCGGGAAGATCCCACATGCCGCGGAGCGGCTGGGCCCGTGAGCCATGGCCACTGAGCCTGCGCGTCCGGAGCCTGTGCTCCGCAAATGGGAGAGGCCACGACAGTGAGAGGCCCGCATAACGCAAGAAAAAAAAAAAAAAAAAAAAAAAAGAAAAGAAAAAAAAAAAAAACATCACCAAATCCCTTCTCGTCAGTATTCAGGGTGTTAGGGCCTGTGTCCGTTGAAAGCAAGAACAAGCCTAAATCCAAAAAATGAATAAAATAGACACAGATTGGAAAAGTCAATGAGATTTACACTCTCCATCCAGAGACGATCTAAGAGGTCTCTCATTCCAAAGACTCAATCAATCAGGAATGATTAAATTGGCAGCTTGGTGTCGCTCAAGAGACTTTTTTAAGGAACGTGTTCAGGGTTTCACTAAGTTTCACTTACTTCACCAAGAGAGTAACCAGGCCCCCAATCACCCTGCTTCTTCTGGGGTAGCCAAAAACACCCTCCTTGATGCAGAAATGTTCTACAGGAAATGAGGCTCCAGGAACCTCACAAGGGGGATTATTTTCCTGTTCTCTGCCAAGCCCCCGAGGTCTGGGTTTCTCTTCCCAGGTTTGACGGAGGGAACGGCATTATCAAAGACGAGAAGAAAAGTTAAATAAATAAATAAAGCAAAATGAAGTTAATGGAAACTTCTCAGCCTTCCCCCCCACCACTCCCGCAAACACTGAGACATTCTCTCATTTTCTGCAAAATACTTTATGGTGTCAGAAACAATATACGACCCCGATGTCCAGATCTGCATATGGAGCCAAGCTCTTCCTCTCATGCTCAGCATCACTCAGAACCTGGACCTGCCCAGCCCTCCGAACACGAGATTTCAGGGACAGCAGGGACCTCGGGGGTCACCTGGTTCACGTCTCCACCACAGGGACCAGGCGTGGTCCTTGTAAGCACCTGTACCCTTACGCGTTCATTTAAATCTTCAGATAACCTCGTCAGTTGGGTATCTCATCCCCAATTTAGTGTTGAGGAAACTGAGGCTCCCAAAGTGAGGTGACCCACCTGAGGTTACACAGCTGGTGAGCAGCAGAGTCAGAAGTTCAACCACAGCTGCCAGCTCCCGAGGAGAGAAAATGGTACCTTGATTCTGTCCCGGGATTGGGGGTAGAATCCATTAGCTTACAAAATAAAGCCCACACTCAGCCCCCACACAGAAGACCCTCCACCACTTGGCTGACCAGCCATTCCAGCCCTCCGTTCCTCTGCCCACCCTGATATATCCCCTGCTCCCATCCACAAGTTTCCTTGACAGATATCAAACATGCCCTTTTTCTCCAACCCCATGGCTCTGTTTGCACTGGTCCGTCTTCTTGGAACACCTTTTTCAGGGTCTCTATACCAAGCTCCATTCATCCTTCCTGGACCAGATCATGCCACCTCCTCCAAGAAGCCTGCCTAGCTTCCCCTGGCCAAATATCAGATCTCACCTATTCCGCATTCTCCAAGCTGCCTAATCGTAATTCATTCATTTGTTGTATAATTAGTTGTTTAGTGATTATTCCTCTTCTGTGATTGCACATTCCAGGAAGCCAGGGATCTAGCACAATGTCTGGCATGTAGTGGGCACTCAAAAAAGATGTGAAGAATGAGTAAATGAATGAATGAGTGAATGAATGAATGAAACACTTGTTGAACCTCTCCCATGTGTCAAGCCCTGTGCCAAGCAAGTTATATACACGGTACATACTTCAGAGGGCTGTGGAGAATGATATGAGATAAAGCAAGTAAAATGCGGAGACTGAAGCATGACACATGATAGATGCCTAATAATGTTTACCTCTTGTGTTTATCGCCATCATTTTTATTATCATCATCATCATCATCATCATCATATTATCTCCATTTAATACTTACAACAATCCTTTTTTACTTCAAATTTTATCTCCACTATACAGATGAGGACATTGTGGCTCAGAGAGGTTAAGCATCTTTTCTAACTTCACATAGCTGGTAAGTGGTGGAGCTGGGATCTGAGCAGGAATTCAAACCCAGATTTGTCTATAACAATAGCAAAGCCATACCCTTTGCCATCACACTATTTCACTGCCCAGAGTTGCAGTGGGTGTGGAATCACATTGCCGAGGTAGCTCTGAGGAACAAGACCATGCTGTCCCCCTCCAGCTTTATTTATTTATTTTTTTTAACATCTTTATTGGGGTATAATTGCTTTAAAATGGTGTGTTAGTTTCTGCTTTATAACAGAGTGAGTCAGTTATACATATACATATGTTCCCATATCTCTTCCCTCTTTGTCTCCCCCCCTCCCCCCCTCCCTATCCCCCCCCTCCAGACAGCCACAAAGAACCGAGCCGGTTTCCCTGTGCCATGCGGCTGCTTCCCACTGGCTATCTACCTTACGTTTGTTAGTATATATATGTCCATGTCTCTCTCTCGCCCTAACACACCTCACCCTTCCCCCTCCCCATATCCTCAAGTCTGTTCTCCAGTAGGTCTCTGTCTTTATTCCTGTTTTACCCCAGGTTCTTCATAACATTTTTTTTTCTTAAATTCCATATATATGTGTTAGCATATGGTATTTGTCCTTCTCTTTCTGACTTACTTCACTCTGTATGACAGACTCTAGATCTATCCACCTCATTACAAATAGCTCAATTTCGTTTCTTTTTATGGCTGAGTAATATTCCATGGTATATATGTGCCACATCTTCTTTATCCATTCATCTGACGATGGGCACTTAGGTTGTTTCCATCTCCGGGCTATTGTAAATACAGCTGCAATGAACATTTTGGTACATGACTCTTTCTGAATTCTGGTTTCCTCAGGGTATATACCTAGTAGTGGGATTGCTGGGTCATATGGTACTTCTATTTGTAGTTTTTTAAGGAACCTCCATACTGTTCTCCATAGTGGCTGAACCAATTCACATTCCCACCAGCAGTGCAAGAGTGTTCCCTTTTCTCCACACCCTCTCCAGCATTTATTGTTTCTAGATTTTTTGATGATGGCCATTCTGACTGGTGTGAGCTGATATCTCATTGTAGTTTTGATTTGCAGTTCTCTAATGATTAATGATGTTGAGCATTCTTTCATGTGTTTGTTGGCAGTCTGTATATCTTCTTTGGAGAAATGTCTATTTAGGTCTTCTGCCCATTTTTGGATTGGGTTGTTTATTTTTTTGTTATTGAGCTGCATGAGCTGCCTGTAAATTTTAGAGATTAATCCTTTGTCAGTTGATTCATTTGCAAATATTTTCTCCCATTCTGAGGGCTGTCTTTTGGTCTTGTTTATGGTTTCCTTTGCTGTGCAAAAGCTTTGAAGTTTCATTAGGTCCCATTTGTTTATTTTTGTTTTTATCTCCATTACTCTAGGAGATGGGTCAAGAAGGATCTTGCTGTGATTTATGTCATAGTGTGTGCTGCCTATGTTTTCCTCTAAGAGTTTGATAGTTTCTGGCCTTACATTTAGGGCTTTAATCCATTTGGAGCTTATTTTTGTGTATGGTGTTAGGGAGTGATCTAATTTCATACTTTTACATGTAGCTGTCCAGTTTTCCCAGCACCACTTATTGAAGGGGCTGTCCTTTCTCCACTGTATATTCCTGCCACCTTTATCAAAGATAAGGTGACCATATGTGCATGGGTTTATCTCTGGGCTTTCTATCCTATTCCATTGATCTATCTTTCTGTTTTTGTGCCAGTACCATACTGTCTTGATTACTGTAGCTTTGTAGTATAGTCTGAAGTCAGGCAGCCTGATTCCTCCAGCTCCATTTTTTGTTCTCAAGATTGCTTTGGCTATTCGGGGGCTTTTGTGTTTCCATACAAATTGTGAAATTTTGTGTTCTAGTTCTGTGAAAAATGCCAGTGGTAGTTTGATCCCCTCCAGCTTTAGACAAAAGTACTCAGTAAGTCATGTTTATGTCAGTACCCCTTGGGATGGAAAAGGGCCTTCTACAGGGACAATTTGGGACAGAGGTGGCTTCTGTAACCACAGTGTTTTGCCCTTTGACCTTGCCCACTTGCCCTCATGCAGCTGAGCTCACAGGTGCCCATCATTACTGTGGACACCAATCCAGACACAGCGGCTTTGAGGATGATGAGGTCAGAGAGGATAAAAGACCCAGAAGAGATGGTCGGAATGAGTGTCTCTGATCTTACAGGTGAGGAAATTGAGAACCAAAGACAGCTAGCAAATGAGTCATGGCTCCAGACCAGAACTCAGTCCCCTGCCTGCTAGTTCAGTGCATTTCCTACTACCCACATAAAGGAAATTTTCTCCAAATACATGGCTCCTTTTTTTTTTGCCACTAAAATGTAAGTTCCTTGGAGGCAGGGACAAGATCATGGTCTGGTCCAAAGTCAGCATTGTCTTACCATCTGTCCTTCTAGACTCTGCCCAGTGGAGCCCATCCAAACACATGAGGCCACCAGACATGGTAGAAGGAAGCTTAGCAGAGGTGTGGCTATTGCCCAGTTCTCAGTATCATTCAGCCACTGAGAGTCTGAGCTGAAAAAATTTCCAGAGATGATCTTGTCCAGTTGCTCACTCTTACCTTGACCATGGACCCTCTTCTCCCAAGCAAAATTTGAGGAAGTACAATTTGGAAGCAGGAGCAAGAGCATCCAGACCCTGTCCAGCACCTCCACCTTCATCCCTGAGTAGGGTCTCCAAGGGGGCTCCAAGGGCACAGTTGGGAAACCCATGATCGCATCTACCCCATCTGCGTTGCCCAGGGAATATTAGCCACCATGACAAGCCATGCCCACATTGAAAGTTTATTTGTCATGACACTACTGTCCAATGCAGTGGGGGCTCTGCTCCACAGAATCACTCAGGAACCCAGGATTATCCCATCATATGGCTCCACCAATTCCCCTCCATCCCTCCAGCACAGAGAGAATGATTGTAGAGGGTTGCACAGGAGGCTTATGCTGCTCCCACACACATGGCACGAGCAAGAGATCAATTCCACAGCTCCACCAAAGTGCATGGGAAGCTGGGAATTGTAATCTGGGTACCCAAGAAGAAAAGAAAATGGGGTTGGGCGAACACATAGCACTCTCTGCCACTCCATCATTGAGAACTTTGAGGTCCAGAGAGGTGAGGTGATCATCCCCAGGTCACACAGCTTGCCAGCATCCAGGTCTACTGACTTCCCAGTCAGGGCTCGTCCACATGGTACAATCTACACCCATAGGAGGCAACACGGTAAAACAAACAACAACAAAAAATGTAAGCCTTCGCAGACAGACAAACATAAGTTCAAATCCCGACTCTACAACCTACCAGCTGAGCCAAGTTGGACAAATCCCTAGTTTTCTCTGAATCTCAGTTTCCTAATCTGGAAAATGGAGGTCATAAGACTGACTTCAATGGATCATTAGGAGAATTCATTGCATATTAAACCCCTTCCCAGGGTGGAGAAATAGCAGAGGAAATAGAATTAACAGCAGTAGGTCTTTTATTGACCATTCCCTGTCCCACCCCACCTCCATTTCCGTGCTCTAATTTTTCTCCATAGCATTTAGTACCTTCTAACTAAGTATATAATTTACTAAATTGATATCATCATTGTTTATGTCTGTCTCTCTCCCTGGAATGTAAGCCCCATGAGGGGAGGGATTTGAAGGTATTTTGTGAGTTGAATGTATGCCAAGAGCCTAGGATAGTGCCTGACACAAAGGAAGCATTCGGGAACATTTGATGAGTGAATGGGTCCCTCACTCAATCAGTCAATCAATCTCAGGGTGGCTCTTTATTATGGTCATGGTCATTCATCAGTCTCTCTATGACCTGCCCTCTTAGGGCATCCACCCACTGAGTGTCCCTCCCCTCTTTCCAGATGCCGGATAGAAGAAGTGTGATTTACAAGCAAACTCTTTTCTCCATGAGGAATCTGCTAAAGATGACCCTGAGTTGGTCATTCATTTCCCAGTCACACCTCCATGGAGTGTTTGGAAGCGCTTTGGAATCACAGCCCATGGCATCAGAGTGCTCGGCAGAAAAGCCATCAAAACTACGGAGAGAGAGATGTAAAAGTGCTCTGGATTCTCCCTTCCTCTCTCCTTCCAGTCTTAAACCAATATAAAGCCTATAGTCCCAAGTCATCCTCCACTCCCTCTTTCCCCATCCTTGGCTGAATAGAGAGGATGCTGAGTCCCAAGAGGAAGCAGAGCTGAGATGGGAAGACCCTAAATCTCTGATTTACTGCATGAAAGGCTGCCCAGCGCACATGCCCTAGGACTTTCCTTGAGTCAGAAATAGACTTCTACTGTGTTGAGCCACGAAGATTTTCGAGATTATCTGTTGTAGCTGCTACTGGGCCCTGAAATAATACAATAGGAAGATAAATAATCTACAGTGACCACTTCGCTAAGACACTTCATGTATGTTATCTCATGCGGTCATCTGGTCAACTCTGTTAATGCAGGTTTTGTTCTTTCATCTTATAGTTTAGAAAATTAGGGTTCTGGGTGGTTAAATAACCTGCCCTCCTATGACTAATAAATGGAGGCAGGATGGGAGGCAGGACTGTCTGACTCCAAAGCCAATGGGATCTCTAAAAAGAATGCAGTGTGTGCCAAGTAAGAGACAAAGAAAAGGTGCTTTGGGACATCAAAGTAAAAACAACTCACGTTTCATCCAGAGGATCAGTAAATGCTCCAGGAGTAGGGAGCCTTTGAGATGGTCTTTGAAGAATGGACAGAATTGAAACTAATTAAAGCAAGCGATGCATTTCCATCAGAGGAAACACCCTGGGTGCATGGATGGAGATTGAAAAGCATAGGACCCAGATGGAGGAGGGAGATGGAGCCCAGTTTCTCTAACATGTGGGATGCAATAGGAGATAAAGAGGTGCAAGACTAGTGGGTTTAAAAATCGTAGCGGATCTTGGATGCCAAAAAATAATGACAAGTGAGCGAATTTGTACTTTCAACATGAAAGGTCTTTGAGTAGAGTTATATAATCATAGCTGTACATCTGAAGCCTAATTTTGTACAATCTTATGTAAAAACACAAATACTGTCTTCTGATGCTTATACTGGTGAAAATAATAACACCTAGCGTTCTTCCTTATAGGTGGAGAGATTCACCAGCAGTGATTTCAATAAGAACGAATGGAGCCCTTTTTCAAAGTACACTGAAGAATTTGTTTCATTCATTGATAGTTGTGTTGTCCCGAAATTTGTTGGTAGCAGAGCCTCACCTGCAACATGTATGTGTGCACATGAGTCTGCATGTGTGGCATGGATAGAAACAGAGGCACAGCCTGCAGAGGAAAGATGCTTTTTCTCTAGCCAGCACTGCCACCAGCGCACACAGGATGGATGGTGGCAGCAAGGCCTCCGGAAATGCTGGGGAGCTCTTTTCCATGTCACGTGACCAGTAATCATCTCCTTTGCATTTCAAGTCCCTGTCATCTCTCCAGACATGGGGAAGATTTCCTTTTCATAAACAGAAGACCTGTGAGCCCACCCATGACCACAAGAGCATCCCGCAATTTCAAGGTCTGAGAAGCAGCGAGACTAGGAACTGAGAGAAACACTGACGGGGAGTGTCGGACGGCTGCTGCTGGCTGAGTTCTGTCCAGTTCCATGGACACACGGATGGGGAGATGACCACCCACCATCCCCCACCTAAGGGAGTCAGGAGGAGGAGTAGGCAAACCTGAAGACAGTTACAATAAGGAGTGATCATGGCTGTGGCAGACCCTGCTTTGCGTCCTGCAGAGGCAATACGGGGGGTTATTAGCCCAGCATCTTCAAGACGCCTACAAAGTCCTTTGATCCAGTCTCTCCACCCTCCCTCCTCTCCCAGCTCCTCCACTCAAGTCCAGCCACCAAGCAGGGAGAAGGGGCTGGAGGTGGACTCATGAAGGCTTATGACCCAGCAAAAGAAGGACAAGCTTTGGACCCAGATGCCTGGGTTCAAATCCTGGTTTGGCTGCTCCAAAGCTCCCTAGACTTTGAACCGGTGATTTACTCTCTTCAAACACTAGAAAATGTGGGAGAAGTAAAGTGTGAGGGATCATTTTTAAGTACTGAGCACATAAGGAACTCGGTAAATAGTGGCTATTATCAGCCATGGTTCCTTTCCTTAGTGAAAATGTTGTGTTTTCATGGTGTTGCTAAGATATGTGGGACTTTGGGCAGGTGTTTCAGGAAACCAGGAGCTTCTGGGCAGTGTGTGATCTGTCTTGAGAATCTGGACCCAAGACTAAGCAACAGGATCATTTCAAATTCCGAATTGGCAACTAATACATCAGCATTTCCTCCCCGCATTGTACCAGCTGCAAATCTGATAAGAAACTTCCTATATCTTCATCTGAGTTGTCAAGAAAATGATCAACAGGACAGAAATTGAGACAGAGCCCTGAGCATAACGCAGAAAATCCCTGGTGCAGTGACATCAGTCTAATCACTGATTCTCTCCAGGTACAATTCTTAACAACCCCTAACACTCACTGGAATTTTGCCCCCATAACCTCATCTTGTCTGCCAGGATATTCTGAGAGATTTGTTCAGTTCCTTGAGGACTCCCATGTAGGACGTGACTGTAACATTCCCCAGTGAACCAGGCCATGGAGGTCCAAGAGTAAAAGATGAGTTTTTGCTCACCAGGGGCCCATGCAGTGTTATAGTTACAGACCACACACTTGGAACCAGCTTGATGGCGATTTAAATCTTGAGTCCACCATTTACCACGTGGTACAAACTTAGGAACGTTCCAGAAGTTTTCTGAGCCCCCAATTTCTTCTTCAAAGAAATGGGAACAAGCCCAACTCATGGGCTTGAGAGGTGATTAAACAAAATTGAGTACGACTCTCAGGTAACCCCAGGCCTCGCCCTTGTCAAACAGGAGACCCCTTTGTTTCATGCCTGAGAGTCTCTGGCCAAGAACTTGTAAGGGGGGTACCGCCTTCACCCTTCTAAACCAAATACACTGGCTTGTTTGCTCCAGTGCATCTCGGAAGGCAAGCAAAATGGCACTTATCCTAAAGACTTCTCAACACTTCGCTGACTAAATCGCCTCCACTTTTTGGCAAGACATTCCAGCTTCTTGCCTACTCCCTTTAGGATGACATTTGCCAAAGGACATCAGGATATTACCCATTAGTACAGCCGAGACCCGGGATGATTCTGGCCAAGGCCAGAGTCCCCACTTTCTCTCTAGGGGTTCCTTTCTGAATGAACAAAGGGGTGTCAGGGCTTCATTTGAATATTCCAACCATTAATCCTGGGCTCGAGCTGCAGGGCTGTTCCAGCCCTTTGGGTGTTTTGAATACATTTTAAGGATCATTGCAAATTTGATTGCCATCAATAAAATTGCAAACAATATAATTATATTTGTTTGCTTCTGTCTAAATAGATGTCCACATGTGAAATGTGAGGATATTAATATAAGCAAACACACATGCATATACATATTCGTGCTTTGGGTTGTATAGAGATTCCTACCCACACAGCACACCAATGCACTTATATAACTTGCAAAATAATCTACTTCTTCTATGCTATACCAGAAAAAAAAAATCAAATCTAAGCACGGAGGAACTGAAAAAACTACATGTATCATTCACCTGATTTCAATTGTGCTTCCCTTTGAACCTCAGCCAAATCATTTTGTACATTAAAAATTGGTCAGGGATGATAAGATTCCATTTTCATGGTTGGTAATGCAGAACCAGGGAAAGAATACAATTACAGACCCCTGAGTAAACTCTGCGAATGTCAACTTGATGTAAATGATCAAGTGTCGACAAAGGGGCCAGGGGAGGGAGGGCTCAGAGAGGAAAAGAGAGCGAACTCCGACAGAGAGTAAGAGACAGACAGACAGAAAGAGTGAGACATAAGGGCAGCATCATTGTCAGACCTTCACGGAGCTCCTGGAGCCCAGGGATTGTTTCAGCTTCACTCCTGGGCCAGTCTTGAGTGTGCCAAGGTTTATCAGCTAAATGCATTTATTCATTCCCCAAACGTATACTAAGCACCCACTTGGGCCAGTAAATGCCAAGTATTAGGAGTCAAATAGGATTGACTTCAGGCAGTTCAGATCAGTCCTGTAGGATTTCCTACCGGGATGGGAATGGGAGAAGTCCAAACAGAGACACTCCACTGGTACCTGAGGTTTTCCTGCAGGTGGACACACAGACAAAAGTCCTTCTGAAAGAGAAAAATCACAGTCAGCCCACCGACCCTTCCTACAGCCATGTGGGTCAAGGGAAAGACAGTGCAAAGTACACAGGAAGGGATAAGAGAGCCACAGCCTGCTGTGAGGCTGCCCCTAGTGAGACATCATAGCATATGGGAGATAAAGGGTCTCAAGATCACATCACCCAAGAAACTCTGGAAAGAATGGAGACTGTTTGTCTTGAGAAGTGAAGTCTGGTATATAAAGTCTATTATCAAAAACATGAAGGACTGCTAATTGGGACAGGGTAAAGTAACCTCCTAGAGTGTTTTGAATGTCAGACTCAGGACCAATGGATAGAAATGGCCAGAACAGTTGTCTGTGCATCATAACAGAGGGGCGTCCCAACATGAAACTGAGCTGCTTTGTAAGGTAATGAGTTCCCTGTCATTCTAAGTATGACAGAAGGCTGGACAAACACTTGTTTAGAACATTGTAGGGAGCACTTCTGCATTGGAAGAGGAGGGGTATTGACAGGATGATAAGGAGAGAGGCGTACAAGGGGAGACAACTTGTTAGAATCTGGGTCAGTATTAGGTTTAGAGAAGAAGAGAGAGAGTCTGAAGTCATAACATGCCTCCCATGTCTCTTACATTTGCTATCCAGGTTGCAATCTCTCCCATCCTATACATCTGTTAAACAGGGCCACACAATGAAACCCTCATGTCTTTTGTCTTAGACTGCTTCTGCATCATGTTCCCCTAGTTGGCAAGTGCATTCATTCTCTGATTCAACAAGAACTGGGTACCTAAATGGCAAGCATTTCCTCTAGGCTCTGAAGATACAAAGGTGCACAAAACACTGGCAATCCCTGGTGGGTGCCTGATCTGTTGATACTGGACATAGGGATGGTCATGCATGAACCCAAGAGTTAGCCATGAAGTCAAGATGGCAGGCATACTCCCCTCCACCTGGAAACTTCATCAGCACTCATGAGGGATATTATATGACACATGATATCTAGAGCACAGCTAAAGACAAGCTTCACTAAATGGAAGGCAAAAGTCACACCTCCAGGGCTTCCCTCCACCTCTCTGGTTAGGGGATGCTATTTGTTCCAGTGAAGGGAAGAAGCGTGGCAGAATGAAATAGCCAGGGACCAAAATGGCAATAGGTCAATAAGGTCTAACCCCATGAAAGGCATTGTCCACATGTGTGTTTTGAGCCAGGCTTGGGAAGTCACACTGCTACTCCTATGTGCTAGACCATCAATTCCACGTTCTGAGCTTCCAGATGCCATATAGGTTTCTGTCTTCTCTCCATCACCACAGGAAGTCGGGGAGTTGGAGGTGGTTTTCTACTGTAGATTCTATGCCTCTGGCTGTACTTTGTAATTCTCTTTTCCTGATTCTGGCAACTTCAACTATTTCTCCTTTGACTCCAGAAATGCAAAGAGTATCCAACAGGCCACTTCCCAATTGTGTCTCCCGGAATGGCTCATCAAGACAAATTGAATTACCTTGTGGTTACATGTAGGGACACCCTGGTCATCTCCCACCAACAGTAGATTCGGAAGAGTTTTCTTGTGCTTCTACCTTTCCATGAACTCTGTAGCTTGATTGGAAGGAATGTTTGCTCAGCCAGGGGCCCAGTATATGAAGAGTTGGGGGGTGAGAAGGAGGCTGGAAAAGGAAGTGCCCAGACTAAGATATCAGGGGACCTTCAGGATCGAGTTTGGAGAATACGTGTGTTGAACAAAGTCACTTTTGAGGTCCCCCACCTTACTAAAGGGACCGCAAATCACATCCGCCGCCTCATTATTTTTCTATCTCCCTAAGGTCTCTTGTAATACTTAGGCAGTTGACTTGCTGGATAAGTGTTTGCTGAATGAATTGAAATATGATTCTATGTCTTTCCCACTGTTGCTTCAGGACCACCTCAGTGCTGACTTGGGAGGTGAGGGCAATCTGAAAAATAGAGACTTCCAACCCACGCTCCCCATAGCCAGTTGTCCTCATCCACAGAGGAGGCCCGAGTAGCTCTATGAAATTCAAGCTCAATGAGGCATGGCTGGGAGCTAGACATGCAAACAATGCACAAAGTGGTGAAGACAGGAGAAAAGCTGACCAGGGGTGGGATGCATTAAGGGTTGAATAGTGTGTCCTTGAAGGGACCCAAAAGAACAAACATTTTCTGGGAGAAGGAACACACATCCTCTTACCATCCCATCATCATTCAAATGCTGAGAGCAAGACTGATTTTTCCAATTTATTTTAGAATTATCAACTGAACTGATTAAAGCAGCCATCAACTTCTGTTGTTCTTTATATGTCGTCCTCATTTCACATTTCCAATGTTTTCTCGCATGCAGGCTGCATAAATTATTGAAACATTATTTTATTTATTCATCCCCCTGTGACAGAAATAGGTTTTTCTGAAAGCAGATCTTTCCC
>NW_006798529.1:127393-147347 GCF_000442215.2 Lipotes vexillifer | reverse complement strand
CTTTCCCTAATCAGTTTTGTTTTTCTTGGTTTTGCTTTCAAATAGCTCCATGAATTTTAGGCTGACAGATGTGTAGCACTGGTTTGCATCTTTAGGCTGAACCAAGCCACGGTGGGAAGATAAAGAAAGTGGCTCTGGATTCTAGAGTCCCTGGAAATATATTATTGGTTCCTGGGAAATGAGACTTCCAAACTTTGACCATATAGCCTACAAGAGGGAGATGGTATCATGAAATGATAATGCTGTGAATGGTGGCCTTGACTACATCAGGGTTTCACCCCTGGGTTAAGGACCTCCACTGAGAAGGCCCACTTTCACAGCAAGGCATATTTAAAGTTTGGGGTCTGCTGCATCTTCTTAAGAACATGCCTTCAATTTGGAGTATTTGGGAGATGTGGAGCCACATGCTTTGCCAAGAGAGGAAACAAGTTGGTGTAAAACCCAGATGTGCCAAAGAACATCTGTAAGGTTCTCTGTGGTTTGCAAGATAAAGGACCCTGGTGGTAGATTGTGTTATTTTACCTACTTTCCCTTAAGAGGATAATTTAAAGCCATTCATTGCCATCAGTCTTCCCACCTCCAGTGGCAGAATTGGCCATATGACTTGCTTTGGCCAATGGAATGTGAGCGAAGTGACAGGGGCTCTGAGAAGAAAGATCCACAGTACCACTAAGGAGTAAAACAGGAAGATCTGACCTAGCTCAAGCGTCAGGGTAGGCACCATTGAGGCCAAGATCTGCAGGCATCAGGTCTAACAAAGAGAAAAAGAAATAGGATACCACTGCTTGTGCAAAGGCCCTGTGGTGGAAGGGAGCATGATGTTTTCAAAGATTTAAAACAAGGCCAATGGCTAGTGTTCAGACAACAGAGAAACAGCAATGTAAGTAGAGGCTGAACACCTGACTGGTGCCAGAACTGCAAAGCCTTGGAGGACATCTTAAGGATTTGGGTCTTGCTTTTAGAGTAATAGGGATGCATAGAAGTATTTGTTTCTGGGCTCTTCCATTAACAGTTGGGTACTTGATTTCTCCAAGTTTCCTTCCTTGTCTGTAAAAGAATAGTGCATGACAACGTGACTTTTCCCGTTTTCCAGGTTCCCCTTTTTCTGGCTCTGTTTCATGATTTTAGACATGGGCAGAGAACAGTCCTATAGTGAGATGCAAGTATCCCAACCCACAGAATCTCATCTTCGACAGGATTCACCTGAAATGTGAGTGATATTCACATCCCCCCAACTCCCAGCCATATTTCCAACCTCAGTCAATAACAAAATAAAAAATCAATTTGGTTAATTTTCTTCAAACAAAAGGAGAACACAGAAATCTCTTACTAAGAAGAAAATAGGCCTGTTTATAATCAAATGGAGAAAACTGTGCCCATAATGTGCTTTGCGCCTCAAAACTAATTTCTTGAAAATTTTTAATTTGGAGCACACAAAATAATGATTTTTAAAAATATGCAATTGCACGACTAATTCCATATTAATGAAACTCAACATCTGTGGCTTTTCACAACCAATAGAGTTAAAAATATTACCAAATTAAAGCAAGGGATTAATTTGTTTTGACTTATTAATATTGGTTAGCCATTAAAGTTTATTTTTTCCCATTTCTGTTTTTTATTTTTTTGTGGTCATTAAATAGTTCTGTACTGGCCTTCAACGATTTTAGAATTACAGTAATCACCTTAAGCATCTTGCCATTCATGCAAGGTATCATTATTCATAAATATGCACTCTGCTCCTTTTTAGCTGAACAAAGTCAATAGTCATAAAACATCATCATCATTTTTTCATTCAACTCAGTTCCCAGCAACTTCATCTCTGAATTTCCCTTTACTTAGAATATCTGATGTCAAATGAAATTGGAGCAATTGCCAACACAAACATACATCCCTCTCCATTACACACGTGTGGCTTTTCTTCTCTGAATTTGCTACACAACATTCGAGACCTTTTCTGAATCTTCCTCCCCAACCATTAACGCTTTCTGTCACCTCCACCGCAATTGATTGATGCTCAGACACACCCATTGGTTTTACTATCAACTAAACCAGAGTGCTTTTAGCATCTTTTATGCATAAACCTCAGGGCTTAGCCCTACATGGGGCACGTAAGACAACATACCTCATCGTGTCTTCCTGGGGTTCACAGTCCAAGACAGGACATGATCACAACACACATGATTCTGAATTGAAGCAGAGGGAAGTTTTCAGCCCCAAAACTTTGCAGCCAAAAGTAAGGATTAGGTGCTTGTCATCCTGCTACCCTTTGTCTCTCTGGTCCTCAGTTTCCCCAGCTGTAAAACTGAGATAGCAATAGTCTCTACCTTACAGGGTTATTCAGCCAGATGAGACTAAGCATTGGGTTGTTGACTGACAAATGAGAGTATGCATTTATAGTATTAAGTCCAATGTTTAGCACCTAGTAAGCACTGTGTAAGTATTTTGGGGATGAATAATTAAATGTTTTCAAGTAAATCCTGTCTGGAAGGAGCTTGTAAAGGACCTTGCAGGACATTTGGTTCTATCCAAAACATCCATAAGGCTTTTGATCCATACCAAAATGTCCTTGAAATTTGGTCCTGTCCAAATGTCCATAAGACATTTGGTCCATGACAAAAGGTCCTTGATATTTTGGTCCTGTCTAAAACTGTTTGGCGTGGACCAAATATGCTCATGGACATTTTAGACAGGACAAAATATGACCAAATATCAAGGGCCTTTGGGCATGGGCAAAGCGTCTTATGGATGTTTTGGACAGGACCAATGGTTCTGCAAATATCAAGGACTTTTTAGCATGGACCAAAGGTTTTATAGACCATGTGTCTTATGGACCAAAAGTTTGATGGGCGTTTTAGACAGGACCAAATATCAAGGACCTCTGGACATGGATCAAATGTCTTATGGACATTTTGGACAGGACCAATGTCTGCTAACCATAAAGGATATCTCAGGCTCCCTTATCAAGGAAACTCACTCTCTCTAGATGATGCTGAAATAGTCGGTAATTTTATCAAATTCTTATGCCTAGGCTGGGGGTGGGAGAGTCATGAGAAAGGGCAAAAATAAGTCTCAGACACACTGTCATTGACTAAAACAGTCTGCATATTATCACTCTCTCTAATGACTTCTGTAATGATATTAAAACATGAGATAATGCATATGAATGTTCTTTGTAAACTCTACAGTGCTTTCCAAGGCTTAGTTGAGACGGGTTACATCATCTAAGCAGATAGATAAAAATTCTATTGCCTCTTGTACCTTATAATTTTTGATTCAAAAAAACCAATTTTTTTATGGACTCAAATTTCCCTCCTGATTGCCACAAAACGTCTTGGCAAAAGATAGTATTGAGTTCTTCATCTAAAGTTTGCTTAAAATTTACTTAGTTTGCCTTACTTAAAAAAAAAAAAATCAAACCAGTTTTGTGGAAAATTCAGTACTCAGATCTGTAGGGAATTTATAATTGGCATTTCTATAACCCAGCTGTCCGGCTGTTGAATGAAACCCTAGAATAAATAAATAAACTAACAAATGAAAAAGCAAACACTCAAGTTCTGTGGTATTTACAAAAAGAAAAGACAGTACAGAATAGAAATAAACTCTCTCATGAATGAGTTTACTTAATGGCTTGATTGAAAGCCTCCCAGTGTTTTAAGGATTAAAAGTTTTGACTTTTACCAACTCAAAACTATAGCAAATTGGGAAAGGGACAAGATCTTCCCAGTACCATTATTTTTTTAAAGTCCATTTTTTTCTGCCATGATTTAGGAAATATTCTGTGGCTCAAAATTTTCTGGGTTTCTTTTTTTTTTTTTAATTTGTCTGGACATTCTAAAATGGGCTGCCTTGGGCTCAGAGTGAAAAGGCCATTTAATAAGAACAATTAACAAGAAACAAAAGTGGGGTTCAATTTGCCATTTTATTCTGCATCACTGGAAAAAAGAGAAAAGAAGGGTTGTGAAGGTTTGTGGCAGAAACTGCTAATAAATATTCAAAGTCTGTTTTTCTTTTCCTCCTCACTAACAAGACCCCTATATTTTGTCAGGTAGGCAATTTGCCAACTTAAAAAAGAAAAAGCACATTTCCCATTTTCCCTTGCAATATTGTGGCCCATGATATGTAGGTAGAAAATGCTGAGTGAGGTTTTCTGGAAACTTCCTTAAAAGGAGCTGACTCAGCTGAGAGGAATATCCTTTAAACTTTGCCCCATGTGACATGGACCTCATAGCTGGAGATGCAGCAGCTATTTTGGCACCATGAGGAAAAGACCAAAAAAATTGTAAACATAATGACCCTGACTTCCTTAAGCTGCTGTGCCCATGTTAGCAGCTTCCTCCTTCTAAAATTTCTTCTTAAATGAAAAAATAAAAACTTATTCATTTAAACCACAATTGTCTGTGGTTTGGAATTACTAATTGACACAGGTCCTTAGCTTGCCTTTTCAATCAGAGACTATGGATTTCCAAATAAGATTAATCCAGAAAATCACAAAGCAAAGATCGATAAGTATCTAAATGTGGATTTTTAATGTGTGCTTCTTCTTAGTCTCAGATTCACTTAATTTCAGCCAAACACTCTGAAAGGGAGCTAAGAGTATATAAAACTTTTGTGTGAAACATGAACTTTGACTATGAAATATTTACATATATGCAAAGTTAGAGATTGTAAAACAGTCATCTTCAGACCCACCAAACAGTTTAAGAAACAAAACATTACCAATACAGCTGAAGCCTCCTGTGTGCATCTTCTCATCAAATCCTCTTTTCCCCTTACCCCAAAGAAACCACTTTTCAAAACTGAATGTTCATTCCTTTATACTTTATACTCTCCAAGCAACATATAATATCTCAGGTGATTACAAAAAAAAATAGAGGATCTGGACCCAGCTTCCTAGGTTCAAATCCCAGCTCTGATATTTACCAGCTGGGTAACCTTGAGCAAGTTACTTAACCCTCTGTGCCTCAGTTTTCACACTGGAAAATGGGGATATAATATAGTACTTACCTCATAGACATATGATGAGGATTAAATGATCTACTAAATGTAAAATCTGCTATCTACAAGGGCTATATAAGTATTAATTATTATTTTAATGAGAACACATACAACTATTATTTTTATGCATATTTTATTTAGATTCCCACAGGATTTTAAATTGTAAACCATGATCTAATACAAGGATTATTGCATTTATAATGAACTATATGCAATCTATAATTTCAATATTTGATATCACATATGATAAAAAAATACAATTTTTTTCACAAGTAATTTAGTTCACCTACTATTCCAGTGTTATCTCATTGATTAGCATCAGCATCCACTCAGGTGCACAAGCCAGAAATCCAGGTGCCATCCATGTTCGTTCAATTCTCCCTCTGAAACGTCTCCATCCTCCTCTCCATCCCTGCTGCCACTCCCCAATCTCAGCCACTCGTCATCTCTTGCCTGGACCAAGCAATAGCCTTGCTTTCAAACTGTCTCCCATACCAGTTCCCAGTTAATTCTCCCCAAAGCAGTCAGAGTGCTCCTTCATGGGGAAAAAACTAACCAATCAGATTATGCTCCTGGTTACAGACTTCCAGTAGCTCCATATTGTCCAGCAGGGCTTTTGAGACTCCACCCCTGTTCAGTCTCATCCCTCACGACCTGGCCCCTCCATTTCACTCCAGCCATAACAAACTCTATGGCAGTTCTTCCAGGGTTCCTTCTCCCCCTCCCTGGACCACTTCTCCTTTCCTCCCTGCCACCCTGTACCCCACTTCCTGACTAACTCTTCCCCATTTTGAAGGTTTCAGCTTCCACATGACCCCTTCCCAAAGATCTCACTTACCCCCAAGCCCATGGGGTGCCATGCTGTGAGCACCCAAAGCACCTGGCCCTTCCCCATTCTAGCCACTCCTGTGTTCCCCCTGTGATCACTTCCTGATCACCAGACTCCCTTTCTAGACCTTGTCTCTGAGGGCAGGATGGAGCCTATGCTATTCCCACTGCATGTCCTGCATCTTGAGCGGATGAATGATTGAAATACACATGTTCCTTCCTCATCTACTCTGATTTTCCCTTTTGTTATTGCCCCTCAGAGTCTATCTTTCTTCTGCTTCCTTAACCTAATACATTCATTCTCCCAGAGAGTGATAAGAACAAACATTTCAAAGGTAAATGAGCTCCATTGTTCATGAGAGGAGCGGAAATTAGAACTCAGAGTGTTAATGAAACTCTAAGTATACCTTCCAAGAGGAAGGAAATTCAATCAAATCCAAAAGATATTTTTGAGCTCAAAATTCCCCCTCTTGAACAATATCCTGCAAAAATATTAGAATATACATTCCTAGGAACATTTATAAGATTATACGTGTTAGCATTATCTATAATAGGGAATCTATGGACCTCCCTAAGTATCTTTTAATGTAGAAATAATTAAATCAACTGGGTCATATTTGTGCTATGAAATATTATGCAGTAGTTATAAAGAATGAGACAGATATATGGGTCTTGTTATAGAAAGACTCCATGCACATATTACTAAGTGAGAATATTTGGAAAGCATTATTATAATTTAAATTATTACAATTGTAAATTGTTATAATTTATGTAAAGAACAATGTAAATATCAGCCTGAAAATGAATACAGACAGGTCTAAAAGAGACATTATTGTCAGTGATTGCCTCTGAGCCAGTATGAGCTTGCAGAACTATAAGAAGTAAACAAAGATTTTATTTTTTAAATATATTTTTGTATTGTTTAAATCTTTCACTGGCATATACATGGATATTACCTGATATTTGACCAAAATATTATAAATTTTAATTTTAAAAAGATAATAAAAGATGCAGAAGTCATGGAACTCTAAAGCTAATGCTCATCAGTTCAAAGAATGAAAGGGAGTGAAAGTGACCAAGGTAAATATTTTCTTTTTCATTTTCTTTCTTACTTCAAAGACACCAATATAAACACTCCTATGATGTTAGAAGGATTGTTTTTTATCATTCTCATTTAATACCTGAGGAAAAATATAAAACAAGCTCAAAGAAGATACATGACCACACATGACCCCCTAACTGGCTAGCTGTAAGGCCATGCCTTCACTCAGCAAAGATTTACTGAGCCCTTAGCACATTACTTGAATTCTCTGAGATTCAGTTTCCCCATCTTTAAGATGGAAAAACTATTCTCTATGCTGCTTTCAGGGGTGAGAGAGAATGCTACTCACTTGAAGCTTCCAATTCACTAATTCTCTTTCCAACTGTCTCTAATCTCTTCTTTTCTCCATTCAATCCTTTTTCAAATAACTGTCTTTTATTTCCAATATTTCCTATAGGTTATTCCTCATATTTAACAACATTTTCTTCACTTTAAGGATGATATTATGACCTTAATCTAGTTGAAAATTTTTAAATCCTTTCAGATTTATCTACAGCAGTATAGGTAACATAGCATAGCAGTTAAGAATAAGGAATTCAGGGCCAGACTGTTTATATCAACTCCAGCTCTGCCACTTATAGTTATGTAATCTTGTGTTAACCTGACTGTACCTCTATTTACCTTCTAATAATGATGATGACTACAATGCAAACTGCATAAAGCTTTTATGGAGATTAAATGAGTTGATACATGCAAATCATTTGAAGCAGTGCCCAGCACATGCTCAGCCTTCAATATGATAGCTATTATTATTATTTCTATCTCCAATTACTATTATTTCTATTTCCTCAGATTGAATTGTCCCATGTGAGGGGTATACTGACTGTCTTTTTATTGCATTGAATTTTTTCATGTGCTTTTAAATTTTTGTTTAAGAGCTCAAATTGTATGGAATTTTTTCCATGAGGCTCTCTCTGTCAATTGGTTTCACTGGGTCTGTTTCAGCCCAGACCTCCAATTGCCCAACCTTAAAACAGGTCTCACATTGGGGGTGTAGGGTTCTTCAAATTCTAGATGCCATTGCTATAGCTCAGCAACATGCAGTCCTGTGGAAATGAATTTTAGGCTCAATTCTTCTGATTCCACATCCTAAGGTCCTGTCACTTATCCACACTCCCTCTCTCGCAAGTATCTCAAGGATGCAAACCAGCACCAGCTTGCAGGGGACTGAGGAAGGTAATGAATGGAAAGTAATAAGCAAAATGGTCACCAGTTCAGGAAACTCAGCCACCAAAATAAATAAATAAATAAACTGATATGGGCTAAAAACAAAACTGGAAAACAAGGTCAGCAGAGCACTTTTCTAAGACTAGGGAGATCTGCACATGATTAAAGATTAAATAAAAGAAGATGGAATGGTCCTCAAAGGCCTGATTTTTGTCTTAATCATTTCTATATTCCTAACATCCAACAATAAGTTGGATGCACCCAATAGGTGATTGTTGAATAATCACTAAATGAATGAAGAAAGAAAGAAAGAAAAAGAAAGAAAGAAAGAAAGAGAGAGAGAGAGGAAGAAAGAAGGAAAGAAGGAAAGGGAAGGGGAGGGAGGGACGGAGGGAGGAAAGGAGGGAGGAAGAGAAAAAAGGAAAAGAAAAGAAAGGAAAAAGATAAGGGGAGAAGAAAAATGAAAGAAAATAAGTTGGCAAGAGGAAAATCAAGGTCACCAAAGAGCCTGTAAAAGAATGGCTTTCCTAAGAGTCGGTATAAAATCATGATTAAGATTTGGGGCTTTGGTGATATAGTCCTGGCTCCACTACTCACTAGCCTATGGGGCTCAAGCAAGTTTCTTACAAGTCTGGACCTCAGTTCCCACATCGGAGAGAAACTGAGCTTGTAGAGAGGACAAATTAGACAATACGTAAATTCCTTCCTTCATTCAATAACAGTCTGTTGGCTGCATAGATGGCTACAAAGATGAGCAAGAGAAAAAACATGTGTTCTTCTCTTCAGAATATATTTTCTTTAATGCAGAACTTTTGATACAATCTCAATACATGGGAAATCGAACAACTAAACGAACCCATCCACATCAGGATATTAACAAAATGTAAAATCTGGGCAACTATAAGCAAAATCGTACTCCTCTGAGGGTGCTGTTATCATTGCTGTTATTTTAAATTTCATGATTTGTTGGTATATTTAAGGTCGAATTGGATCTATATGCAAATACCAAGTTTCCTGCAAGGATTAAAGTTGAAGGGAACAAGATGAAAGCCAGACATTGTATTCTCCTCTAGAAAGGGAGGGAATATAAAGTCTGTTTAGAGGACAAGACAAATTGTAGCCAATGCTGATAATCCCCTAACACCATCTGGGGTCAGATGGCTTACACCTTCCAAATGAAACTAAAACTACTCTTATTTGGAGCCAAGAAGTGAGACCACTGGCTCCATTATCTGATTTGGTATTGACAGAATTATAAGGATGAGGTGGGAGGAAGTGCGAGGAGGCTTTATCGTGAACATACAGTCATTCACCTAAGCGTAAAATCGATTGGTTGCAATGACTGTGGTGTTGAGGCTGAGGACCTGATCATGTGGCTTTAATCCAACTAATGATACAAGAGAGCTCAGTGTACCCAAAAGAACAGCACCTTTGAAGTCAAAAACCTAGTGTGAAGATCACCTCTGCTGTTAATTTGCTATGTTGGCTTGGAAGACCATTTAATTTCTCTATTCCTTAATTTCCTTATTTGAAACAAATATGTAGTGATCCCCGTCATGACTTACCCATAAGAATTAAGGAAACTAACAACAAGAATATTGCTGTGTGAGATTTTCAGCAACCTACCGAGGCAAAAGCTTAGCTTTTGTCAAGGCTGCAGTCGTCCTTAATGTTTTGTGAGCATTCATTTTCGTGTCCCTAGACCCCTGGAAGCTAGGGCAGAGGGCAGGAAGAGGAGTTCAATGTTAACTAATGTGTCCCCAAGCAGAATGTGGTATGCGAAGGCCTGCTGGAAATCCTCACAAGTCATTTCAGGGTGCAGGTCGGGATAAGAGAAGTTAAGGGCTTGGAGATAAACCAGGGGAAGATTTGAGGGTCACTGTTGAATCATGACCTACTGTTGAAGCCAGGGAATTGGGACCAAGAGACGGGGTTGATGTGGAATTGCCATCCTCAGCCTTATAACTGTAATTGGAATTTGAGGACAGCTCTAGGCCTGCCAGTCAGGCTGGCTGTATGGGTGGGACGATCACCTGGTCGTAGAATCTCAGAGTCAGAGGGAACCACACCTGCCAAAAGGTGAAGCCCAGCCACTCACTGGATGCATCAACTCCTCCAGGTCCTGGTGGAGTTTGCCAGCTGGATTGTGTCAGATCTGGAGGTGACACCCACCCTCAGAGTGCAATGACCCTACCTTGTTGGGTCACCAGCTTTATGAACGAGGAAGTGGCCCCAAACACATTGTTTTTGTAATTGCTTATTGAAAGATCACAGCCCTGGTCATTAATTCAGTATTTCACCAAAAGCAGAGGACGTGTCTTTCTGGGGATGGAGGATGAGATGATTTAGGTGGTTTATATAGTACAGCATAAAAACATTAACTCACATGCTGATTACCTGTTATCCTCTCTGACACATCCCACAGAAAGTCTCTGGTAAGTGCTAGTGTGACTTTAACACCTTTGTGATGTTTGTAAATCTCTCTATTTAACAAAGGGCCTGTTCTAAGCCCAACTCCTACAGTAGGTAACAATATGTAATGTTGTATTTTCATTGTACATTTTACAGTTACCTTTAATTTATGGCATGGAATCATTCTGATTTTTCCATTAAAGATAGTATAATAAAAGTTCCTTTTTGAGTAAATATATTTAAGTGTAAAATTAAAGAAAAAATTCACTTTGTAAAAATAAATACTTGAATAAATAAAAGTACAGATGACACCTCACTATGGCAAAGAATGGTGATAACTTTGGTACAGAGATGATGACAGTCTAGAGAATGGGTAATCAAACAGAGCCCCATGAGGGTAAGGCAGATGGGCAAGAGAGAAGGGAACTAGCATTTATGGAATGCCTACTACGCACCTAGGCATTGAGTGAGGCATTTTTAATACCTTGTTTTGTTCAATTGATATACCTAGTGAATTTACAGAAGCAACATAGCAGAGATTTAAAAGTGCAGATTCTAAAAACACTCTCTAGCTGTGGGACTTTGGGTAAGTGACCAAACCTCTCTGGGTCTTAATTTAGAGTTACCAGATTTAGCAAATTAAAAATACAAGATGCCCAGCTCTATTTAAACTTCAGATAAACAATGGGAAAAAAATTTTAGTCTAAGTATGTCCCATTCAATATTTCGGTCATTCTTAGACTTTAAAAAGTGTTATTGATCTGAGATTTGGGTTTAACTGGGTGTCCTGTATTCAGTCTGGTAAACCTTCCACAGCTTCCTCCTCTGTAATATGGGGATAATAGCACTTCCACAGTAAGTTAATTTAGTATTTCGAACAGTGCCTGGAACATAGTTAACGCTTGATAACTGTTTTATTACTATCTTTTGAATACACTCATGAGGTGGCCATTACAATTCTGTCCCTGAGACACCTCCGTGGAACCCCAGGGCTCTGTGGCACACAGTATGGGAAACAACTCACCTCAACTCAACTTCTATTTTGAGCAAAACCAGGAAGTTCCCTGAGGGCAGGGGCCAGGCCTGTCCTCCACACCCACAAAGGCGTGGGATCTATACACAATTCAAGCTCAGTTAGTATTTATTGAGTAAACACTAAGAGACCATCTTGCACATAAAAAAAAAGACGGAAATAGGTGAAGACTGTGTAGCTCGTGGCTGGCCTGATGCTTGAATTTGCCAATAACTATGTATTGAGGATGGTGTTCAGATCTTTTTTTAAAATAAATTTATTTATTTATTTACTTTTGGGTGTGTTGGGTCTTCATTTCTGTGTGAGGGCTTCCACTAGTTGCAGCGAGCGGGGGCCACTCTTCATCATGGTGCGTGGGCCTCTCACTGTCGCGGCCTCTCTTGTTGCAGAGCACAGGCTCCAGACGCGCAGGCTCAGTAGTTGTGGCTCACAGGCCTAGTTGCTCCGCGGCATGTGGGATCTTCCCAAACCAGGGCTCAAACCCGTGTCCCCTGCATTGGCAGGCAGATTCTCGACCACTGCGCCACCAGGGAAGCCCGGTGTTCAGATCTTAATGAGCTCATAGTCTGGCTAAAAAGATAAATACTGAAAACTTCCAGAAAACAAGGGAGGACAGCATAAAAGAGTTCCCCGATTTATGTTGTCCTTCTGGAGCCTCCAAGAATGGGGCTGTCTGTTCATGGCTAATCCTGGCCCCATTCTGTGAGGCTCTGTCTTAACACTGCCTGTCCCCACTGTCTTATTGAATTCTCTGGATAGACTTTCGCAACGAATTTATGTAAGTCTTTAACTCATAACCAGAAAATTTTAGCACCTACTGTGAAATCAGCCCTGCACAGGGCATGGGGTCCTTCAGAAAAGTGTAAGCCATTATGTGACCTCAAGGGCTGCATGGTCTGGTTAAAAAGAAATGTACATAAACCGCCAGGAAACAAGAGATGAAGCATAACGTTGGATGAGAAGGGAAATGTTGGTGTGTGCTATGTGGGCCCTGGGGAGGAAAATAGGGCCAGTGGGGAGGAGTTATAAGGAGGTATATTTGAAAGTGATTTTTAACAAGCAGAACAGAGAGGATGGCACAGGAAAGCAGTAAGTCCCCCATCACTGGAGGTATGCAAGGGAAGTCTGGACATTCCTTCACAGGAATATTGCACAAAGGAATCCAACAGAAGCTGGACAATTTTGGTCTTTGTGTTTCCTACTAATGCAGAGATTTCAAGAGTCTGTGCCTCTATGGAACTTGATGGAACTAAATTTGCATCGTCCAGTTAGGAGCGGTCCAATTTGCCCAAGGACCAGGGCTGCATCTGATAATGTACTTGACAGTAAGTGCTTGGCCTGAACACATAGGAGCTGTGAGTCCTGCACCTGCTCTGTGAGGGGGACATTCCTGCCAGTAGGAAAGCCATAGGTCACCCCTGACCCTGCTCCAGCTATACAGCCCCACGCTAAGGTGTGCTCCTGGCAAAGCTAAGCTGGGCGAAAATCTGGCCACTCACAGGGCTGGTTTTACATCAAAACTGCAACAAGATTGTACCAAAAACATTCTGTGTGTGTGTGTGTGTGTGTGTGTGTGTGTGTGTGTGTGTGTGTCATTAGAAAATATTATCTGTGTTACACCAGAACCATCTGGAAAGGCAAGAAGACACTCGCCTGCTGCCTGACCCTCTGCTCAGCTCAGCAGGCCTGGCGTGGACGATGAAACGCCCTCACCGGCAACAGCTGTCCATCCCTAGAACCTGCACGTCTCTCTAACCTGACTGTGGATACCAGCAAGGTGCCACCCAAATGCAACAGAAACTTGTCCATCGGACTGGACGCCTGTGCCGGCTAGGCAAGCAGAGGAGTGGCCAACCACAGGCCTGAATACCTCTTGGAAAAGCCAGTCCTGTGTCACCTTTGAGGCATAGAAAGTTGCCATCATCCAGCAAGGTTTCAAATGCAACCACTGGCGGATTTTTTTTTTCTTTTAAGGGAAAAAAATACATATGCCTTGTTTGTAAACAGCTAAGAAAAAGAGGCAAAATACCTGGAAAATATATATTTACCAAAAAAAGTGCGGATCCTGGTGATTCTCTTTAATTGGGTTGGAAGGGGTTACTTCATTATGCAGCAAATTAGAAAATTCATAATTTATCATTGCACCCAGTCGAAATGCCACCCAACTGAGTCGCACCCCTGTGAAAACCATCACATAGTAGCAAACTGTCAAGCCTGCTGCAGCCGACGGGCAAAATTAATATGCAAATGTATGCAAGAAATTAAAAAGCAGAATTACCCAGGCAAATGAGGTAGCTATACTTGAATTGTTAGAATTATGAATAATTACTGCGAATTTTCTGCTCCTAATATAACTTGTTTTTTGATAAACAAAGACTTAATTATCGAGATGCGCTGGAGAATTTCCGTGGCGCTCATTAATCTTGCAAAAAAAACAAGTCCCTGGTGCCCAAGCCGTAATGAAGAGCGCGTGCCCTGAATCTTCAGAAAGATCACAGGCACCAGGGTGCCAGGGCTGGAGAAAAAAAATGACAGTGCCAATGTCCCCTCCTGTACCCTGGAGTGTCATAACGTCTTCCACTAACTATCAAAGGGACTTATTTATGCCAGCAGCTGAGCTATAAGTCCAATTTACGACGCCTTGAGCAGTGGTGAAATGATCTGTTGATGTGCGGTGGAAATGCCATCTTGCAGTGGCTGCGCGGGTCCCGATGATACCAACATGATGAGGGCCCCGCGCTCGGGCGCTAATGGATGCCGCGCGACAGACCGGAATCCACAAGAGGCCCCATCTTTTAGGACCGGTCTCTGTGGTTCTCCATTAATCTTGGTTGTGCAGTTCGCTGGTGTCCATGGGAACAAGGGCATTATCATAAACACGGGTTTTAAATTTTCCCATTAAGGGTGGCAACTCCCAGGGACAAGACTGGGCAGCGGCAAGGACCGGGGTCCTCGCCCTCCCGAGGATGGGTGGGCCAGGGATGCCGTCCTTTCTGCGGATTGGGGACCAGGAGGCAGAGGCAGCGGGAAGGGGCCCGTGAGGGCTGTTTGCAGCCCAGAAGAGCTGCGGGGACAGCAGGAGCTGAGCTCACTTACCAGAAGTTCACAGAGGGCCCATCGCCCCCAGGTCCTCCCAGCGCACAGCCGAGGGGCCTGCTGAGCGCCTATTATTACTTAAAACCTGGCATCTAAGTGGGAATGACTGAGTTCCCGTCATCATTAGGCCGATTAGCGCCATAATAAACCCTCACAGATCATAAGGCAAAATTACAAAACATCACTTCTGGAGCTCTGCGGTGACCGAGAGGCTCCCAGCTGCCTGCATTTTCAAATACCTCCTCTCTGAATTCAAGTCCCCAAATACCCCGATGTCTTGACCGAGCCACTTCACTGTGTAGGCAAATTGTCACCCTTTACACCAGGGCATCTGTCATTCTTATACTCAATGCCGCTCACCTCCCTCCCTCCCTCCCTCTCTCTCTCTCTCTCTCTCTCTCTTTCTCCCACCCTCCGTCAAGTTTCTGTGCAAAACCCTTGGGAACACAGCACCCTATCCAGGACAGGCTTGTGTATCTCCTGCATTCAACTTAATAAAAAAAGAAAACACCTCTGCAACTCAGGTAGGAACGGTGTATCTCTGACATCGTTATTTTTATGCAGAACTTGGAGCAGCTCCTCTCGTGGTCCTTCACATTCCCTGAGATGAATTCCCACCAGGGACCTGTGACGGGGTTGTAGGGGTGAGAAGACAGGAAACCTCCACCTTCACCGCTCAGGCTGACTCCTGAGGGGAAGGCCTGGAATCATCACCCTCCCTCCCAAGTGGAAGGCAGACGGGAACCCTTCATTCTCTACACCTTCATCCTTCCTCTGTTGGACATGTAACCAACAGGTGAGATGAGTTGCTACTAAGAGCCCGGCGCTGGCAGGACACAGTGGAATATGAGACACCAGAGAGATAGACCTGAGCTTCTTTTCAAACTCTTCCACTTCCAAAGCTGTGTGACCTGGAGCAAATCGCTTGCTGTCTCTGAGTGCTATATCATCAACGGCAAGGTGGGAGCAGAGTTGTGGCAAGAATAGAAAAACCTCATCGCAGTCACAGGCACGTGACAGATAATTCGTATTTTGTTATTGGGCTAAAAAAAATGAATTAGGCCCAGTCCCAGCTTACCCTCAGGAAGGGTAGAGTCCGAGCGGGGTGTAACAGGGGCCAGTACCCCAAAATTAGCCAGTGATGATGAGACAAGCCAGGCAGCCTGGCCTCGGCAGGGGTTCCTGGGGACTGGAGTAGTCGGGGAGGGTTGACAGACATCCCTCCCTCCAGCTGCACCCCCTCCTCTCTGCTCCAGGACTTGGAGCCGGAGCCCTGCGAAGGGCAGGGACAGCTCCCCGCCAGGTGCAGAGGAGGAAGGAGAGACTGGTGCCCCCTGTCTACTCCCTGGTCCTCCGAGCATCATCTGGGCTTGCTTCTCCCACCACCAACCCCACAGCAGAGGTCCTTTCCTTTGGCAGCAGCTGAATCCCATTTGCCCTTTCTTCAACACTTCTCACACCAGCTCTCCCATGCCCCAGTCTGAGGAGACCAAGCGTCAGCCCTGAAAGTCCCAGGAACACCCTATATTCTGGGCAAACCAGGATGCTTGGTCACCTGCCCCACTTCAGAGACCCCAGCACTACAAGAAGCGTCCGCTAAGTGCTGGTAATTCCAGCTTCTCCCCTCATCCCCCAGCCCTGGGGGCCTGCCTCCTGATCCCAGGATATCTTAATGTGCTCCTTCAATGACCCGAGAAACAATCTCATAGCCAGTTAACACCTCTTCATTTTTAATTATGCTAAAATATACAGAACATGGAATTTACCATTTTTACCATTTTAAGCGTACAGTTCAATGGCCTTCTGGTGCATCCACACTGGGTTGTGCAACCATCCACCACCACCCATCTCCAGAACTTTTTTCGTCTTGCAAAATGAAACTCTGTCACCCTTAAACAATAATTCCCCATCCTCCCCTTCCCCAGCCCCTGGCAACCACCATTATGCTTTCTGTCTCTATGAATTTGACTGCTCTGGGTACCTGACAGAAGTGGAATCGTACAGTATTTGTCCTTTGGTGATGGGCTTATTTTTACTTAGCATAAGGTCCTCAAGGTTCAACTGTGATGCAGCACGTGTCAGAATGTTCTTCCTTTCTAAGGCTGAATAATATTCCATTGTATGTATATACTGCATTGTGTTTATCCGTTGATCTGTTGATGGACACTTGGGTGGCTTCTAACTTTTGGCTATTTTAAATAGTGCTGCTATGAACGTTGGTGTGCAGATATCTGTTCTAGTCTCTGCTTTCTTTGGAGGATACACCCAGAAGGGAAGTTGCTGGACCATATGGTAATTCTATGTTTAATTTCTTGAGGAGCATCATAGCATCTTCTGTAACAGCTACACTGTTTACATCCCCACCTGCAACACACAAGGGTTCTGATTTCGCTACATCTTTGCCAACGCTTGTTCTCTGTTCTTCTGATCATAGCCATGCTAATAGGTGTGGAGTGGAACACTTCTTTAACTTTGCTCTGCTGGAACAACTCTTGTGGTTCCATCTCCTGTTGGACCCTGGCCGATACAGGCTTCCTGGGGGAGGTGTAATCTGCCCAAGGCATTGGAGGCTGAGGTCCGTGGAGGGGTGTCGAGATGCAGGCAGCTGGACAGGGGACCACGAGGCAAGACCAAGCACACAGAGAGGAGGGGGCCGGGAGGGGTGTGATGGGGCAGGGCTGACAGGGGTTGCAGACGCTGGATTCTGTTCTCTCAGCAACCTGTCCCCATCGCTGGAGGAAGTGTCCTCTGACCGCAAACCCAGCAGTGTGCTGCAGACCAACATCTCCCTAGGCATCCAAGGAGTCGACCTGGGAAACCTTCCAACGAAGCAAGCTGCCCACGGAGCAGATGAGCAGATTGAGGTCTACCGAGGGGCAGTGGGTCAGCAAAACCCACAGAGAGCTCAGCCTCCTGATACCCTGGCCCCGGCATCTCTCCTACAAGCCAACCCCGGTACAGAGAGAATAGCCGCCCTCTCCTTCCCAGGCCCTCACTGTGATAACAATAGTCACCAGCTTTGCTTGAGCACTCACAACAGACCAAGCACTTTACGGGCCGAATGCAGCTGCCCAAGGTCGGCTCCATCACTGTTCCCACTTTGCAAAGGAGGAAACGGAGGCTTAGGGAGCTTGAATGACCTGTCAAGCTAGGAGAGGAAGCAGGGCCAGGATTTGAACCTGGAGGGCTGACACCCAACCCCTCCTTTCCACCCCTCCCTCTGCCCTGTGACTGGGTGGGGGGGCGAAGCGGGGCAGGTTTCCCAAGGAAGAACCTTTCCTGCAGCTTCTTGTCGGTGGGGAGCTGCAGAGGAGGTGAGAGGTGGATGCTGAGAACTTTCCAGCAACAGTTGCAGCCGGTGAGTTGACTTAGGGTTTCTATGGCAACACGTGGAGGCAGAGGTGGTAATTGGGAGAGATGGCGTGAGCCCAGAGCTGGCAGGGCAGGCCTGTCAAAAGTCCTGAACGAGGCAAGCACTTTCTCTATTATGTTTCCTGCCTGTATTTATAATTTATTTAGGAATGGGTTTTCCCCCTAAGCTCTTTCTGTGGCTGCAGCGAGGTGGGCAGGCAGCGTGGGGGGATCTGGGGCATTCCGCACTCACCCTGCACAGCGCCTGGGGTCACAGGGGTCCCAGGGGTGGACCACCGCATGGGTCTGGCCGTGACCCCTGCTCTGTGGCTGAGCAGGCGACAACAGCGAGAGACTGGCCAGCCCACAAGGCCAGGCTCCCGCAGTGCTCAGGGCCCACCATGACCCAGCCAGCTCCCCTCTCTGCCTCGGGGCCTCTCTGGCTTTTTAGATGAGGGTCTGCCTGAAAATTCAGTGGAAATTCCAGACCCTCGGCTCAGGAAAAGGTACTTACTTACAGGACATCGGGGTTTGTAAACCCCCCTAAAGCCGTGTGGGAAGCATCGGGGTGCACAGACCGCAGGTTAAGCCCCCCTGGGCTTGACACCAGACCTGCTAGGGGCGGGCAGGCCCCAGTTCAAGGCCAAATCCGCAACACCTGGCACAGGCTTGTCACGCTGCTGGAATTCCACCTGTCTGTGGAACGATATCAGGAGTGAACTCCAGGTAGAGTCTGATGCCCATTTTGCAGATGAGAAAACTGAGGCTCGGAGAGGGTGAGCAATTGTGCAATGGGAGGTCTGACCCCAAAGCCCGGCCCCATCCTCTCAGCCTGAGAGGTTAGCATGTCTTGAGCACTTAGGCACCCAAGCACATGGATGATTTGTCTCGTTCCGTCCCTATAACGACCGTGGCAGCAGGTTCTAGCACTGAACCTACTTTACAGCTGAGGAGACTGAGGCACAGAGAGGTTAGGCAACTCACCCAAGGCTCTCAGCGGGTGAGTGGCAGAGCTGGGATTACAACCAAGCTGGCTGCCTCCAGGGCTCATGGGCCCACCCAGTGGGCTACATCACCTTCCCCAGGGGTTTGGCTTGGGTCTTAGAAAGCGGAAACATCCTGGCCCCCCAGGACCTTTGAGAGGCAGCAGCGTTTGGAGCCAGAGGCTGGGCACTGAAGCCAGACACACACCCCCAACCCCCAGTGACTCCTGGCTCTAGCACTTGCTGGCTCTAAGAGCCTTGGGCCTTAGCTTACCAAGGTGGTGTGGAGGGGTGGTTAACATAAAGACACCTACCTGAGATGTCTACAGAACATCTGGCACAGGGCTGCACACACAGCTGGGGTGACCTCAGAAAGTGCTTAGTGCCTGGCATAGAGGGAATGGCCCTCAGCGCTGGAGGCTGCTGCCTTGTCAGTGTCATCATTGATGAAGACGGCCCACACCTCCGCATCCATCGTGACCATGGAAAAACGGAAGCATGTGTGTGCTGGGAGGGGGGTGGGCCCACAGAGAAAGCGGTGAGCAGGAGTCTCGGGTGGGGTCTCAGCCTCTCTGTGGCTTATCCCCTCCTGCACACCCACCCATGAACCAGGGGTGGCAGTAACAGCTCCCAGCTCTGGGTGCTTCTGTGAACATTAAATGAGATAGAACACGTGAAGTGTTGAGAGCAGCTCCCGCCCTGGTAGTCTTATTAGCTGCTGGGGCCTGTTCTGCCTCACAGCTTCAACAGAGGTGCCTTGTCAGGTCGTCAGTGCACTTTTGCCAGGCCCCAGCCTGGGCACCAGGGTGGGCAATGAGACACAGCCTCCAGGCTCGAGTTCACCATTGCACGTGGACAGCAACTGCCCTTACTTAGTGCTTCTGTGAGAATGACTGAACTGAGCCCCACGAAGTTAGAGTACTTACTGCAAGACCTGGATGGGTTTAAGGAATTAGAGCTTCAAAGAGGACAAAATGGTAGGGA
>NW_006798529.1:115818-127292 GCF_000442215.2 Lipotes vexillifer | reverse complement strand
CACAAAATGGTAGAGAAAGAGCATCCCACGCAGAAGGAACAGCACAGGTAAAGGCCCGGAGGCAGGAGGTTTGAAGGTCACTATTAACACATAGAATGCCTTTATGCAAACTAGACAAAGGCACCCTTCACCCAGGTGCGTGAGTCCTCAGTCTAAGGGGTACGGCTTGGTGAGTGAGCACTGGGCTGGATGTTGTGCTCTACTCGCCCCCTGGCTGGGAGCCCTTGTGCAGTGAGCAACCTGTGCAACCATACGCAGCACCCCTGGGTGTTCAAGAGAGTGAAGAAGTGTTTGATGCTGCTGGAATGTGAAGCCCATGAGAAGAAGGGAACAATGATGAGTGGAGTTGGAAAGATCAGCTGGGGCCATCTCCTAGAGCAGGGAGAGCAAACTCAGTAAGGCTGGGGCTGCCTCCAGTCCCCCTGGATCGTCTGCCTAGAGTAGGATGTGGAATGCAGAGAAAGACACAGAGAAGATGCATCTGAAAGAGAGTGGAAATCGATTATTGATGCCTGCCGGGGCACAGGAAGAGAGGGAGCAACAGAGGCACCAGGTAACAGGTGTTCTCCTTGCCTTAGAAGGGGCAGCAACCTAAGAAGTCCCATTTCATTCCAGTGGGGCTTCCCAGAGAATTTTCCTCACATGACGTTTGTGTGGGGCAGAGAGAGACCACAGCTGTATGCACTCCCAGTCTCCCTTGCATTTAATTCCCTCCCAGATAAGCAAAGTGAAGGGAAGTGGGAAGAGGGGAAAAAAATCCACCAACTTCGGCAGAATGAAGCTGCAGCAGTTTCACTGAGATGGGCCTGCCTCTGCCTTATGCAGACAGATCCTTGGGCACAGACACTTGCCCCCAAGGAGTTTGTGAGATGGGAGCAGCTCTCAAAATTAATTTTTAATTGGCACGCCCTCACAGGGGGGAGGAACAAAGAAGGGAAGGAGCTGGTGGGGAGAAGCCTCTCTTTCTGCTCAGAACCCAACCTGGGTTCTGTTCTGAGAGCGTCTAAGCTGTGTTGTGCCCTGCAGTAGTGATGGGCTCCTGGATGCTTGTGCCCTTGAAATATGGCCAGTCCAAACCAAGATACAAGTGTTAAACACTCATCAAATTTTGAGGACTTAGTACCCCCCCAAAAAGTGTGAAATATCTCATTAATAATTTTTACATCAATTACATATATTGAAATGATAATATTTTGGACAATTGGATTAAATAAAACATATTGCTAAGATTTATTTCTCTTTTTTTATGTGGCTACTAGGAATTGACGGTTCCTTATGTGGCTTGATCCATGCTTCTACTGGACCACACTGCTCTAAACACCCTGCAGAGGACTCTGGCCAGGGCTGGGACTGGATCCAGAGCTGGCATCTCTGGCCACAGATGTATTGAGAAGGGTATGTCCCCATCCTCCACTGGGCCCCTTCCTATACAGTTCAAGAATTCCAACCCAAAATCCCAAAGGAGGGCCCTTGTGGTCTCATTTCATGAGATTTGTGTTCTTCCAAGGGAATCTCTCTTTTCCTTTTAAAAATTGTATTAATAGACTTCATTTTCTAGAGTAAAAATTGAGGGCAGAGGGTTCCCATGAATCTCTCTCCCTCTCCCACTCAGAATTTCCCCTTTAATTAACATTGTGCATCAATGTTACAAATACACTTGTTACAACTGATGAACCAGTATTGATACATTATTATTAACTAAAGTCCACAGTGGACATTAGGGTTCATGCTTGGTGTTATACATTCTATGGGTTTGGATAAATGTGTAATGACATATATCCACCAAGTATAACATGATACAGGATAGGTTTACTCTCCTAAAAATCTCCTGTGCTCTGTCAACTCATCCCACCCTTCCCCCAACTCTAGCAACCACTGATCTTTTTTCTGTCTCCATAATTTTGCCTTTTCCAGAATGTCATATAGTTGGAATCCTACAGTATGTGGCCATTTCAGACTGGTTTCTTTCACTTAGCAATATGCATTTAAAGCTTCTCTATGTCTCTGTGGCTTGATAGGCCTTTTCTTTTTATCACCGTAGAGTATTCCATTGTATGATGAACAAGTTTGTTGAGCCATTCACCTATAAAAACACCTTGGTGGATTCTAGTTTGGGGTGTTTTTTTAAATTGAAGTGTAGTTGATTTACAATGTTGTGTTAATTTCTGCTGTACAGCAAAGTGATTCAGTTATATATAAATATATATATATATTGTTTTTTATATTCTTCTCAATTATGGTTTATCTCAAGATATTGAATATATTTCCCTGTGCTATACAGGAGATCCTTGTTTTCATCTACTACCCCAAACTCCCCGCAAAAACCATGGGTGTTTTCTTAATGGATTTCAAAAAACTAGATTCTTCTGTTCTCACCCTATTACTAGTTTAGCAGAATAAAAGCACAGTTTTGGACATAGTGAGAGGAACCAGGCAACCTAGTACGTGGATGGCAGGTGTGCAAACTGCTGCACTGTCCTCAAGGGTGTGACTCATATGTCCCCCTGGGGGTAGGGGATGGAGAGGAGAGGTGCGCCCAGGGGGCTGGGGCTAAGGAATGCCACTTGAGCACCTGCTGCCCCCAAAACAAACCGGAGATACAGGACTCGATGAAAACCGAGCTCAAAAGGGGGAGGGGAGGCAGAGAAGGGTCTTCCATCAGCTGAGCACACGCCAGTGCCAGGTGACCACTGACCTTTTCATCCCCCTGCAACCCTGTGGAGTCCAAATTATTGACCCTGCTCTACAGCTCAGAGAAGCTATGTTACCTGCCTGAGGGCACACAGCAAGTTAAGCATCAGAGCTGATTCTGGATGCCAGGCCACCGGACCCCAAGGCCATGCATGTCCATTCCAAAGCGATACATGCTTCTGCCCCGGGAGCCTCTTTGGGATGGAGTATCTATTTCATCTTGGGATCTTGCCCCAAATTTCCATTTCAACATCTTTTACAAGTGTAATTTCCATGAGAGTATGGCCTTGCCTGTTCTTGTCACTACTGTATCTGCAGTGCCCAGCGCAGTGCCTGTCACACAGAAGGTGCTCAGTAAGTATCTGTTGAGTGAATAATGAATAAATAAATAGGATATGATCTACTCCCTCTGGGAACTCACAGTTTAGAAGAGGAGAAAGACGAGGAACACAGCTGGTTGGAAAGCCCCCTGATAGAGGGTAGAGGTAATTGGTGCAGCTCAGGTGGGTCCCCTGATCCAACCTGGGGTGTGAAGGAGGGCTTCCTGGAAGAGGTAATGGTAATTACCCGAGTCTCAAGGAGGAACAAGAGTCAGAAGAGGTGAGGGAAGGAAATCCAGAGCAGAAACGCAGGGAATAGGACCAGTAGAGTGAATGGTTAGAGGTGGAAGCTTGGGCTGACCATCAGTGGCCTTGTGAGCAACAAGAAGGATGCTGGAGGCTACCCTACAGATCCAGGGCAATGATCCCCAAAGGAATGCAATCTATGTGCAGGCAGTGGGGCAGGCCCCCACATGGAGGGAGACCCAGTGCCCTGGACGGGTGTCAGGGCAGGCGAGAGTATTAGAGAAGCTGAACAGCCCCAGTCAGACCTGGGTCTGGGGCCAGCTGCAGGACATCGCCTCCGGCAAGACACATCCTCACCTGTGACGTGGTAGGCATGTAAGGGTTATGGTGAAGGTTACATGCATTGATGCAAGCACAGGGCCTGGCACACAGGAAGTGCTTGATAAATAGGAATCATCGTTATTGATAAATAGTAGATATTATCATTATTTATCAAACAAGTACATAGGGAATTTTTTTTTAAGGTTGAGAAACACCGTCCTAGGGAGCTATTTAAAGGGTTTTAAGAAGGACCCTGATGGGATCTGATTTGCAATTTAGAAAGATCACTTGGGCTGCCTTGTGGAAGATGGATGAGAGGCGGGGAGTCAGACCAGCCAGGAGGCGATTTCAGCCAAGCAGGTGAGAGAGGATGGAGTCAGGTGTTGGGAGGCTGGGGGAGAGGTGCCCAGATGGAGGCAGCTGAGGCAGGGGACTCAGCAGGGCTGGCTGATGGATGGGTCTCAGGCGAGGATGGAGGTAAGCATGAGAAAGACTCATTTGGAATGTCAGTGGAGAAAGCCAGACCAGCACCCGTATTCAAGTGAACAACTGAAGCAAGCAGGAGGGCTGGGGCCGCCCAAAGCCAGCCCCCTCAAGGAGAGTCTGGTGGCGGCTTATGACCTCTGAGAAGGCTGTGACCATCCAGGAGTCAGAGTGACCATGGTCGCCTCCCCTAAGGCATTCTCTTTGGAGACGAAGTGGATGCCTCTCACCACTGCTTTTTTTTTTAAGTGAAGCATTTTAATTGATTTACAGTTTTGTGCTAGTTTCTAGTGTACAGCAAAGGGTATATATACACTTTTTTACATTCTTTTCCATTATAAGTTATTACAAGATTATGACTATAGTTCAGTAATGCCATTTGCAGCAACACGGATGGACCTAGATATGATCATACTAAGTCAAGTAAGCCAGACAGAAACAAATATATGATATCACTTACACATGGATTCTAGAAAAGCTGATACAAATGAACTTGTTTACAAAACAGAAGCAGACTCACAGACGTAAAAAACAAACTACGGTTACCAAAGGGGAAAGAGGGGGGATAAATTAGGAGTCTGGGAATAACAGATTTACACTACTATATGTAAAATAGATAAACAACAAGGTCCACCATTGGCTAATTTTTGACTGATTGACTCTGCAAAGTCAGTCATAATATCTCCTAGGCTTGGCAACACCGAATGCATATTTTAGGTTTCCACAAAGTATTTGGAGTCCTTTTAGCTTGGGGTTGGGGAAAGCTCATTCAAAACACCCTTTGGAACAGTCATGTCCCAGCATTATTTACAGAACACCATTGTTCCATTCATAGAAAGAGAACACAATATGTTCTTAGGGAGACACTCGTGTTCATTTCTGGTTCTTTTATAAAGTCGTGATCAACGTCACTTGTCAGGTGGACACGTTGATCCAGACTGACAGCCCATCCCCCCGCACTGACTTTTTTCATTGTGTTTTTCATTCACATCGGTAATTACCCTGTTCTTTTGCCTGGTTCGTTCTCTCCTCGCCCTTTGCATTTAGCCATTCTTCTTAACATTCCCTATAATCATACTTAATACTTTGAAAATTAATAGCTGTCCTTTCATGATTTGTCTCTCTTTTGTGGCATCTCTCATTGCCTCTCCCAGTTCTGTGCCTGCAACATATGAGGTACACTCCCTGAATTTAAGATCCAAGTTCATTAAACTACGATACACGGGAGAAACCATTGGTGACAGCAAAACAAGGTCCCTCAATCCCCGTTGCTCAAGGCTCAGTAACAGATGAGAGCACAAAATATCTTTGGGATAGAGTATTTACAAACTAAAGGAATTGCATGTCATTAATCACAAGTTCTTAAAAATCAGTCTTCTCTTATTTGTTCTATCTAGCTAAATGGCCCTGGAAATATAGTCTGCGGTTGGCTCGATAAATGCAAGTTGAAAATCATAATGTTCTCACCCAGTTTCCAACTCATACATCGTGGTATAGATTTTTTTTCTGCTAGCATTCTCCAGTCCACTAAATATTCCAGACATACGAGAGTCTTCATTTGATTCAATCTAATAACTTTTTTCATCAATATGACTTTTGAGAATGCATCGGAATAGCAAATTAAATATTATTTATGACTTTAATTTGTGTCTTATTTGGATTTTACATTCACAGGGCCAACTTGGCTATCATCATTATCATATTGTTTTAGACTACTCTGAAAATTAAAATCCACTCTCGTCTTTAAATGTTTTATTGTGCTTGTCGTCCCTGTTTTGTGCCATATCGAACATGATTAATTCTGTTAGCCAAGTGCATATGGTCTGCCTGGCCACCATCCATTATCTTCCTCGTGGCTGTCTGCGAATGAGCGCTTTATTATTAATTTTTTCATCTTTTCAATTACCAGATGTGCTCCCCCAATCCGGGGGTTTCTGCACTGTCCAAATCCAAACGGCTGCAGTGACCACCTGGGTGGTCTGTCCCCATTCCATGTCCCCCTCCCCCTCACTCACCGCACAGGCCACCCCGGCTTCCCGTCAGTTGCTGGAATGCTCGGAGCTCTCTCCTGCCTCTGAGCATCTTCACATGCCTTTCCCTCTGCATGCAATGCTCTTCCCTCACTTTCCCTGTGGCTCCCTCTCAGCTTCAAGGTCTCTGCCTCAGAGAGGTCTCCTTGGACCATTTTCTAAATTAAGCTAAATTAAGCTGCATCTCCACCACCACCTCCTCCTCCATATTTCCTGCATCATGGGGCCCGGTCCTTTCCCCTCCTAGCACACACCTCTATTTGGAATATTTGTTTACTAATTACTCTGGATTGTCTGTCCCCCAAATGGAATGTCAGCTACTTCAGGGCAAAGATTTTGTCTTCCTTGTTTATTGCTGTGTCCCAGAGACAGTCCAGAAAACTTAGGGCCCATGAGAGAGAGGAGGGGAGTGAGGGAGGGAACTGACAGCAAAACATCCAAGACAGAGGAGGCTCCTGGCTCACATCAAGCCTAGACAATCTTTAGAAATCTTCTCTCCCTGCTTACTCCCTTCTAGAATGTCCGAGGTCTCACAAAGCAGCTCAAAGCAGAGAATGACAAGCATTTGCTCACACCCTCTGGTGAGTCTTAAACACAAAGAAATAAGTAACAAAGGGATTAAAAGGGTCTTTGGATTCCATGGCCACTTCAGGAGATTTTTTTCTGATGGTAAAATTAAAATAATTCTCCATTGAATGTTGTCAACACCAGAAAGGACTGTGGTCTCTGCTTTTCCATGGAGTTTTTAGAAATGGGCTGACAGGGCCTGGAAGCAGTGATGCCCTAGAAGCAATAAGCACACGTACGCTCAGATCTTGGCTTCTAAGTACCCTTATCCACTGAAGGGAACCAAGGCTCCATAGAAAAAAGGCTGATCTCAGGGCTTCGGCAGGAAATATCTAAGATGAGCCTGGAATATTTTAGTGTGCCAAAACGTAAGAAAGTAATCAAAGAAAGATGAAAAGATGTCAGAAGGACACAGGAGGCCATTGGAAAGGGCTCCCACTGGCCAATTCTGGGATAGTTGAGCAATGAAATAAATAGTGACAGTAATGGGTTATAAACCATCAAATAAAATAATTAGAATTCATGGTCCATTCTGACATTAAAAAATGAACGAATTTTTTAAGAAAGACTCGCAGTAAAAGGCAAAATCGTCTCGTGGTCAGAAAACTAGGCACAACGGCATTGAAATACCAGGTGTGCCAAAGAGTCACTGAACGGATTTATGAAGAGTTACCTAACCTCACGGCACCTCACTTTGCTCATCTGGCAAATGGGAGCAACGTGAGCACCTGCCTCATGGGGCTGGTGCGAGAAGAAAGTGTGTGGGTCAGTGTGTTCAAAGCACTGAGCAGAGTACTTGGCACTTAGTGAGCACACATGACCATCATTATTATGACCATGATTTTTGTGATCATCTTTATGACTGACCTGGGCACTGACCATAGGCAGACATTGACCAAAATGACTTTGAGGAAGCTCAAGGAGGCTGTGTTCTATATTCTAGGAGAATCTCTCTGCCTGGATGCCTAGGTGTCTCCTTTAGGTAAAAGGCAGTGCCAGCCCAGTGCCAAGAGGACCATTTCACTGCTCTTGCAAGTTCTTTCCTTCCCAAGTGGACCCTCTCAAGCACTGCAGTAAGGAGGCTCACAACTGATTAAACAAGGCAGAGGCAGTCCCAACTCTGAGGTCTCCAGAGCCCCCAGAATAGCAGTGGTTCCTGGTAGCTATTTAACTGGCCAGAGGACCAACGACTTCACTAGAGAGCATGCTGGGAAATATGAAGGAGGATGCTATGGCATCTAAGAGTTTGTGACTTGCCCAAAGTCCCACAGCAGATCAAGCTCAGCTGCCTGTTTGGAAATCCTGTCTTGGGTATGATTAAAACTTCACAGCGACCTGAAGTGCCAAGGACCACAGCTGGGTCTGTGGGATGGAGGTCCAGGGCTTGATGGGATCATGCAAAGAGTCAGTGCAGAACAAACTGTCCTGAGCCTGGGGTCCTCCAACATGGGGATGAGCCCAAAGGGGCCTTGACAGAGAAGCAGGTCAGGGGGAGGGAAAACTCAGAATGCTGGTTTACAGACACACATCTCAGGTAGGAAAAGGAGGCAAAGTCACCAAGTCAACTGCCTGAAGACTGATTTGAACTCTGATGGGCTTGGGTTCAAATAATAGTTAAACATTTAGGAATATATGATCTGGGGCAAGTTATTTAAGCTCAGTGAGCCTCTGTTTCCCCATCTGTGAAATGGGATTATATTAGTCCCAAGGTCTTGGTGAGTGTCAGTACTGTTCCTTCTCACACTTTGTATAAGGACCATGGTTATAGACAGAGAAATAACTAAGGACTAACAGCTATAAACCACCCGCACGAACCCTCTCACTTCATTCCAGTCAAACTTGCATTAATACGACTTTACATATGATTCAGCAGAGGGCAAAGAGGTTGTGCAGTGCGGTCAGTAAGAATAAGAATGAGATATATTGCATTCTGAGTTGCTTGTTTATTTGAGTATCTTTGGAAATCAGAATACCTCTTACAGTGGATGTGTTCATACAATTAAGTAGCAGCACTTTTTTCTGACTTAGTGGTTCATAAAATAGACACTGTGTCTAACGAAGGAGTGATACCTTAGATATGAGGAAATATGGTTACACTTTTTTAAATGTTTTATTTAGTATTTTTTATGTGCCAGGCACTGTGCTGAGTCTTTAATGGGTATGATCTAATTTAATTCTTAAATCCATTATGTGAGATAAATTCTACTAGAGCCACTTCACCAGTGAAAGAACTAAAGCCCAAAATGATCAAGTAGCCTGCACGAAGTCACATACATAATGTATCTGTCAGGGTTCCCCAGAGGAAATGAACCAGTAAGATGATAGATAGATGATAAATAGATACATAGATACCTAGATACATAGATAGACAGTAGATAGACAATAGATATAGTTATGGACTGAATGTTTGTGTTCCCCCCTAAAATTCATATGTTGAGACCTAACACCCAATGTAATGGTACTAGGAAGTGGGCCTTTGGAGATGATCAGGTCATGAGGCTGGCATCTCGTGAATGGGATTAGTGTCCCTATAAGAAAAAACCAAAGAGCTAGCTACTCTCTCTGCCATGTGAGAATACAAGAAGGCAGCAGTCTTCAGCCCAGAAGACAGCTCCCACCAGAACACAGCCATGTTGGCACCCTGATCTTGGACTTCCAGCCTCCAGAACTGGAAGAAATACATTTCTGCTGTTTATAAGCTACCCAGTTTATAGTGTTCTCTTATAGCAGCTCAAACTAAGATAGGTGATAGATGGACATAAGGTGTCTATGTGGCCCCATCCCAGAAAAAGAGAGTTTTTTTTTTTATATATTAAGATATATGTGTGTGTATATATATATATATATATATATATATACACATATATATATACACACATATATACAGTTGACCCTTGAACAATGAGGGGAGTTAGGGGTGCCAACTCTCCACGCAGTCAAAAATCCACAGATAACTTTACAGTCGGCCCTTCATATAAACAGTTCTGCATCCACAAATTCAACCAACTGCAGATTGTGTAATATTTACTATTAAAAATAATCCACATATAAGTGGACCCACGCAGTCAAACCCATGTTGTTCAAGGGTCAAGTATACAAACACACAGACACACATATATATAGCATATGTTTAGAACCAGAGAGGTAAATATCAGAAGAAACTGTTAAAACAGTTGAAAGTGGTTGCCTCTGGGGAGTAGGGATCAAGCGTGGGAAGGTGGGACCAGGGCTATTGTTTCTCACTAAAAGCTGTGTAGAATGATTTGATTCTAGAATTCATACATGTATGACCAGAATAAAAACTAGAGTATAAACAAGAAAGTTCCAGCAAGATGAACTATCACCAGTTTATATTCTATAAGTCTTACTTCAAATTCTCAGGGTGGAGTCAAGATGGCGGTGTGGGAAGACACAGAGTTCAGGTCTCCCCACAACTAGGGCACCTGCCAGATGCTGGTGGGAGACCCCAGTGCCCAAGAAGACGGGAAGAATCCCCAAGCAAACAGGATCTTGGTTCACAAGCCAGGGGTCGGGCCAAAGCTCCTGCAGTGGGAGCTCTGAGTACAAACCACTGGACTAACAGAGGACCTCAGACCCCAGAGAATAAATATTCATTGGAGTGATGTCTCCCAGAGGTCCTCATCTCAGCACCAAGACCCAGCTCTACCCAATAGCTTATAAACTCCAGTGTTGGAAGCCTCAGGCCAAACAACCAGTAAGACAGGAACATAATACCACTCATTAAAAAAAAGGAAAAAAAAAAATAAGATGGCAAAAAAATAGGTCACATGTAGAGAATGGACTTGAGGACATGGGGAGGGGGAAGGGTAAGCTGGGACAAAGTGAGAGAGTGACATGGACATATATACACTACCAAATGTAAAATAGATAGCTAGTGGGAAGCAGCCGCATAGCACAGGGAGATCAGCTCAGTGCTGTGTGACCACCTAGAGGGGTGGGATAGGGAGGGTGGGAGGGAGATACAAGAGGGAGGAGATATGGGGATATATGTATATGTGTAGCTGATTCACTTTGTTATAAAGCAGAAACTAACACACCATTGTAAAACAATTATACTCCAATAAAGATGTTAAAAAAAATATGTCACAGATAATGGAGCAAGGTAAAAACCTACAAGACCAAATAAATGAAGAGGAAATAGGCAATCTACCTGAAAAAGAATTCAGAGTAATGATAGTAAAGATGATCCAGAATCTCAGAAACAGAATGGAGGCACAGATTGAGAGAATACAAGAAATGTTTAACAAAGATCTAGAAGAATTGAAGAACAAACAGAGATGAACAACACAATAACTGAAATGAAAAATACACTAGAAGGAATCAATAACAGAATAACTGAGGCAGAAGGATGAATAACTGAGTT
Source organism: Lipotes vexillifer (assembly GCF_000442215.2). Classification (NCBI taxonomy): domain Eukaryota; kingdom Metazoa; phylum Chordata; class Mammalia; order Artiodactyla; family Lipotidae; genus Lipotes; species Lipotes vexillifer. Next base: position 116,250 of record NW_006798529.1, on the reverse strand, counting down.
GGAAGACAAAATGGTGGAAATAACTGCTGAGGAGCAGAATCAAGAAAAAAGAATGAAAAGAACTGAAGACAATCTCAGGGACTTCTGGGACACCAACATTCGAATTATAGGTGTCCCAGAAGAAGAAGAGAAAAAGAAAGTGTCTGAGAAAATATGTAAAGAGATTATAGTGGAAAACTTCCCCAACATGGGAATAGAAATAGTCACCCAAGTCCAGGAAGCACAGAGAGTCCCATACAGGATAAACCCTAAGAGAAACACACCAAGACACATATTAATCAAACTGACAAAAATTAAATTCAAAGAAAAAATATTAAAAGCAGCAAGGGAAAAAGAAAAGATAGGGCTTCCCTGGTGGCGCAGTGGTTGGGAGTCCGCCTGCCGATGCAGGGGACACGGGTTCGTGCCCCCGTCCGGGAAGATCCCGCATGC
>NW_006798529.1:110368-115704 GCF_000442215.2 Lipotes vexillifer | reverse complement strand
ACAAAGGAACCCCCATAAGGTTATCAGCTGATTTTTCAGCAGAAACTCTGCAGGCCAGAAGGGAGTGGCAGGATATACTTAAAGTGATGAAAGAGAAAAACCTGCAACCAAGATTACCCAGCAAGGATCTCATTCAGATTCAACAGAGAAATCAAAAACTTTTCAGACAAGCAAACGTGAAGAGAATTCAGCACCACTAAACCAGATTTACAACAAATGCTAAAGAAACTTCTCTAGGAGAGAAACACAAGAGAAAAAAGACCCACAAAAACAAACCCAAAACAATTAAGAAAATGGTAATAGGAACATACATATCAATAATAACCTTGAATGTAAGTGGATTAAATGCCCCAACCAAAAGACACAGACTGGCTGAATGGATACTAAAACAAGACCCATATGTATGCTGGCTACAAGACACCCACTTCAGACCTAGGGACACATACAAACTGAAAGTGAAAGGATAGAAAAAGATATTCCATGGAAGTGGAAATCAAAAGAAAGCTGAGGTAGCAATACTCATATCAGATAAAATAGACTTTAAAATAAAGACTGTTACAAGAGATAAGGAAGGACACTACATATTGATCAAGGGGTCAATCCAAGAAGAAGATATAACAATTATAAATGTTTATTCACCCAACATAGGAGCACCTCAATACGTAAGGCAAATGCTAACAGCCATGAAAGGGGAGATCGACAGTAACACAATAATAGTAGGGGATTTTAACACAACACTTACACCAATGGACAGATCATCCAAACAGAAAATAAATAAGGAAACACAAGCTTTAAATGACACAATAGACCAGAGAGATTTAATTAATACTTATAGAACATTCCACCCAAAAGTGGAAGAATACACTTTCTTCTCAAGTGTGCACACGGAACATTCTCAAGGATAAATCACATCTTGGGTCACAAATCAAGCCTAAGAAAACTTAAGAAAATTGAAATCATATCAAGCATCTTTTCTGACCACAATGCTACGAGACTGGAAATCCATTACAAGAAAAACAACTGTAAAAACCACAAATACATGGAGGCTAAACAGTGCATAACTAAATAAGCAAGCGATCACTGAAGAAATCAAAGAAGAAATTTAAAAATACATAGAAACAAATGACAACGAAAACACAATGACCCAAAACCTGTGGGACACAGTAAAAGCAGTTCTAAGAGGGAAGTTTATAGCAATTCAATCTCACCTCAAGAAACAAGAAAAATCTCAAATAAACAACCTAACCCTACACCTAAAGCAACTAGAGAAAGAAGAACAAAGAAAACCCAAAGTCAATAGAAGGAAAAAAATCATAAAGATCAGAGGAGAAATAAATGAAATAAAAACAAAGAAAACAATAGCAAAGATCAATAAAACTAAAAGTTGGTTCTCTGAGAAGATAAACAAAATTGATAAACCCTTAGCCTGACTCATCAAGAAAAAAAGGGAGAGTACTCACATCAAAAAAATTAGAAATGAAAAAGGAGAAATCACAACTGACACCACATAAATACAAAGGATTATAAGAGACTACTACAAACAGCTATATGCCAAAAAAATGGACAACCATGAAGAAATGGACAAATTCTTGGAAAGGTACAATTTTCCAAGACTGAAACAGGAAGAATTAGAAAATATAAACAGACCTATCACAAGTAATGAAATGGAAACTGTACTTAAAAATCTCCCAACAAACAAAAGTCCAGGACCTGATGGCTTCACAGATGAATTCTATCAAACATTTAGAGAAGAGCTAACACTGATCCTTCTCAAACTCTTCCAAAAAATTGCAGAGGGAGGAACACTCTCAAATTCATTCTACGAAGCCACCATCACCCTGATACCAAAACTAGAAAAAGATATCACAAAAAAAGAAAATTATAGACCAATATCACTGATGAACATAGATGCAAAAATCCTGAACAACGTACTAGCAAACAGAATCCAACAATGTATTAAAAGGATAATACACCATGATCAAGTGGGATTTATCCCAGAGATGCAAGGATTCTTCAATATACACAAATCAATCAATGTGATACACCATATTAACAAATTAAGGAATAAAAACCATATGATCATCTCAGTAGATGCAGAAAAACCTTTTGACAAAATTCAACACCCATTTATGATAAAAACTCTCCAGAAAATGGGCATAGAGGGAACCTACCCCAACATAATAAAGGCCATATATGACAAACCCACAGCATACATCATACTCAGTGGTGAAAAACTGAAAACATTTCCACTAAGATCAGGAAAAAGACAAGGATGTCCACTCTCACCACTATTATTCAACATAGCTTTGGAAGTCCTAGCCACAGGAATCAGAGAAGAAAAAGAAATAAAAGGAATACAAATTGGAAAAGAAGAAGTAAAACTGTCACTGTTTGCAGATGACATGACACTATGCATAGAAAATCCTAAAGATGCCACCAGAAAACTACTAGAATTAATCAGTGAATTTGGTAAGGCTGCAGGATACAAAATTAATGCACAGAAATCTCTGGCATTCCTATACACTAACAATGAAAAATCAGAAAGAGAAATTAAGGAAACAATCCCGCTTACCATCACAACAAAAAGAATAAAATACCTGGGAATAAACCTACCTAAGGAGGTGAAAGACTTGTACTCAGAAAACTATAAAACACTGAAGACAGAAATCAAAGATGACATAAACAGATGGAGAAATATACCATATTCTTGGAATGGAAGAATCGATATTGTGAAAACAACTATACTACCCAAAGCAACCTACAGATTCAATGCAATCCCTATCGAACTACCAATGGTATTCTTCACAGAATCAGAACAAAAAATTTTACAATTCGTATGGAAACACAAAAGACCCCAAAGAACCAAAGCAATCTTGAGAAAGAAAAACGGAGCTGGAGGAATCAGGCTCCCTGACTTCAGACTATACTACAAAACTACAGTAATCAAGACAGTATGGTACTGGCACAAAAACAGAAATATAGATCAATGGTACAGGATAGAAAGCCCAGAGATAAACCCACACACGTATGGTCCCCTAATTTACGACAAAGGAGGCAAGATCACACAATGGAGAAAAGACAGCCTCTTCAATAAGTGGTGCTGGGAAAACTGGACAGCTACACATAAAAGAATGAAATTAGAACACTACCTAACACCATACACAAAATAAAAACTCCAAATGGATTAAAGATCTAAATGTAAGACCAGACACTATAACACTCTTAGAGGAAAACATAGGAAAAACACTCTTTGACATAAATCACAGCAAGATCATTTTTGACCCACCTCCTAGAGTAATGGAAATAAAAACAAAAATAAACAAATGGGGCCTAATTAAACTTCAAAGCTTTTGCACAGCAAAGGAACCCATAAACAAGACAAAAAGACAACCCTCAGAGTGGGAGAAAATATTTGCAAATGAAACAACGGACAAAGGATTAATCTCCAAAATATACAAACAGCTATGGAGCTCAATATCAAAAAAACAAACAATTCAATTAAAAAATGGGCAGAACACCTAAACAGACATTTCACCAAAGAGACATAAAGATGGCCAAGAGGCACATGAAAAGATGCTCAACATCACTAATAATTAGAGAAACGCAAATCAAAACTACAATGAGGTATCACCTCACCCCCTTCAGAACGGTCATTATCAAAAAATCTACAAACAATAAATGCTGGAAAGGGTGTGGTGAAAGGGAACCCTCCTGCACTGTTGGTGGGAATGTAAATTGATACAACCACTATGGAGAACAGTATGGAGGTTCCTTAAAAAACTAAGAATAGAACTACCATATGACCCAGCAATCCCACTACTGGGCATATACCCTGAGAAAACTGTAATTCAAAAAGAGACATGTACCACAATGTTCATTGCAGCACTATTTACAATAGCCAGGCCACAATGTTCATTGCAGCACTATTTACAATAGCCAGGACATGGAAGCAACCTAAATGTCCATCAACAGATGAATGGATAAAGAAGATGTGGCACATATATACAATGGAATATTACTCATTCATAAAAAAGAAAGAAAACTGAGTTATTTGTAGTGAGGTAGATGGACCTAGAGACTGTCACACAGACTGAAGTAAGTCAGAAAGAGAAAAACAAATACTGTATGCTAACACATATATATGGAATCTAAAAAAAACAAGTGGTACTGATGAACCCAGTGGCAGGACAGGAATAAAACGTAGACATAGAGAATGGACTTGAGGAAACAGGGTGGGAGGGGTAAGCTGGGGTGAAGTGAGAGCAGCATCGACATATATACATTACCAAATGTAAAATAGATAGCTGGTGGGAAGCAGCTGCATAGCACAGGGAGATCAGCTCGGTGCTTTGTGATGATCTATAGGGGTGGGTTAGGGATGGTGGGAGGGAGACACAAGGGGGAGGGGATATGGGGATATGGGGATCTATGTATGCATATAGCTGATTCACTTTGTTCTACAACAGAAACTAACACAGTATTGTGAAGCAATTATACTCCAATAAAGATCTATTTTAAAAAAAAGAATAGCATAAGAAATAAAAAACAAAAACAAATTCTCTCTGCTCCACTTTACCAAGTTTCTTCAAGCCTGGGGTCTCCACTTTCTCATCGGGAGAACAGGACAGCCAAGCTGCCTGGGATTCTGAAATCTGACCCCGATGATAAAGACATTTATGTCTTTCTCAATCCTTACAGATCCTCCTGGAAAGAAGATGCATGGCGCCCTAACCAGAGACAGAGGATAAACCAAAGCAGGCGGGAGGCAGCCCTACCCCCTCCCCAGCTGCACTCGTGCCCCTGTCCCTGACAGACCCCAGCCTACCAGGCCCCCTCGCATCTCAGGGGCTTTGCTGGCCTCACCCCTCTGCCAGGAGCACCCTCCCCATCCCCCCACCAGCTGGCTCTGCCTCCCCCCAACTTTAATTTACAGGTAGGTCTGACCTTCCCTGATCACGCCGTTTAATGAGGCCTATCCCATTTTTTCCTATCATTTATAGAAACATGACAGCTATCAACATTTTAAAATTATGTATTATTTATTGCTTTGCTTGTTTATTGCCTGTTATTCCTCAATAGACCGTAAGCTCCATGAGAAAAAGGACCGTGTTTTCCTTTCACAAAGAACCTGGTAGAGAGCAGGCCCTCAACTAAGTGAAGAGCTTTGTCTGATGAATGTCACAGGCCACTGTCCCCACCCCAAACCCCTACACTCCTTCCCCTGTTAGTTTTGACCAGCTCTCCACTTGACCAAGTCCGCAGGCACGAAAGTCTCTAAATTAGGAATTAAAAAGGAAGTGTGGGGACTTCCCTGGTGGCGCAGTGGCTGAGAGTCC
>NW_006798529.1:52599-110312 GCF_000442215.2 Lipotes vexillifer | reverse complement strand
GGGCTTCCCTGGTGGCGCAGTGGTTGAGAGTCCGCCTGCCGATGCAGGGGACACGGGTTCGTGCCCCGGTCTGGGAGGATCCCACATGCCGCGGAGCGGCTGGGCCCGTGAGCCATGGCCGCTGAGCCTGCGCGTCCAGAGCCTGTGCTCCGCAATGGGAGAGGCCGCAACAGTGAGAGGCCCGCGTACCACACACACACAAAAAACAACAGAAAAAGGAAGTGTGGGGTATTCCCTGGCATTCCAGTGGGCTCTGCGCTTTCACTGCCAAGGGCATGGGTGTAATCCCTGGTCAGGGAACTAAGATCCAGAAAGCCACGTGACGTGGCCAAAAAATAAAGAAAAAAGGAAGTGTGGCGTCGATCATTCTGCAGTATCCATGGTTCACAGAAGTAACACTTAACATCCACACTCACTCTGGGCCAGACCCTGTTCTGGGCATCTCAACACATTTCATTCTCATCACAACTCTACTAAGTGGATAAGTGTTTAATCCCCATTTTACAGACGCAGACACTGAGACACAGAGAGCCTGAGTATAGGGGCTTTTGTTTATTCAGCTGAGGGCCTTCCCTTTGCCAGGTTCTATGTGAAAGGAAAACACGGTCCTTTTCCTCATGGAGCTTACGAGCTACTGAGGAATAACAGGGGATAAACAAGCAAACCAATAAATAATACATAATTTTTAAATGTTGGTAACTGTTATGTTTCGATAAGTGATAGGAGAAAATGGGTTGGGCCTCATTAAATGGGGTGGTCAGGGGAAACATAGTGGCCACTGCGTAGGAGCCCTCGGGATGGGCTGGATACAGTCCTGGGAAATTTTCACACTGTTTTCTTCCTCCTCCATCTCATCGTGTCATACTGTCCCTCACACATACATACACACACACACACACACACACACACACACACACACACACTCACTACAGTTACCAAAACACCCAAAGGTCCCGCGGCTGTCGAGCTGAGAACTGCCATTTGAACCCAGGGCTCAGGGCCTCAAAAGCCCACGTGCTCTGCTGCTTCTTGTGCTTTTGTCCTGAAAAAACAGGAGGGCGGGGAGAGGAGGGGAGGGATAGGAAAAGAAAAATCAGCCAGCGTCTCCGCTAAACACTCCTAGTGGCGGGCAGCTCGGTGATGAAATACACCGCCAGCCGAATGACAGCCATTTCTACTGAGAAGGGGAAAGCCACCTACCCGCTTTTAAGACTAGGCTTCAGGATAATTGAAGTGACAACTCTTATAATCCTTGTGTAATGAAGATTATTTTGAAACAAAAACTTTTTTTCTTATCTTTTTCTTTTACCAACTTGCATGGAGATTTTTCTTTTCAGAAGGAGGTGTTTAAGGCTCTGAGCCGGTAACTCAGCCTCAATCCTTTACACTTGGACCCTGTGTTTTGACGACAGATTCCAGGAGCACGGTGGGAAGGGCAGACGGAGAGCCCCGAGCCCTGCTGGACGTGACAGGTTGCCCAGGGATGAGGTGATCCACCAGTGGTCGCTCTCCATCCCCCGCAGAACTCACAGGGCTGGGAAGTGGCATGCAAGGCAGTAAGGGAGAAACCCATCTCTGGAAACTGCCCCTCGTGGAGGCCCACCTGAAGTCAAAACCAGAGTGAGATGTGGAATCGACTCTAGCATAATTCTGTGTCCTGGATCTCAGGGCAAGAGCTGCAGCCTCCTGTGCTTACCTTGAGAATCAATTCCATCTTCTATCGATTGTACGGCCTGTATTCACCTTTCCGAACTTTCTTTTCACTCTCCCCATGAGCATTTTCTGCTTCTAGCAATAGCTGAGAACTCCTTTAGGGCAGGGGTCATATCCTTTTACTTTCTGTTATGGGTTGAATTGGACCGCTACCGCCCCCCACCCCCGCAAAAAAAAAAAAAAAAAAAAAAAAAAAGATATTTACATCCTAATCCTTCATACCTGTAGCTGTGACCTTATTTGGAGATAGGATCTTTGCAGATGATCAGGTTAAGATGAGGTCGTTAGCATGGGCCCTAATCCAATAGGGCTACATCCTTATTGAAGGGGGATATTTCTTCTCAGAGAAGCACACAGAGAAAATGCCATGCGAAGATGAATGCAGAGATCGGGGAGATGCTTCTATAAGCCAAGGGACCAAGGAACACTGAGAATTGCCAGCAACACCAGGAGTCAGGAAAGAGGCCTGCAATGGATCCTCCCAAACCACCCTCAGAAGGAACTGAGGTCAGTTCAGCCGGCTGACACCTTGATCATAATTTCTGACCTCCAGAACTGTGAGGCAATAAATTTCTGTCGTTTCAACCGCCCAATTTGAGGTACTTTGTTCCTGTAGCCCAGGGAAAAAATACAATTTCCTATTCAGGGTTCAGCCCAGCACTTGATATACAGCAATTGCCCCAAAAATGCTGGTGATGTAAATGAACATACGCATGGCTGAGGCACCCGTGCCCGAGTTCCTTGCCAGGGTGCTGGCTCTCCTATCCCCACTCACCTGGGTTATCCTTCAAGGTCAAGGTGAGCTGAGCCTCCTCTGGTCACGCGATGATTGAATGATTCCTCCATCCTCAGGTGGTCTTAGGGGACTGTTTTCTTTGACATCCCCTTTGCTCGATGGGTCGCGCCCCTTCTCTGCCACCTCCCAGCTGCCCTCCCCTCTCTGGAGTTCCCCGAGGATTAGGGTCTACCCTGGCTTTTCTCTTTGGCCCATCTCACTTCTCAGTTTTCTAGAAACCAGAGGAGGTAGGCGCTACCCAGACCTCCATCACATCTGTCACCTCCACAGAACCCCATTCCTAAGATGTGTTCACTAAGTTTTGAAGGAGGTGAACGATCACTTCTCAAAGCTTATTTGAGAAGGAAACACAAGTCACAAATCACGTTTGAATGACTCTTTAAAGAAGTGATTTCAATTCAATGACCCTTTAAAGAAGTTAGCAGTTGTAGAATCCCCGGAAAGAAGATGCTGTGGCTTGAACTGTGTTCCCCTCCCCAACCAAATTCATGTGCTGAAGGCCTAACCCGCAGAACCTCAGAATGTGACTTTATTTGGAAAGAGGGTCATTGCAGAGGTAATTAGTCAGGTTAGGATGAAGTAAGTCATACTGGAATAGGGTGGGGCCCTGGTCCAACATGTTTGGTGTCCTTACGAAAAGGAAAAATTTGGATCAGAGACAGAGAGGCACACAGAGAGGGAGGCTTGGAATACACCCTTCCCCAGCACCTTCAGAGGGAATGCGACCCTTCAGACGCCTTGACCACAGACTCCCAGCCTGCAAAAGTTTGAGACAAGAAATCTCTGCTGTCTTCAGCCACAACCCAGCTTGTGGCCCCAGGAAATTCATGCAGTAGATAATGTTACCTGTGTCCATTTTACAGTTGAGGAATAGAGGCTCAGGGGAAGAGGGTTGCCCAGGGCTTGGGGCTGGTAGGAGGCAGAGATGGACGGCTTACCCTAGGCCCCCAGCGACCTGAGCTGGTGGGAAGCTGGTGATTTTTTTGTGATTTCCTGGGCAAGGATTGAACAAAGGGCCTTAGAGGCACAGAGACTCCCTCCAGTGGAGCCCTGGTTAGGGGGACCGAGGCCTGGAAGCTGCTGGCCTGTGTAATGATTTGTGGGATCTTTACTGCATCTTCTAAGAACCAGTCCCCAAAGGGCTGCCCTCTGAAGTTACACAGGCAGGAGTGATGGTAGCAGGACCTGGTGCGGGGAGGTTCTTACATGTGTTTGTGCAGCCCTGGGTGAGGCTCACTGAGTGACCCTCCTCCAAGACACAGGGAAGGATGGACAACCAGCTCCAAGGAGCGGGACGTCATCTTTGGGCCCCAGCCCCGCCCTTGGTTGCATCTGAATCATGCACCAACATCACCGACGTGCAAGTACTCCCCCCCCTGCCCCACACACACACGAGCTCGACACACTGTCTCCCCTGCTTTCCTGAGTCATCCTGGTGAGGCAACATCTCAGCCTCTGGCGGCTCCCCACTGCGCCAAGTCACAAGCGCACCCAGAAGGGAGTTGTGACCCGGTGAGAAGGAAGGAGACCCTGGGCGGGAGGAAACAAGCATGGGCTGAGTGGGGAAAGCCTCATTCTCACCCCTGCAGGCCACTCCTGAGCTGTGCTCCCGGCCCTGGATCAACAACAAACCTTCTTCGGGATTTAGCAAAGACAACACCACCACCCTGCCCAAACCTTCCAGGCCCCTGGCCACAGGCACGGCCAGGCTACGTGTCCACAGGCCCTGCATCCTCTGCCCATCTACCCCTCTGGGTCATAAACATCTTGGTGCTGTTCTCCCAACAGAATGAAAGCTGCTAGGTGGAGGGCACAGCGAGTTGCTTCTTTTTGCAGGTGTGTTGGAAGTGACCCTAGGAACAGTCTCAGGGGCTGGGGGAGGACTTTGCCTGCCTGGTGGCCTGAACCTCATCACTAGTCGCCTGGTGCTTGGGTAGCAATGACAGTGCACGGGAAGGTTGCAGAATAATTGGGGCTGTTGGCCATGGGGCCAGGCTGCCTGGGTTCAAATCTTGGTTCTGCTACTTAATAGGGTTCAGAACTTGGGTATGTTGCTTAAAGTCTCTGTGCTTCAGTTTCCTCATCTGTAAAATGGAGAGAATAAGAATAAGTGAGTCACAGGAGCATCATGCGGCTGAAACCCACAGAAACCCCTCGGAACAAGGTCAGAGGCGTGGCGACTGCTCAGGCAACGGCAGCTATCTCTGCCGCCATTAACCCATCGCTCCTTGTGACTCCCCAGCTCTGAACGCCTGGTTCATGACCCTCAGGCAAAGGATTTTACCTCTCTGGATGATCCCTCTTATTTATAAAACAAGGGGATTCGGGCTTCCCTGGTGGCGCAGTGGTTGAGAGTCCGCCTGCCGATGCAGGGGACACGGGTTCGTGCCCCGGTCCGGGAGGATCCCACATGCTGCGGAGCGGCTGGGCCCGTGAGCCATGGCCGCTGAGCCTGCATGTCCGGAGCCTGTGCTCCGCAACGGGAGAGGCCACAACAGTGAGAGGCCCGCGTACCGCAAAAAAAAACAAGGGGATTCGATGAACTGTCCACCAAGCTCTCGTCCGCTCTAAATTTTTCAGTTCTGTGGTGCATTTCAGACTCTGCCGAGTAGACAAAGTCCTTCTCCCGCACACAGGATTGTCCCCTGAGTCACTCTCGGCATTGGGAACAGAACCCACCAGCATGGAGAGGCAGGGAGGCCACAGGGAGGAAAACTTTGTACTCAGATTTAAAACTCTTCCTAGAAAATCTTCCAGCCAGGTCTGTTTACCACCCCCAGGCAAGCATTTGATTTATGCCTAGAAAGCTGAGCGGTGACAATTTGGAGCCAGCTCTGTAACGACGTCCCCTCCGACCAGTAGAGTCCCATCCTCACTGCTCGTTAAGGTGACTCTCTCGTCAGTGGCTTCGCAAGTTGGGGACGGAAAATAATCAGAAGCAGGTGGGTGGGTGCCTGCTCGCTCCCTTGTCTCAGACCTACGAGTGTAGACGGTTCCCTTTCTCCCAACGCAGCCCGTGGGCCTCTCCTCTCCACCTCCCTCCTGCCCGGTTTACCTCCTGTCCCTGGGCAGGTGGGGCAAGGGCTTGTCATCCGCCTAATTGTTCAACAGGATAATATGCTGGATTTCAAAATAATTAGGCTGATGGTAATGAGGGTTTGACGGTTTCTGTGCAATTAGACGGATGGACACAAACACTTTGTTTTTAACCTGTGCTGAGGCTAATGACCTCAGGGGGGAATACAGCAGGACTGCATTTTGAAAGAAGGGGAAAATAATATCCTGGGAACTTCAGAGAAAAATAAATCACAGGGTGGGCTCCTGCCCACAGGTTTGTTGATCTGGATACCCAACCAGATGTTCCCCAGACATCGGTAATGAGGGATTTCAGACCAAAGGGAATGCAGCATCACAGGAGACAGCTTGCTCCAGGTTTAGATCCATTCTGCAGCTTTTATTGGCTCTGACCTGGAGCAAGTCACTTAACCCAGCTGTACTCAGATCTCCATCTGTGAAATGGGGATAATCATGCTGACTGCACAGGGCTGTGAGTTCCTGGCACACAGTAAATGTGCAAGAAAGATTCTGGCGGGGGCCTTGGGAGAGGGGATGTTCAGTTTGGAAGTATCTAGAAACTCGAACACGACAGAGACCAGACATGGGCAGTGAGTCCTTTCCAACCAGCAAAGTAGAATGAGCATCTTCAAAGGTCCAGACAATAGCAGCTGCTTAGAACTTCTCACCAAAAGAAAAAAGAAAAGAAAAGAAACCACCGGTTTAATTGAAGCTGACACAATTCAACTCACCCTTCCACCACGGCGAAGCGATGGGGCCTTGGGAAACCTCCCGACCCTCCCATGAGCCTGCTGTGTGGTTTCCTGGGCAAAGATTAGCTTCACCCCACCTGACACCACATGGGAACCAAGGTCTGCAAGGTCAGACTAGGCACAGGGATCTAGAAACAAGAGGAATGGAGCAGGGTGGTCAGACAATGTGGTGGCTGCTGGTGGGGCCCCCTGGGCTGCTATCTACAAGGCAGGTAGCAGGGTAGGCGGAGAGAAAATGACCCCGGGGCCCGGGTAGGTGGAAAGTATTGGGGAGAGGTTTACCCACTCAACACACTTCTTCTGAGCCTTTGGTCTGTTCAGGGCCCCATGCTCATGCTCGGGGCACAGAGATAAATAACATCCAGCCCCTGCCAGGTGCATTGTCCCAATATAAAGTGATAGGCAAATTTAAGTGAAACTTGCAAGGAGCATAGGACAGAATGATGGGCTCTGCCTGGATGCAGGGAGAGCTTCCTGGGAAGATTCAGGCTGGGCCTTGAAGGAGGAATCAGTGTGGCTGGAGCATGAGGACCCCAGTTCAGGCCGGGGGTCAAGATAAACACTCTAGTCTACTCTGTAGAGAATGAGGGTGGTGGGTGCTCCCAGGAGGCACATTTCCCCTTCACTCCTAGACAGAGAGAGAGAGAGAGAGAGAGAGAGAGAGAGAGAGAGAGAGAAACTGTCTTGGCAACTGCAGTTATATGAAAGGCAATTTTCTCCGCCTCACGATTCGTTATGGCTGAGCCACTCCACCAGCCTCTGCCCAGCTGTCTTCCTGTCCTCACCCCTCCTTCACTGCCTCTCCGCCAGGCTAGAATTTCCTGGAAAAGTGAGGTCAGGAGTCACTAGCACCAAGAGAGAAGTAATGGAACCCGAGGCTGGTCAGGACCATGGGCAGAGACATGGCTTCCCTTCCGTGCCCAGACGGGTAACCCACAAATGCAGCTTTGTCCTGGATGCCCACTTGGGCTTCTGTAAACTGTCTTCCTTATCCATGGATAAAGGATGTTCAGAGCCACTTTCTCCTCTTATGACATTTTGCAACACTATTAGCAAACCAGTTGCCAAATTTTGCTGGAATCCATTCAGATTTGCAAGACTGCACTTGGAGACTTTTTCCAGGTGCCACTTTGATCCAAATTGGAAGACGTTCCACAGATGAAAGGGTCCTGTGACATCCTCTGTGAGTGTGGGAATGGAAGATGGAGCCCACCGGGACACTGATCCTGGGGCCAGGGGAGGAGGAGGACAGATGTTTAATTGAAGGCAAGGATCTCAGGGCTCCGCTGGGCCACGGGTCCCAGGCTGATGCTGCACGTAATCCCCCCATTATAGGACAGAAGCCCAAGGGGCCTTGCTCCAGTGGGCTCTGACTCCCTTCTCTCCCTGGAGAGTTGCCTCTCCCACAGGAGAGCCAAGGTGGCTGCCAAGACAGTCCTGAGCAAGGACCGTACTTGAGGTTAATTCCATGGAAGAATTCAAGTTCACTGCTGAAAACTCAAGGTCATTCTGAAGAAAGGGCAGGAGGTGACACCCTGACACACCAAATCTGTCTCACCTGAGTCAGACACCTGGGTCACAAGTTCCTCTTAGGATAAGCCGACAGGAAATAGTGGAGCTCTGCACCGAAGCCAAGATTTCTTTGGGAACCTTGAGCTCCTGCTTGCAATCAGGGCTTCCTTCAGGAGTCACCAGACCAGAAGAGACAGCCAGAAAAGCCAGAAAATCTCCTGCTGCGGGAACCCTTGGAAGTCTAGAGCTGCCAGGGCTGAGCTAGGGAAAGGGGGCCCAGAGTGGCTCAGCTGAGCCCTCCCAGACACAGAGGCTATGGCCTTATGGAGCAGCTGCTGGCCAAGAAGTCAGAGGCCCTGGTGCCATTGGGGCCACTTTTCTGGTAACCACTGTCACTCCAGAAGCTACCTTGAGGACTTATGCTTATGACACCTGCCTGAATCACAAGATGGTGGGGCAGATCGTGAAAACTTACTGACCCTACAGTCAATTTTCCCTATCTCTTTTGTCTCTCTGGACAAAGCAGCCCATCATCCCCTCAAGACACTCCTTACACACCCACCTGTCTTTAATTCGGACACATTGAATACCTTCCAGTAAATAGTATTTCAATTACAGCACCTGCCAAGTGCCAGGCACCGTGCTGCACGCTGAGGCTATAACGGTGGACGTGGGAAACCCATACGGTCATCCATCAAATGTCCATATTTTATCATAAGTATCTAGTGACCCATCTGTCTCACCCAATAGATAGCGGCCGTTCAATGTTCTAACTCCAGGGCATAGCACCATGGCTAACACATAGTAGGCGCTCCATCTTAGTTAAATGAGTGAAGACAATTATCTTGGAAATACTCAAAGTACTATAAGAATGTAAATTGAGATCAACAACAGAAACAACTCTAAATGTCCTAGCCATTCAGCCAGAGGTGTGACAACCAGAAGAAATCACCGAAAGGAACGATGAAGGACCTGCATGTGGTTCAGCTAACAGAGTGAAAGGACAACGATGAAAAGTCTAATCTGATGAGACTTTAAAGGGCTGTGGGGTGTGGGAAAAGGAAGAGGTTCTTTTCAGCTGGGCAGGGGGCAGGGAGCCCCTCACGGGAGGGACGGCATTTCAGCTTGGAGGTGGGGAGATGAGCTCAGGGGTCATGGCACAGGGAGGACCGAGGGAACAGATGGGGGACAAGCGCTGGCTGGGTTTGAGCAGATCGGCAGAACTATGGCTCCACCACGTAACACCACCCCGGTTCTTCTTTTTTTTTATTATTTTTATTTTTTTGCAGTATGCGGGCCTCTCGCTCTTGTGGCCTCTCCCATTGTGGAGCACAGGCTCTGGACGCGCAGGCTCAGTGGCCATGGCTCACGGGCCCAGCCGCTTCGCGGCATGTGGGATCTTCCCGGACCGGGGCATGAACCCATGTCCCCTGCATCAGCAGGCAGACTCTCAACCACTACGCCACCAGGGAAGCCCACCCCGGTTCTTCTTAACATGCAGTTTCCCAGGTCCCTTCAGAATCAGGATCTATGCGGAATGGGCTCAGGAATCTCTGACCAAATCACTGCTCAAGATTCAGATGCAGAACCAGACCTTTGGAGGGACTCACAAATTCATAAGGGGATGGGAGAGGGGGTGATAGGCTAAAGACAGACCACAGTGGCCCTTGGTCACTGGACTATAATCTGAAGGCATGAGGGAGCCACAGAAGGCTTTAGAGGGAGGGGTGGTGCCATTAGTGCTGTGAACACAGGGAAAAGATGGATTTGGGGAAGGCAGAAACTGGAAACATAAGTCCTCCTGGGGTGCTGTAGTAGTCCAGGCATCAAGTAATGACAGCTTAAACCAGGACAAAGACAGCAGTAATGGAGAGAAGGGAATGGAATTAAGAAATACAGAGTGGAATTGACAGGACCTGACAACTGATTGGATGGGTGGAGGAGGGAGGCAAAGATGACTTATTCAAGATGCCTTTGGTGCTTTTAATATAAAATATAAATACAAATACACACTATCTTATATTCTTGAATACTTATCTGATTTGAAGAAACAGCCCCCTATCTCTCAGCTCCCAAAGACTTACAATGGCTCAAGATAATATTAATAATGATGTATTTCATAGTATATGAACTTTGCCATCTGTGGTGCAGGCATCAAAAAGTCAATACGAGTAAATTGACAAGCTTGTCAATGAATGAAATTAATTTTCTTTTTCTGCTGCATCACTAAACATAATTTCAGAATGTCATGGTAATATTCACTGTCCCTTATCATGGCCGTGCGACGGAGAGACAGTGAAGTTAAAATATGGAAAGAAACGGCTCTATCACAGCATCTGATGCACGGGGGCACACGCTCCCACGGAACCAGGCATTTGTTCCAGTGGACACACAGCCCCCAGGATCTTAGAATTTGTCACATTTGCAGCCAAAAGACCTCTGCCCCCTGAGCATGAGAAAATGGATTTTAACACATTGCCCAGTTTTAACCTAAACCCAGTGTTCTCTAACAGAACAGATGGGCAGGCCTCGGAGGAAACCATAAAGATCACAAAGTCCAGCTTCCTTGTTCGAAAAACAAAGAGAGAAAGGCTTGCCGCGGATGCCACACAGCCAAGCCAAGACTGGAACCCAGAGCCTTCCAGCTGTGGAATCAGCCATAGCCAGTGGGCCCTGCTGGGGGTTGGGGGGTGGGAGATGGGAGAAGGGCCTTAGAGCAGCAGCAGACACAGGCCTTGAGCGGGAGGCCACTGTTTGATGGAGAGAAAACAGAGAGGCATGGTCAGTCAGGAACATGCAGAAAGGGCAGCGGTCCATTCATTCATGCAGTCGCTGGACAAGTCATCACTGAGCGGTCACCATTAGCAAACGCCATTGTCCGCCCTGGGACCCAGCAGAGAAATCAAACACACAAAGCCCTGCCCTCACAGAGACCACAGCCCAGGATGGAGAAGCCAAACAGAAATAAACAAGGTGATGAGAGCGGAGGCAGTGGAGGAGGGTGGAGGACCGCCCTGAAGGAGCATCTCCTGGTGTCCGGTCCACTGAGCCATTCTTTCCAAATCAACGGAGAAAGAAAAGCCACCATTTCCTGAGTTCCCTTTACTAAACATGAGCTTGTTTAGAGCTTACACAACCCAAAGGGGTGGGTCCTGCTGTCCCCACTGCTCAGAGAGGAACTGTCTACAGTCCACGTGGGTCTAGGGTCCAAACCCAGTCTGCTTGGCCCCAGAGCCTCTGTCCTTAGCCCTGCCTTGTTCAGCCAGTTTTGCTGATAAGTTCACATCTCTTGGGGCTGTGCTTTCCTCCCAACTCTCGACTTTCCAGAATAAAGGCTTCCTAAAATGCCACGTGGCAGGATTCTCTCCCGAGCCTGCATGGATCTTCGGAACCAACGTGTGCTTCAGGATCTGGCAAAAGCCAGCATCACGGCCTCGTGACGAGAGGGTCCAGGATGGAGAGTCAAGGCTTCAGTAAACCAGTGGCCCTGGCTGAGCCTCACTTCCTTCACCTCTGAAATGGGAATAATAACTCACCCTGCCCACATCACAGGTTCTTGGGACACAGGAATGGATGGGAAAGTGTACTAAAAATGTCAGCGTACCCATTGCCTTGGCCACAACATGCTCTTGTGTGTGTGTGTGTGTGTGTGTGTGTGTGTGTCTGTGTGTACGCACACGTGCCAAGTGCCTGCAATGTCCCAGGCACTATAAATATCCCCATTCTGAAGATGGGCAAGTGGAGACTCAGAATGGTTCACTGACTTGTCTGAGCTACAGAGAAAGCTAAAATCGTGTCTTTGCAAAGTCAAAACCCAGGTTCTACCTCCCTCGGGAGAAATATCCCCTTCTTAGCCAGGCAAGTATTCCCCAGGCCATCCCTGCCAGAACTGGCGGGAGGAGTCACAGGCCTGCCCCAGGTGCCAGCAGGGCTTCCTTGGGGTGTTTGGGCAGAAGGAAGACAGCCGCCGACGTGCAGATGACAGGCCTCATTCCAAAGCTGGGATCCCCAAGCTTCCCACGCCAGACAAAAAGACACCCAGTGCTGAGCCACGCCCACGGGCTTTCTCTTTCCTCGTTGAGAGAAGAAATTGCCTCATGGAAACGAGTGGCCCTTTCTTATTTCCTCTCAGTGTTTGGAAGGGGTTTTTTTTTTTTTTTTTTTTTGCCTTCCGGTTGACAACTCAGATGACAAAGATGGATTTTTGGAGCAAGTATTTGTGTTGTTTGTGACCATGTCTGCCCAGCAGGAGGCAGGCAGCTGGATAATGGGAACCCTTTGGGAGAGGGGCTGAGGACTGTGTTTTTTGCACCGTGGTCCTTTTGGGCCCTGCCACTAATTGGAACTTACTGTCCCATTAATGAGTTCTCTCTCCAGAGATTCATATGACCATTCCGACTCTAAAGGCCTTGCCTAATGGACTATTGAACGACGGAGAACCCACACAGCTTTGTCTCAGAAGCTCCTTATTAAATATACAGCAGTCCCCAATTAACCCCAGGTTTAAAACAACAGAGTGGCAAAGCGACTCTCAGGCCAGCACTTGGAAGGAGGGCTAAATTGCTATGATGTAATTGCTCTCCCTCCCTGGAAAAGACCAGCACGGCCACCGTCTGAGCAGTGGACACCAGGCCCCTCGGTGGCCAGGAATCAGTTTCCATCCTCAAGATGCCACCTGTCCATTCCAATCATTTGGGTCCTGACGGCGAGGCTCACAGAACCAGAGTCTTCAAACAGTTCCTTGGCTACCTGGAAAATGGGTCCAGGATAAATGTGGAGCCATCCCTAGGGATGCCCAAGGGGAAATACAAATAAATGAGCTCCTCCCAGCTGGGTTGGGATAAGGATTTCTGCTCCAGATCCTCCTGTTTGCCGCTGAGTACAGTCACTAAGATTCCCAAAACCTCTCAGACTAATGAAAATGCATATCTGGTCACAGTCCTTCCCTGTTCACAATCCCTCGATGGCTCCCTAATGCCCTTTACCTAAAATCCAAGCTCCTTAGGGTATAACATAAGGCCTCAGTCTGCAGCTCCCGCCACAGGCATCCTCCATCTCTATCTCAGGAAATACCAATGGCTGTGCTCTTCACACGCCCTTGCCCTTTTTTGCCCTGGGCCTTGGCTCAGCTGCACCCTCTCTGGATGCCCTTATGCTCACTCCTTTCCATCCTCCAGGTGTCACTGCAGATTCAGCCCCTTCAGGAAAACTTCTCCCATTAAGCCCTCAGCCGTCCCAAACCCAGTGTCAGGCTGGGGTTGAAGTTTCCTTTGCTCTGTTCCCATAATAGCTTTTATTGACCAAGAAAACTCATTCATTGCAGAGACCTGACATCATTTGTTTTGGTGTCCCTCTCCAATGAGAGCAGAGTTTCTCAGCTTCAGCACTATTGACATTTTGGTCCACTTAGTTATTTGTTGTGAGGGGACTTCATATGCATTATGACGACCAAAATGTCCCCGTACATTGCCAGATGTCCCCCAATGGCAGAACGGCCCTTGGCTGAGCACCACCGAGCAAGGGTAGACATGTGTGGGTAAGACCCTCGCTGCCACCCTCACCAGCTGAGTGTGACCCCAAGCAAGCTGCTTCCTCTCCTGAGCCTCAGTTTCCCCACCTGTGAAATGGGATAATGGCGTGTAGCTTGTATGCACATCTGCTAAGATTTACAGCAATGGTTGATACTGACAGTCAATACCTATTGCTCTGCCATTTGACTGTCTGCCATCCTTTAAATATACAGAAAACTTTGGGTTCGATTCAGAGTCACCTAACCATCACTGAGACTTCTCAGGCTTCATCCCACTCGATTCTCACCATTATCATCACCATTCTACAGATAAGGCAACTGAGGTCCCAGCATCAGCTGACTCACCGAAGATCTATGAAGTTACGTGTTGGAGCTGGGATTGGAACCCCATCTTCTGGCTCCAAGACTGATGGCATCTCTTTCCTCACCGCCCCGCCTTTACCTGCCCAACTCCCATCAACCCCTTCCATCCTCAGGCCTCAGTTTCATGGTGATTCCTCCAGGAGTTTGGGCCCACAGCACCTGTATTCTCATTAAGACACTATCACACATCCCCACTAAGCTGTAAATCCAGGTGAGTTGGTGACCGAGCAACCACCACTTTGTCCAGTGCCTGGCAGAGCAGTGGCACTGGCTATATGTTGAGTGAATGAATGAATAACACACAACGGGTAAGAAAGGTGAGTTGATAGCACTGAACTCCAACCAGGAACATGGTGGCCAGCAGGCCAGGGAGAGATCCCTCAGCTCTTGAATGGTCTTCGTGTACAGGTGTCTCCAACTTCTAAAGATACAGTCTCTTTATAACAAACCCAACATACCACATACAGTGGGGACAGTCATATACAGGTGATGTCAGAGCCTGCGGTTTTTAGAGGCATAGCTCAAGTCCCTTGATATATAGTTAAGCAGATGCCAAGGCCCAGCCAGAGGCCTGCCAATGGTCACCCTATAGCTCATCAAGTCAGTGGGTGTGGAGGGGCGTCCCCTGGATGCCTGGTGCCTCTGACTTCCCCCAGCTCCTCCGCTACCCCTGTGTACTCTGAGCACCAAGCCTTGCTTCCTGCTGTTCCGGCTTCCCCCAAACACGGCGAGGCGTTTTCAGACACCTGTGCACTCCTCCCCGTGCCCTCAGCCTCTTACTTGAAGCAGCTTCCCGGAAAGGCCATCTTTCCCTTCTGCTGTGACCAGCTCCCGTCGTGCCTTGCATTTCCCTGGCATCAGTCTCCTTCATCTGCACCACTTATCATGGCCATCGGCTCCTCTCACTTCTCAGCCCTTTCCCTGCAGCATCCCCAGTGCCCCACACAACACAGGTGCTCGGTAAAGAGGTGGTTATGATAGTTGAAAGAGTGCATTTTGCACGGGTGCACACATTGGGCTGCAGTGGCCTGATGCTACTGGACACTGATTTTCTGTAAATCCCTCACTTGGTTCCATGAGCACCAAGCGACCGACCGTCTGCTGATGACCCCGCAGCTCTGGCGAGCTCTGCCCACGGAGAGAGAAAACCTCGGTCATCATTCAAGAATTCCGATCCACACATTTATAATCCTCACTGCAAACTAGCAACTTGGATTCTGGCCTCATAAAAACTGAACCAAGTACTGAGTGACTCCCTTGCAGAAAATCTACATGTTTGCCTGCTACCATCCTGTCTCCCAGGACCAATACTGAAATGGTTCTTCCTTTGTCTCCTCCCATCCCCCAGAAAGGCAGGCAAGGTGGAAAGGAGAGAAAATCTGCACTAACCTTGCGTCTCGTTCTCATCTCTTTGTAAAAGGAAAGCAGGGTTTACTAGAAAATACCGCACAAAAGAATCTCTTCCCATAGGAAAAAAAAGTAATCATCTCTTCAGGGGGAAAAAAAAAAAAATACAGGTCCTTAAAAACCCAGCCATACCCCACATATGGTCTGTTTAAACGCATTTTGTTAAGATTTATACCATTTAATGATGACTTAAAGAATCACTACATAAACAATACTATTTTAGTGTAAGAGGGTTAGAATATTTCTAATTCAAGCCAGTAAAAACTCACTCCTCAGTGATTTAGGAAACTTGAGTACATTGATGTGGCAGCATTCAATTAATGTCAGGCCGTATGGATTTCAATCTGGCTTGAAATATATTTAAACAAATGAAGTAGATACAAATGTTAGCTCTTTGGCCACAGCCAGAGCTGAAAAATCCATTTTCTATCCCATGTATAATAAGAACTAATTTGAATGTCATTTATCTAAAGCACAATGTTTCCTAATTTTTACATGCAACAATTACTTATAGTTTAAGTAATAGTTATATCCATGGATCTTAATGCACTTAATTGAAAATGCATGTTATTAAAATGCAAGACTTAATCCTTCAAAAATAAAAGCATGATCCTAAAGAATAATTGAATACTCAGATGCAGAGCCAGAGAGAACAGGGAGGGAAAAGCTTTAAAAAAAAAAAAAAAGCACCTCCCCTTTATATACAGCACTTCTCTCTTTTTACGTGGTATTAGAATTATGTCAGAGTGAAATTAGCCACCCTCGACCCGTTATTTCAGTTCAGATTACGACTGCCTCTCATCCGGGTGTCAGACTTGGCACCGGAGTCAAATCCGTCTGCCGAGGAGTGACATGTCAAGGGTGACAGTGACAAATTGTCACTAAGTGAGGAATAACACATGACAGGGCATGTGTCCGTAATGAGGCATATGCATGCCAGGACGCCTCGGGACGCGTGGGGCTGAGGACAGAATGCTGGGAGCGCTCCTGATGCCGCGATCTCATTAGGGCTCCGCGCCTCCTTGGATGGGGGTTTCCATCATTACAATAAATAAATAATAAATAAGATCCTAAATGAACAACACATGGACAAAGCTCTTTTCTGTTTGTATGGTTTTTTTTTTTTAAAGGAGATCCAAATGTTTGTATTTTTTTTTGAGGGTTGAAAATAAAATAAGACCTTTCTCTGTGACCCCTTCTTCCACATTAATGATTGGTTTCTTTATTTCTTCCTTTAACTTCACCAAGATCAAGGAAACCCACACTCCGGAATGAAATGCTTCTACCTCTGTGTGTTGGCACAAATATTTCTGTGAGCACGTTGAGAGACAGTCCAATTTCCCAAGCAGAGGCCATCACACAGACGTTTCACAAAAGCACAGAAAGAGGAGATTTCTTATTGGTCTCCAGTGCAAATGACTGTCTTCTGACCTCAAGCAAAATGCAAACTGTGAGAGGGAGAGAGAGAGCAAGCAAGCAGGTAAGAGGTATCATTATGAAAAATTAGATCAAGAGGCCACAAAAACAGGAGGCATTAAGAAAGGAAGATAGAATCCCCTATCGTTTTGTTTCTTTTTGTTGTCTTTAATTTCCCATATGGCATCTCTGGAATTGTTTGTCCTTATGCACAGTGATGTTTTTATACCCAAGTCACAGGGATGCATAAAGAAGTGCTTTTGGATTTTATTGGGTGGATAGATGGAGGAATGGATGGATAGTTGGAGGATGGATGGATGGATGGATGGATGGATGGATAGTTGGATGGATGGATAGGGGAATGGATGGATGGGTAGATTGATGAATGGGTGGATAGATGGATAGTGAATGGATGGTTATGTGGATGGTTGGTTATGTGGATGGTTGGATGGGTGGGCACAGAGGTAAGATAGGAAGTGATGAATCCACAGGTGTGACTGGGGTAGCTCCTTGAGGGAATCAAATGTCATGTAAGAGCATGGACTGTCCAAGGTGGTGAATAATTATTGGAGGCTTTCAAGTTGGGAGTGACATGGCCAGGTCTGCATGGTGGAGAGATCACTCTGGCTTCAGTGTGTGCAGTCAATGGGGGTAGATGAGAGCAGAGGCAGGGTGACCAGGGAGGAGGCTGCCGCAGTCTTCCAGGTATGAAATAGTGAACCCCAAGATAAAGTGCTGAAAGAGATTGGAAGAAGTAGACAGATATAAGGGATGTTAGAGAGAAATGATCAACAGAAACATGTTAACTGGTTGGATTTACAAAATGGAGATAGAAATTCTAGATGATTCCAAGGTCTCTGGTAGCATGATGGAACCAGTGACCAAGACAGCAGCACAGAGAAAGAGCAAGTTTTAGAAGGAAGGAATAAACTGACCATTTGGTAAATGTTGACATCTTAGCAAAAAACAAAAACAAAAAAAAACAACTGGATGTGGGAGCCCTCAGCACATTGGTGGGAATTGAAGCTGCAAGAGTAGAAGACATAACTGTAATCAAAGACTGTATTTCCGCAGAATTGGAAAGGACCCAAGGGGCAACATTTGCACATTTCTATAGTACACACTCTCTACATACAGACCTACATTTTTTAAGTGGGATCATACTTTGTAATCTGCTTTATTTTTCTCAACAAAAGCATCATAGACATTTTCCTTTATCCTTTTTCTTTGATCTCATTGGTAATGGCTATTTCAACTTATGTCATAAATAACTGAATATAGCCCCTCACGTTGGGCATTTAGGTTATTTCTGTGTTTTCATGATTATAGACGACCTCCTGTCAATTTTGACTCTAATATACTGATCTTCTTTGCAAGGCTTCCCCAGAGTTCCACTGTGATAAAAGGAGACAAGAGAGGCGTGGAGAAATGCAGAAAGCCTGGATGCAGAAAGCCTGGTGAGGGTACCTGGGGACAAGGGGTCTGGTGGTGAGAAGTGATTCAGGGATCACACACCATCTGGAGTGAGGGGAAAGACGCAGATACCAGGGAGGGTCTCCTAAGAATTCCTGTCTGCATCTGCAGTTCCACAAGTTCCATGGAGCCTCACCAGGAAATTTCTTGATCAACTATTCATTTAAAAGTCACTTATGAAATTCAGTATCCAAATATCTATGCATTGATTCTCACTGTGAATCAGATAGGCCAAAGTAAACAACCTAAATGCCTCGTGACTGAATGCAACCAGGTTTACTTTTTGCTCCTGCAAAATATCACCAAGTCCATCATGGATCTGCAGGAGATGCTGCTCAGGGACCCAGGCTGACAGGAGCTTCACCATCTGGAACGTTCTGCCTCTTCAGTCACCATGGTGAAGGGAAAGAGAGGAGAGGACCCCACGTGGCCTTTCCCCTGGCTGGAGGCCACACGCACTGCCTCCGTTCACAGTCCTTGGGACAGAACGAGTCACATGACCGTGCCTACCCACATGGGGGCTGGGACACGTGGAAAGAG
Organism: Lipotes vexillifer; assembly: GCF_000442215.2. Taxonomy (NCBI): domain Eukaryota; kingdom Metazoa; phylum Chordata; class Mammalia; order Artiodactyla; family Lipotidae; genus Lipotes; species Lipotes vexillifer. The sequence goes on along the minus strand of NW_006798529.1, from coordinate 91,735 downwards.
AAATGGAATATCAGAGGCTTTACCATCTCTGCCATATCCTACCTGTGACGACAGAATAAGGTCACTCTTCCATTAAATGCCCACTGTGTCATGGCAAAAGATGCGAGACAGCCAAAGTGTCCTTCAGTAGCAAACTGATTAAATGGAGCTTCACCCATCAATAGAATATATTTTAAGTAGAAAAAAAGATAAGCACTGTATACCAATAGGAAATAATCTCAAATATATTTTGAGGTAAAGAAATTAAAATGCAGAACAGAATGTATGGAATTGTGCCATTAGGTAGAAGGGGGAGATATACAGCTACCTGCATGTGGATAAAACGTCTCTGACCCAGGAAGCTGGTAACACTGGCTGTCTTTAGGAAGAGAATGAATGGCTGAGAAGCAGGCAGGCAGGACAATTCTCCCAGCTCCCCTTCCCTAGCTTTTGAATGTTGAGCCATGTAAATGCATGACCTACTCACAAAATTCCTAAATCATTTTGTAAAGACCTTCATTGAAATTGACTTCCAGCATCCCCTACGCCTGCAAGAACTTGGGCACACACACACCGCATGAGCACAGCCCGGCTCTATGAGAAGCTCCAGGCTGCCATCTCAAGCCCCTGTGGGTCGCATGTGAAGCCACCACGCCACAGCTGCCAGTAGCCCCCCTAAGGAGGTCACTTTCCTCTGAGCCTCTTCACCGCGTGGTCACTGCTCACTTGCCCTGCCCTCTGGCCTTGGGGTGGGGCTGCTGCCTTGATTCCATCTGACAGAGCTGATTACAGGCTTTCGGCTATTTCAAGATGTCGGGGAAGCCTTGGGCGTAACAGAGAGAACTGAGCATCTGCTTCTAGATTTGGGGGCCTCAGGGACCACAGATGCTGCCGAGTGCTGCTCCCACCTCCACACCCAGGAGCCGCTTAGCCCACACCATGGGGGTGCACCCTGCACCTCCAGGCCTGGCCTCCAAGGAAGCCCAGAGAGGGAACTCCTCAGTGGGAAGCCCACCTCTCCAGCCCTCACTTCCTCCCCAAGGTGGGCCTCTCCACGGGGTAACTGACCATGGGTTTAGCCACTCCCTCTGGTGGCCTTGCCCCCTGGTCCCAGTAGGCCAGGAGCCCTGAAACCATCCAACAGCTGTGTGCCTGGCAGGTGTGCAAATGCCTGAAGACTTACCTAGGAGGCTCTCTCCGACTCAGAGGAAGTGCAGCAAGGAGCGGGCAGACGCACGTGACAGACCAGGGCAGCAGGAGAAACATTGGGACTCTTGCTGTAGGCTTGCCAAACTCAGCCTTGGCAGGGGTGAGACTCCCACCGAGAGAGAGGCTCTCAAAGACTCTGGTCCACCAAGTTAATTTCAAGCGTTTGGAGAAATCAGAGAAAATTTGCTGAAGACAAATCCCAGACCTCCCATTGGGCAACTGCTCCCCTTACTCATTTCCCCCTTAAGCCTAGTTCTGATGCAGATGCATCCCCTGCCAGCCCCTGTCCTCCTGCCAGCACCCCCCAACCCCATGCTCAGTCTCCCCTCCCTGCCAGGAGCACCCCCTGGAGGAGGTCTCCCCTGCCAGGCCTCAGACGTGAAAAGCATGGCAGCCCCAGGCTGCCACCCTCCCCAGGGGCAACAAGTGAGTTCCCATATTTCCGTAGTGTGACCAGGCGTGGGATGGGTCTCCTTGGCCTGCGTGACTGCAGGGGTCCCAGCTAGGGGAGGCAAATACTGACTGCGTGCTGGGCACTGTTCTGGGCACTGGGAAAAGGGCAGTGAACAGGACAAAACTCTCCCTTGTCACGGGGCTGGAAGAGGAGACACACCACAGAAAACAAGCAAACAAGCAAGACTGACGAAGAGAATAATGACAAACCGTAATTCACCGAACCCTGGAGTCGCTCAAGAGGAGGCAGTGGAGGGGATGGGCCAGAGCCGGGTCAGGTGGTGTGAGCAGAGGGCTGCTCCTGGGAGGAGATGACCTGAGGGCAGAGGGAAGGGAGGGTATACACAGGTCGGAGATGAAAATGAGCTGGAATGTTCCAGAAACTGGAACAACCCAGAGTGCCTGAGGCATAGTGAGCCAGGAGAGGAGCACAAGAGGCTGGGGAGGTAGGGAGGGGCCAGGGTGGGATTGCGCTCTGATGGCAGTGGGGAGCCTGTGCAAGGGGTTAGCCCAGGGACAACCTGGCCATCGGAGCAAGTGTGGGTGGAGGGAACCCAAACGCATTCGAACTTAAAATTTCCAGTCATCAAAAATGTGAAAAGAAAGAGCTTCCCTGGTGGCGCAGTGGTTGAGAGTCCGCCTGCCGATGCAGGGGACATGGGTTCGTGCCCCGGTCCGGGAAGATCCCACATGCCGTGGAGCGGCTGGGCCCCGTGAGCCATGGCCGCTGGGCCTGCACGTCCGGAGCCTGTGCTCCACGATGGGAGAGGCCACAACAGCGAGAGGCCCGCATACCGCAAAAAAAAAAAAAAAAAATGTGAAAAGACAGACCACAGATATCTGCATGTACATAACCAGCCAAGGCAGGGAATGATATACAAAGAAGGTCTACAGATCAGTCAAAAACAAGAAAAAACAAAACAACAGAAACAATCCAAAGAAAAGACTGTGAACAGGCTTTTCACAGAGGAAGAGACACCAAGAGACCACAAACATATACAAAGATGCTCTGCCTTGCAAATAATAGGGAGATGCAGATTTGATGCCCATGGGCTCCAGAAGTTGTGCAGGGCCTAAAGGAAGCACACATCCCATTAGCAATCAATTGCGGTTATTTAAGAATAAAATCAGAATATATTTTTTCAATTTGTATGTATTATTTCTTTCAGATGGCTACTAAGACGTTAGGACATGAATATGCATTAGGTCGTCTGGTCCTAATACTTAATGAACAGAAGTGTGAGGTGTTTCTTTTGGTTGAGAGGTGTGTGAGAAATTCCTGAGACACTAAGGGTGCCCTGAGCTGAGAAAGTACAGGGGACTCTGGGTTAGAGAAGGTGGACCTTCCTGGAAAAAGGCCACAAGGCTGCCCCCTCAGGTAAAGAGAAGGCAGGACTCTGTGTGTCAGGGAGAGGGTTCTGCTAGGGGGTGTGATGGGAAAATTCCTTGGGGGCCATAATAGTTCCTGTAATGATTCCTGCAATCCTACCTTCACCATTCTGGGCTATGTGGTCACGGATCTGTCATTTCCCTCTCTGGGTGCCCATTGGCCCATGTGCCGGCGGCCTTGCAGAGAAATGAGTTAGCAATTAGACCCTTAAAATCTATCTGTGAAGGACCCTCGTATGTGCCTGTTAGCCGCAGACCACCCTGAGTCTTGTGGCCATAGTGATGGCATCTCATCCCTGGGGGAGGCAGGGTGGTTCCAGCGTGTATCAGTCAGCTAGGGCTATTGCGTTGGCCAAAAAGTTCGTTTGGGTTTTTCCCTAAGATGTTATACCAAAAGCCAGATGAACTTTTTGGCCAGCCCAATACCACTCATTGAAGTAAACCAAGATGCATTGTCTCACAGCTCTGGAGGCCAGAATCTTGGCTCCTTCCGAGGATGTGAGGGAAAATCTGTTTCTCCTTCTCTCCCAGCTTCTGGAAGCTTCAAGTGTTCCTTGGCTTGTAGATGGTTTTCTCCCTGGGTCTTCACATCGTTTTCCTTCTATGGGTGTCTCTGTGTCCAGATTTCCCCCTTTATATCAGGATAAGGGGACCACCCCAAGGACCTCATTTTAACTCAGTTACCTCTGTACTGACTATCTCCAAAGAAGGTCACACTCTGAGATACTGGGGGTTAGGACTTCAACATGTCTTTTTTCGGGGGGGGGGCGGAACACGAGTCAACCCATAACCCTGGGACAGCAGCAACGACAATGACAAAATGTGTTGATCTAGCTCCTCCTTACATTTAACCAGCTAGAGGGTGTGGATCCTTCCAGAGGTCAGTCCACCATTTACCATGGGGGGGTGGGACCAGAGTAAAGAGGAATCAAGGGTGGTATTTGTCAGATCATCATGATGAGCGGTCCAGTGCATGGCCACACTGCCTGGGTTTGAATTCCAACCTTCGTCCTTAAATAGCTCAGCGAACACAGGCAACTTTCCTAAACCCTGTGAGCCTCGGTTCCTTCTTCTGCCACATGAGAATTAGAGTTGTGCTCTCCGTCCTATAGGGTGACTATGAGAATCTAGAGAATGCTCTAAGCACTCAGTGCAGTGCCGGCACATGGGGCCCCCTGGATGAACCAGAAATGTTATTAATGTTTGTGACCCCAGTTTCTGGCATACTGGGGGGTTCCATTTGTGTGTGGGGAGTGCAAGAATCAGAGAATATATAAGTGTAAACCAATACGTTGGCATAATTGTTTAAATCAATTTTTATTGGAGTATAGTTGCTTTACAATGTTGTGTTAGTTTCTGCTGTCCAGCAAAGTGAATCGAATCAGGTATACGTATACAAATATCCCCTCTTGCAGAGACATGGATGGACCTAGAGACTGTCATACAGAGTGAAGTCAGAAAGAGAAAAACAAATATTGTATAATATTGCTTATATGTGGAATCTAGAAAAATGATACAGATGAACTTATTTCCAAAGCAGAAATAGAGACATTGGCATAATTTTTACAGGCTTAGAAATGACCACTCACCTTGCTGATGGAAATAACAAATGTGCCTGGTGAGCTGGAAAGATCGCCAGCTGCTGGTGTGGGTTTCCACCAGGGGCGTCTTCCGAGGGAGACGCAGCTCCACATTTCTCCCACTGTAGAGACTGGTAAATGTTTTATACTTATTTACAAGGCAGAGCAATTATGTATAATTATTCCATAATGCAAACACATTATGAATACTTACAGCGCCCCTTTTCCCCCTCCTCCTAAGGAATCTGGCTGAACTATGTGTGAAAGATATTTTGCGTAATTGAAATTTGGAACAGGTGTAGGAAGGAAAAAAAGAGCCTTCCTGATGGAGGTGAAGGGAACTGCAATAAGATCTCTCATTAAAATTAGAAAGCTATAGTAGGAAGGATTGGGGAGGGACTCTGTCATGGAGAGACAGAGTCTCTCTCTCTCTGATGGAGGAATCCCACATATGAGAGCATCAAACACGATGGGCAGAGAAGTCGAAAGCTCCAAGGAAGATGTCCTCACTGCCCGAGGCCCAGCATGGTCACTCCTGAAAGTATCTTCATTTGCTCCCTTGTCCGTGGCCCACCTGCCCCACTGGAAGGGGAGAATTAGGGGTCTTTTTCACCAGTGTGTCCCTATAGCCACAGCACCCCAAAGAGGGCTGGGTACATAGTAGGCACTCAATAAATGCCTGTTAAATAAGCAAGGAAGCAGTGAATACATCACTCGCTGGAGGGAAGCAGAAGGGGGAAGGAATTAGCATTAAATGAGCACTTACTGTGTGGGGCAGTCGCATGATTGGGTTCGTTCCTCACACACACTCTTGGGGTTTGGGGTTTGACTCCCAGTGCACAGGGGAGGACCCTGGGGCTGGAAAACACTAAGATCACACAGGTACAAAGCCGTGGAGACGAGAGTCTCCCTCAGGCCTGGGCTCCATCCGCTGCACCCCGGACCTGTCTCCTACAGCTAATACCAACACCCTGAATAAAGGGGGCATGATGTCTGGGTGCCCAGAAATCATAAATCCCCCAAATGAACAGCACCGCTGTGATCAAAGGAGCAGTCAGAAACAAAAGCTGTTTTCAAAAAAGAAAAGGGGATCTGAGTAGCCAGGGGAGGCCGTTCATCAGGGGAGCTCATTTTCCCGACAGCTGCATGGAAACTTGAACTTTGGCCTCTCAACCTGAACTTCGACTTGGCCTAATTCTATATCAAGCAACAACAGTTTGCCATCTGTCCTGGGTCTGGCCGGCAGAGGACCTCAAAGGGCAGATTTCATCTCCCCTCGCTTGGCCTTGACATTCAAATCCTGTCTGTTCTTACTTAAGAAACAATAATGGCATTTATGTCCCAGCCCCTCACAGATGGCTGGACAGCCACCTGCTCCCTCGTCTGCCCCTCCATCTGAGAGAGTTGGGAAGGGACGGTCACTTTCAACTGAGAATGATGCCGACAAAAGCCCTCGTAGACAGAGAGCATTTTAATTAGGACGTGACAGATGAAACTCATGCACCTTTGCCCTAAGCGTCAACTGGAGAAGCCCCATAGAGAACATGGACTTGGGAATCAGACTATTGTTGGACCCTGACTCCCTCCGTACTAGCTGTGTGACCCTGGACAAGATAATTTACTTCTCTGTTCAGCTGTCTTAGCTACAAAAATAACTCCTTCCCTGGAGTTACTGAAGATTTAATTTAATGGGATAATGTATGTAAATCACCTCAGATCTGACACAGAAGGAGCTTCTTAAACAGTAGGTATTATTGTTAGTAGATTACTTAGGCTCTCAGCAAATGTGTCTTAAGCCAAGGAAGTCTCCAGGAACGCAGCTGCAAATCTTTTTCTTTGTTGAACTAAGCTCTTCCCAGAACTTGTCCAGAAAGTCAGTTCATCACAGCGTTGTGAGAGACCTTAGAAGCCAGTTGATCTGCCCACTTTACAGACAGGGAAACCAAGGACCAGAGAAAAGTGTTGGCCAGGGCCACCCAGTGAGACAGTGGCAGAGCCTGGAGTGGAACCCCAGATCCCTGAGTTTTCCATCTTCACTTCCCCAGCTCTTTACATTCTGTATCAGTTACTGTTGCTACATAACAAGTATCTCCCAAATTTAGTGACTTAAAACAACAGCTGTGTTCTTATCTGTATTCAGTTGTTGGGCTGCTGAAGCAAAATGCCACAGACTGGGTGGCTCAAACGACAGAGATTTATTTTCTCATAGTTCTGGAGGATGGAAGTCCAAGATCAAGGTGTCAACAAGTTTGTTTTCTCCTGAGGCCTCTCTCCTTGTCTTGCAGACAGCCACCTTCTCGCTGTGTCCCCTTGTGTTCTTTCCTCTGTGCACACACAGCCCTGGTGTCTCTTCCTCTTCTTATTAGGACACCAGTCATATTGGAATTAGGGCCCCACCCTTATGACCTCATTTAACCTTAATCACCTCTTTAAAGGCCTGATCTCCAAATACAATCACTTTCTAAGGTACTGGGGGTTAGGACTGTAGCATATAATTTGGAGGAGGTGGACACGATTTAGCCCATGGCAGTATCTCTCACTGTTTCTGTGGGTCAGGAGTTTGGGAGGGCCCAGAGGGCAGTTCTGCTAAGGGTTTCTCATGCTATAGCGGTCAGATGGTGGCTGAGATAGAATGCTGGGGACTGGAGCATGTGGGGACTGGCGGGCATTTCTTTCTCTTCACGTAGTCTCAGGGATTCTCCAGGGGGTCTCTCCAGGGGGACTAGTTTGGGTTTCCCCAGGCGGCAGGATGGTTTACGTGGCAGCACAGGGCTCTGACTCAAGTGACCAGCCAACAAGCTGGCAGGTGTGCAGTCAGGCAGGGCATCACTTCCACCCCCTTCTGTGGGTCACATGTCATGAGCTGTACCGGCTTGGAGAGTGTCCCCTCAAATCCATGTATGCCCAGAACCTCAGCATGTCACTTTATTTGGACATAGGGTCTTTGCAGATGGTTAAAATGAGGTCCTACTGGAGTAGGGTGGGCTCTCAGTCCAGTATGATGGGCGTCTTTATAAGGAGAGGGGGATTCAGATCCAGAAACACGGAGGAGACTCAAGGGGAAAAGACCATGTGAAGACAGAGGCAGAGACTGGAAGGATAGAGCCCCAAGGAACGCCAAGGATGGCCGGCCGCCACCAGAAACTAGGAAGAGGCAAAGAAGGAATCTCCCCTAGAGCCTTCGGAGCGAGCGTGGCCCTGCCAACACCTTGAGCCGTTGATGTTCCTGAATAAACAACAGGGGAATAAATTCTTGTTGTTTTAAGTCACCCAGTTTGGGTAATTTGTTATGGCAGCCCCAGGAAACCAAAGACACAAGCCCACCCAGATTAAAAGGGAAGGGAATCAGACTCCACCTCTGGAGGGAGAGTGGTGAAGTTCTAGAAGATCACAGAACTTGCAGTGATCACCTTTCAACAGTACAATCTGCCCCAGACTCTGAGTCGATCAGATGACGGTGACTTAAGTCACAGGCCTCCAGACCCACCTGAGCCAACCCAAGATCTCTAGGGTGGACCACCCCCAGCCTAGGGAGCTCCTGAAACATTAACATGGTGGCAAGAATAGAGGCTGGCTCAGGTGGGCAGAGAAGCTGGGCAGGAATGGCCTCTGGACCAGCATGAAACAAGCCAACTCCCCTTGAAGCCTGAAAAGGGACATTTACCAGGTGACGCTAGGAGTCCATCTGACCTTAAGGAAGATCTCATCTTTCCAGGGCTGGCTGGGGCTAAAGAGGAGGGTCTTTCTTTCTTTCTTTTTTTTTTTTTTACATCTTTATCGGAGTATAATTGCTTTACAAAGGTGTGTTAGTTTCTGCTTTATAACAAAGTGAATCAGTTATACATATACACATGTTCCCATGTCTCTTCCCTCTTGCCTCTCCCTCCCTCCCACCCTGCCTATCCCACCCCTCCAGGCGGTCACAAAGCACCGAGCTGATCTCCCTGTGCTATGCGGCTGCTTCCCACTAGCTATCTATTTTACATTTGGTAGTGTATATATGTCCATGCCACTCTCTCACTTTGTCACAGCTTACCCTTCCCCCTCCCCATATCCTCAAGTCCATTCTCCAGTAGGTCTGTGTCTTTATTCCTGTCTTACCCCTAGGTTCTTTGTGACATTTTTCTTTTCTTAGATTCCATATATATGTGTTAGCATAAGGTATTTGTCTTTCTCTTTCTGACTTACATCACTCTGTATGACAGACTCTAGGTCTATCCACCTCAGTACAAATAGCTCAATTTCATTTCTTTTTATGGCTGAGTAATATTCCATTGTATATATGTGCCACACCTTCTTTTTTTGTTCTCCAGTAGGTCTCTGTCTTTATTCCTGTTTTACCCCTAGGTTCTTCATAACATTTTTTTTTTCTTAAATTCCATATATATGTGTTAGCATACGGTATTTGTCCTTCTCTTTCTGACTTACTTCACTCTGTATGACAGACTCTAGATCTATCCACCTCATTACAAATAGCTCAATTTCGTTTCTTTTTATGGCTGAGTAATATTCCATTGTATATATGTGCCACATCTTCTTTATCCATTCATCCGACGACGGGCACTTAGGTTGTTTCCATCTCCGGGCTATTGTAAATAGAGCTGCAATGAACATTTTGGTACATGACTCTTTCTGAATTCTGGTTTCCTCAGGGTATATACCTAGTAGTGGGATTGCTGGGTCATATGGTAGTTCTATTTGTAGTTTTTTAAGGAACCTCCATACTGTTCTCCATAGTGGCTGAACCAATTCACATTCCCACCAGCAGTGCAAGAGTGTTCCCTTTTCTCCACACCCTCTCCAGCATTTATTGTTTCTAGATTTTTTGATGATGGCCATTCTGACTGGTGTGAGATGATATCTCATTGTAGTTTTGATTTGCATTTCTCTAATGATTAATGATGTTGAGCATTCTTTCATGTGTTTGTTGGCAGTCTGTATATCTTCTTTGGAGAAATGTCTATTTAGGTCTTCTGCCCATTTTTGGATTGGGTTGTTTATTTTTTTGTTATTGAGCTGCATGAGCTGCCTGTAAATTTTAGAGATTAATCCTTTGTCAGTTGATTCATTTGCAAATATTTTCTCCCATTCTGAGGGCTGTCTTTTGGTCTTGTTTATGGTTTCCTTTGCTGTGCAAAAGCTTTGAAGTTTCATTAGGTCCCATTTGTTTATTTTTGTTTTTATCTCCATTACTCTAGGAGATGGGTCAAGAAGGATCTTGCTGTGATTTATGTCATAGAGTGTTCTGCCTATGTTTTCCTCTAAGAGTTTGATAGTTTCTGGCCTTACATTTAGGTCTTTAATCCATTTTGAGCTTATTTTTGTGTATGGTGTTAGGGAGTGATCTAATCTCATACTTTTACATGTACCTGTCCAGTTTTCCCAGCACCACTTATTGAAGGGGCTGTCCTTTCTCCACTGTATATTCCTGCCACCTTTATCAAAGATAAGGTGACCATATGTGCATGGGTTTATCTCTGGGCTTTCTATCCTATTCCATTGATCTATCTTTCTGTTTTTGTGCCAGTACCATACTGTCTTGATTACTGTAGCTTTGTAGTATAGTCTGAAGTCAGGCAGCCTGATTCCTCCAGCTCCATTTTTTGTTCTCAAGATTGCTTTGGCTATTCGGGGTCTTTTGTGTTTCCATACAAATTGTGAAATTTTTTGTTCTAGTTCTGTGAAAAATGCCAGTGGTAGTTTGATAGGGATTGCATTGAATCTATAGATTGCTTTGGGGAGTAGAGTCATTTTCACAATGTTGATTCTTCCAATCCAAGAACATGGTATATCTCTCCATCTGTTTGTATCATCTTTAATTTCTTTCATCAGTGTCTTATAATTTTCTGCATACAGGTCTTTTGTCTCCTTAGGTAGGTTTATTCCTAGATATTTTATTCTTTTTGTTGCAATGGTAAATGGGAGTGTTTTCTTGATTTCACTTTCAGATTTTTCATCGTTAGTATATAGGAATGCCAGAGATTTCTGTGCATTAATTTTGTATCCTGCTACTTTACCAAATTCATTGATTAGCTCTAGTAGTTTTCTGGTAGCATCTTTAGGATTCTCTATGTATAGTATCATGTCATCTGCAAACAGTGACAGCTTTACTTCTTCTTTTCCGATTTGGATTCCTTTTATTTCCTTTTCTTCTCTGATTGCTGTGGCTAAAACTTCCAAAACTATGTTGAATAAGAGTGGTGAGAGTGGGCAACCTTGTCTTGTTCCTGACCTTAGTGGAAATGCTTTCAGTTTTTCGCCATTGAGGATGATGTTGGCTGTGGGCTTGTCATATACGGCCTTTATTATATTGAGGAAAGTTCCCTCTACACCTACTTTCTGCAGGGTTTTTATCATAAATGGGTGTTGAATTTTGTCAAAAGCTTTCTCTGCATCTATTGAGATGATCATATGGTTTTTCTCCTTCAATTTGTTAATATGGTTAATCACATTGATAGATTTGCGTATATTGAAGAATCCTTGCATTCCTGGAATAAACCCCACTTGATCATGGTGTATGATCCTTTTAATGTGCTGTTGGATTCTGTTTGCTAGTATTTTGTTGAGGATTTTTGCATCTATGTTCATCAGTGATATTGGCCTGTAGTTTTCTTTCTTTGTGACATCCTTGTCTGGTTTTGGTATCAAGGTGATGGTGGCCTCGTAGAATGAGTTTGGGAGTGTTCCTCCCTCTGCTATATTTTGGAAGAGTTTGAGAAGAATAGGTGTTAGCTCTTCTCTAAATGTTTGATAGAATTCGCCTGTGAAGCCATCTGGTCCTGGGCTTTTGTTTGTTGGAAGATTTTTAATCACAGTTTCAATTTCAGTGTTTGTGATTGGTCTGTTCATATTTTCTATTTCTTCCTGATTCAGTCTTGGCAGTTTGTGCATTTCTAAGAATTTGTCCATTTCTTCCAGATTGTCCATTTTATTGGCATAGAGTTGCTTGTAGTAATCCCTCATGATTTTTTGTATTTCTGCAGTGTCAGTTGTTACTTCTCCTTTTTCATTTCTGATTCTATTGATTTGAGTCTTCTCCCTTATTTTCTTGATGAGTCTGGCTAATGGTTTATCAATTTTGTTAATCTTCTCAAAGAACCAGCTTTTAGTTTTATTGATCTTTGCTATTGTTTCCTTCATTTCTTTTTCATTTATTTCTGATCTGATTTTTATGATTTCTTTCCTTCTGCTAACTCTGGGGTTTTTTTGTTCTTCTTTCTCTAATTGCTTGAGGTGCAAGGTTAGGTTGTTTATTCGAGATGTTTCCTGCTTCTTAAGGTGGGCTTGTATTGCTATAAACTTCCCTCTTAGAACTGCTTTTGCTGCATCCCATAGGTTTTGGGTCGTTGTATCTCCATTGTCATTTGTTTCTAGGTATTTTTTAATTTCCTCTTTGATTTCTTCAGTGATCACTTCGTTACTAAGTAGTGTATTGTTTAGCCTCCATGTGTTTGTATTTTTTACTGCTCTTTTCCTATAATTGATATCTAATCTCATGGCGTTGTGGTCGGAAAAGATACTTGATATAATTTCAATTTTCTTAAATTTACCAAGGCTTGATTTGTGACCCAAGATATGATCTATCCTGGAGAATGTTCCATGAGCACTTGAGAAAAATGTGTATTCTGTTGTTTTTGGATGGAGTGTCCTATAAATATCAATTAAGTCCATCCTGTTTAATGTATCATTTAAAGCTTGTGTTTCCTTATTTATTTTCATTTTGGATGATCTGTCCATTGGTGAAAGTGGGGTGTTGAAGTCCCCTACTATGAATGTGTTACTGTCGATTTCCCCTTTTATGGCTGTTAGTTTTTGCCTTATGTATTGAGGTGCTCCTTTGTTGGGTGCATAAATATTTACAATTGTTATATCTTCTTCTTGGATCGATCCCTTAATCATTATGTAGTGTCCTTCTTTGTCTCTTCTGATAGTCCTTATTTTAAAGTCTATTTTGTCTGATATGAGAATTGCTACTCCAGCTTTCTTTTGGTTTCCATTTGCATGGAATATCTTTTTCCATCCCCTTACTTTCAGTCTGTATGTGTCTCTAGGTCTGAAGTGGGTCTCTTGTAGACAGCATATATATGGGTCTTGTTTTTGTATCCATTCTGCCAGTCTGTGTCTTTCGGTGGGAGCATTTAGTCCATTTACATTTAAGGTAATTATCGATATGTATGTTCCTATTCCCATTTTCTAAATTGTTTTGGGTTCGTTATTATAGGACTTTTCCTTCTCTTGTGTTTTTGTCTAGAGAAGTTCCTTTAGCATTTGTTGTAAAGCTGGTTTGGTGGTGCTGAACTCTCTCAGCTTTTGCTTGTCTGTAAAGGTTTTAATTTCTCCATCAAATCTGAATGAGATCCTTGCTGGGTAGAGTAATCTTGGTTGCAGGTTTTTCTCCTTCATCACTTTCAGTATGTCCTGCCACTCCCTTCTGGCTTGTAGAGTTTCTGCTGAGAGATCAGCTGTTAACCTTATGGGGATTCCCTTGTGTGTTATTTGTTGTTTTTCCCTTGCTGCTTTTAATATGCTTTCTTTGTATTTAGTTTTTGACAGTTTGATTAATATGTGTCTTGGCGTATTTCTCCTTGAATTTATCCTGTATGGGACTCTCTGTGCTTCCTGGACTTGATTAACTATTTCCTTTCCCATATTAGGGAAGTTTTCAACTATAATCTCTTCAAATATTTTCTCAGTCCCTTTCTTTTTCTCTTCTTCTTCTGGAACCCCTATAATTCGAATGTTGGTGCGTTTAATGTTGTCCCAGAGGTCTCTGAGACTGTCCTCAGTTCTTTTCATTCTTTTTTCTTTATTCTGCTCTGCAGTAGTTATTTCCACTATTTTATCTTCCAGGTCACTTATCCGTTCTTCTGCCTCATTTATTCTGCTATTGATCCCATCTAGAGTATTTTTCATTTCATTTATTGTGTTGTTCATCATTGTCTGTTTCATCTTTATTTCTTCTAGGTCCTTGTTAACTGTTTCTTGCATTTTGTCCATTCTATTTCCAAGATTTTGGATCATCTTTACTATCATTATTCTGAACTCTTTTTCAGGTAGACTGCCTATTTCCTCTTCATTTGTTAGGTCTGGTGGGTTTTTATCTTGCTCCTTCATCTGCTGTGTGTTTTTCTGTCTTCTCATTTTGCTTATCTTACTGTGATTGGGTTCACCTTTTTGCAGGCTGCAAGTTCGTAGCTCCCGTTGTTTTTGATGTCTGTCTCCAGTGGCTAAGGTTGGTTCAGTGGGTTGTGTAGGCTTCCTGGTGGAGGGGACTAGTGCCTGTGTTGTGGTGTATGAGGCTAGATCTTGTCTCTCTAGTGGGCAGGTCCACGTCTGGTGGTGTGTTTTGGGGTGTCTGTGGACTTATTATGATTTTAGGCAGCCTCTCTGCTAGTGGGTGGGGTTGTGTTCCTGTTTTGCTATATGGTTGGCATAGGTTGTCCAGCACTGTAGCTTGCTGGTCGTTGAGTGAAGCTGGGTGCTGGTGTTGAGATGGAGATCTCTGGGAGATTTTCGCCGTTTGATATTATGTGGGGCTGGGAGGTCTCTTCTTGACGAGTGTTCTGAAGTTGGCTCTCCCACCTCAGAGGCAGAGTCCTGATTCCTGGCTGGAGCAGCAAGAGCCTTTCATCCACTCGGCTCAGAATAAAAGGGAGAGAAAGTAGAGAGAATTAGTAGAAGTAGGAGGAAATAGGAAAGAAAGAAAGAAAGCAAGAAAGAAAGGAGGGAAGGAAGGAAGGAGGGAAGGAAGGAAAAAATACAGAAAGAAGAGACAGTAAAATAAAATAAAGTATAATAAATTTATTGAATTAAAAAAATAATTATTTAGAGAAAAAAAAGGGACGGATTGAACTTTAGGACAAATGGTGGAAGCAAAGTTATAGAGACAAAATCTTACATAGAAGCATACACATATACGCTCACAAAAAGAGGTAAAGGGGAAAAAATCATAAAACTTGCTCTCCAAGTCCACCTCCTCAATTTGGGATGATTCGTTGTCTAAAAGAGGGAAGGAAGGAAGGAAAGATAGAAAGAAGGTAAAGTATAATAGAGTTCTTTAAATTAAAATTAATTATTAAGGAAAAAATAAAAAAAAAAACAATGGACGGATACAACGCTGGGACAAATGGTGGAAGCAAACCTATACAGACAAGATCTCACACAGAAGCATACACATACACATTCACAAAAAGAGGAAAAGGGGAAAAAATCATAGATCTTGCTCTAGAAGTCCGCCTCCTCAATTTGGGATGATTCGCTGTCTATTCATGTATTCCACAGTGGCAGGGTACATCAAGTTGATTGTGGAGCTTTAATCCGCTGTTTCTGAGGCTGCTGGGAGAGATTTCCCTTTTTATTCTTCATTCTCACAGCTCACAGGGGCTCAGCTTTCGATTTGGCCCTGCCTCTGCATGTAGGTCACTGGAGGGCGTCTGTTTTTTGCTCAGGCAGGACGGGGTTAAAGGAGCCACTGACTCGGGGGCTCTGGAACACTCTGGCCGGGGGGAGGGAGGGGCACGGAGTGCGGGGCAGGCCTGCGGTGGCAGAGGCCGGCGTGACGTTGCACCAGCCTGAGGCCCGCCGTGTGTTCTCCCTGAGAAATTGTCCCTGGATCCCGGGAACCTGGCAGTGGCGGGCTGCACAGGCTCCCCGGAAGAGGGGTGGGGATAGGGACCTGTGCTCGCACACAGGCCCCTTGGTGGCGGCAGCAGCAGCCTTAGCGTCTCCCGCCCGTCTCTGGGGTCCGAGCTTTTAGCCGCGGCTCGCGCCCGTTTCTGGAGTTCCTTTAGGCAGCGCTCTTAAAACCCCTCTCCTCGCGCACCAGGAAACACAGAGGCAAGAAAAAGTCTCTTGCCTCCTCAGCAGGTGCAGACTTTTCCCCAGACTCCCTCCCAGCTAGCCGTGGCGCACTAACCCCTTCGGGCTATGTTCAAGCTGCCAACCCCAGTCCTCTCCCTGAGCTCCGACTGAAACCGAAACCGAGCCTCAGCTCGACGCCCCGCCCACCTCGGAGGGCGAGCACACAAGCCTCTCGGGCTGGTGAGTGCCGGTCGGCACCGATCCTCTGTGCGGGAATCTCTCCGCTTTGCCCTCCGCGCCCCTGTTGCTGTGCTGTCCTCCGCGGCTCCGAAGCTCCCCGCTCCGCCTCCCGCAATCTCTGCCCGCGAAGGGGCTTCCTAGTGTGTGGAGACCTTTCCTCCTTCACAGCTCCCTCCCACTGGTGCAGGTGCCGTCCCTATTCTTTTGTCTCTGTTTTTAATTAATTTTTTTTTTCTTTTGCCCTACCCAGATACGTGGGGAGTTTCTTGCCTTTTGGGAGGTCTGAGGTCTTCTGCCAGCGTTCAGTAGGTGTTGTGTAGGAGTTGTTCCACATGTAGATGTATTTCTGGTGTATCTGTGGGGAGGAAGGTGATCTCCGCGTCTTACTCCTCCGCCATCTTTCCATCGCCCCCCGTGCCACATCTTCTTTATCCATTCATCCGATGATGGACACTTAGGTTGCTTCCATGTCCTGGCTATTGTAAATAGAGCTGCAATGAACATTTTGGTACATGACTCTTTTTGAATTATGGTTTTCTCAGGGTATATGCCCAGTAGTGGGATTGCTGGGTCATACGGTAGTCCTGTTTGTAGTTTTTTAAGGAACCGAGGAGGGTCTTTCTGATTCTAGAGGTGCTCTGCCCACCTGGAGCTGTTCCAGGCTGCCAGCCCAAGCTGCTGTCCTGTCCTCTTACCACCACGCCCTTCACTGGGTGCAGCAGGACCTGCATTTTGGTCTCAAATGCCAACCTTTAGGTTTCGGTGGGGGAGGGAGATCTCCAGCTTCCTAGGGCTATGTGCTGGGACCAGTGCCCAGAGGTCTCAGCAGTAAATCCTAACCATTCAGTCAGCTGAGATGCTGAGAGCTGCAGTAAACCAAAGCTCTCCCTTGAGCTGCCTCGATCTCAAAGGAAATGTTTCACTTCCTAAAAGTGTAAGACCAGAAGTGGGGCAAACTTCAGGCATACCGTATTCGTTAAGGAAACCCTAGTGCAAAAAGCAAAAGCAAACTCACAAGTGATTAATGGCTCTAGGTACCACAGAGGTTTATTTCTTATTCATGTAAAGCCCAAAGCAGGATTCTGACTGGCAGGTGTCTCTTCTTCAGGGTGTGATTCAGGGACCCAGGGTCCTTCCATCCCCGGGCTTCTGTATCTTTAACATGTGGCCTCCATTATCACCACGCTCAACTGCATCACTCTTGCAGAAAGGGAAAAAGCATAAATGATAAATGATGAGCTCAAGGGTAGGGAGTTGCTT
The DNA here is from genome assembly GCF_000442215.2 of Lipotes vexillifer. NCBI lineage: Eukaryota > Metazoa > Chordata > Mammalia > Artiodactyla > Lipotidae > Lipotes > Lipotes vexillifer. Next base: position 74,825 of record NW_006798529.1, on the reverse strand, counting down.
ACTTCCTGTCTCCCCAACAAGAATGCAGGCTCCATGAGGGCAGAAAGTTGAGTCTGTTTTATGCTCTAATGTATCACCAGTGCCATGCAGTGCTTGGAACATTGCAGACCATCAATAAGTCTGCAAATGAATAAAAGGGCTACTAGGGCAGTTAGGACTGCATGTCTCCTGACTCACACCCAGCAGGACAAGGAGAAGGGATTTTAAAAATAATGTTCCTCCAGCCATGAACTATAGGTTTTCCTTTTCTGGCTCTTGAATCTGGCCAGGCCAGTTTAGGAGGCATGCTACCCCAAGACTAGGATCCACCACCCTCAGTGAGTTGGCTCTTGTTTTCAAGCTGATCCCTCATGGTTGCAAGATGGCTGCCATAGCCCCAAGCATTACAACTTCACACTATAGCATCCAAAGAAAGAAATAAAAAGGAGGGCTCTAGCGAAAGGAGCTCCCCATATACACCTCTCTCTTCTTGTCAGAGAAGAAAATCTTTCCCAGAAGCTTTCCTGTGCACCTCATAATCCAGAATAGGAAGACATGACCTTCCCTAGCTGCAAGGGAGCTGGGCAAAGGGAATATCAGGATTTTTGAGCCTCCAGCATGGAATGTGGGCAAGGGTGAGGAGTAGACAGCCAGTAGGGTTTGCCACACAGCCTTAACGCAAGACCAGCTCAAAGTGGGCCCCTGTAGAAGCTGCATGGAGGCCGTAACCCGGCTATCCTGGGACAGGTGTCAGGCAAGGTCAGAACCAGCACAAGCCACACAACATTCCTAGTTAATTAACTGGGGCAGAGATGGGTTCTGTGCCCGAGTCCCACCGCCCAGCCCAGCATCCTCCCCTTAGCTCCAGTAAGCCCCACTCACTCCATGGGAAGTGAGCAGGAAGGTCCTAGGAACAGCCCATGAGCAGGCTCAGAGGTACACCCCTCCCATAAGAAGCACAAGAATGGAGATAAAACTCTTTGCTGCTTTTGATCAAACCCTGCACACTGTAATGGCTCCAAGGCAGAAACGCCAAACATCACTGTTCACACACCTCATGGTATCCCTATGTCCTCCTGAAGCTGTTTTCCTCCTATTTAATTTCCCCCTCTTGGGGCCACTATAATATACAGTACAATCTATTTTTTCCTGGAAAGGACAGCTATTCTGTCAGCATCACAAAGGCACCTTCAATTCGAATTCAACTTGTAACCACAGCTGAGGACGATCTCACTTTTAGTCACTATTATGTGGAATGTTATTCATTACTTCTTCCTACTTCCAGCAATATATTTTCTATTAATGTATATCTTTTGTGACTCTTTTTCTTTTAACACGATTGAATTCTTCTCTACCGCACTATTACGTGAGGAGAACACACGGGCTGAACTCCAGAGTGTCTTTGACTTCTTGGGAAAGAAAAAGCAAAATGGAATTGAATTGAGGCTCTTTTCCCCGGGCCGTCCTCAGGGCTTGCCAAGACCCCACTTCCTCCACCCCCTGACCTGCCTAGTGAGTGTGGGGCTCCGAGGGTCCACAGGGCAGGGTCGGTCTTCCTGATCGTCCCGAGCTTTGGGGCTCAGGGGGCCATGCAAGTACAAGTCTAAGGCAGAGAGGAGTTTGGTGACCCCGGGCACACCACCATGGGAGGGATAGCCTGCTCTGGCCAAGGGAGCAGTTACAAGTGATGACAAGTGGAAGCTGCCTTGGCATGTGGGAGAGTCAGGCTGCGAGCAGAGCGGGAAAGCCACTGAGCCCAGGGAGCCCCCATGAGCCTCAGTGCTGGTCTCCTCAACGTGGTCTCATCCCCCAGGGCAGTGGGAAGGTCGCAGTCTCCCCTGGTCACAGTGCATGGCCACCTCTGAAGGGCAGGGCTCTCTACGTGGGAGTCTTGGCTGGTCTTCAGAAGAAGCAGAACCTGCCAAGAGGGGATGCTTCTCTCAGGACCTGATAGGTTGGGAAGGAAGAAAGGCAAGACATGCCTCCTAACCTCAAGCCCTGGCCAATGCCACCTCCTCCAGGAAGCCTTCCTGATCCCTCCACCCCATCCCTGTTGCTCCTCTCACACTATGCACTGGGGGTCTGTGCGTCTCTGCCACACCCAAGCTTTTCTCATTCATCAGTGAAAGCCCAGAGCCTAATTTCTACTCAATGCTCAGAAAATACTAGCTGACTTGATTGAGACAGCCAGGGACGCAGACACAGGTAAACGTAAAGTTCAACAGCGTTGGCCTTGGCAGCAGCAAGTGGGTCTGGTGAGGGCTCCTTTAATACACAGCTCCTTGAAGAACTGATTTAGTGATTTAGAGGAAGGCAAGGCAGCATCAAGGGCCAGGTCATGGCCAAGCATCATTTGGAAAGCGGAATCCCATCATTTCCGCATCACGTGGAGAGCCTGTAATTAACCAGCTCCTGGAAGGCACCTTGCCATTTACAAAGCTCTGGGGGACAGGAAGGAAAAATACATTTGAAATGCTTATGCTAGCATTGGGTTAGTATCTAGAATGGGCATGAAACTCCTGCAAATCAGTAAGAAAAGGAGAGCAGACCTAATAGAAAAATGGACAAAAGAAAAGAACCTGCAACATACAGAGGAAGAAAACGAAAGAACCAACAAGTAGGTGAAGAGGTGCCCAGGCACGTGAGTTTCAGGGAGATGCTGCTTAAAACAAATCTCACACCGCACACACAGTAGACTGGAAACAGCCAGAAAGCCGAGTTATGCCGAGTGTTGGTGATGATGTGGGCAATGGCAACAATTATTCAATTTAGATTTCTGAGACTCAAACAATCCCACTTCTGGGTTTACAGCCCCATGGAATTCTTACCCTGACCCAGAAGGGACCTTGAGGGCCATTCACTGCAGCATTACAATGTTATTACAATGTTTCACTGAAACAAAGGCTCACTGAACTTTGAGAAGGACCAGTGTTTTATGTACATCCAAGAAAGGGGAAAAAATCTGCCAGTTAAACAAGGACAAAATGCTTTCTTATCACTCAGAATTTTTATACTCATGAAAAGGGCTCTTTTTAGACTTGTTCAGACGTAACTCTTCTTAAAAATTTTTCACTCTTAGGCACACATAAAAAGGAAAATATACATGAAACTAATTGAATGAAGTCTTCCTAGCCTCCTTCGTGTACAGAGCTCACCTATGACTCAGAGTTCTCGCGGTACCCGTCTCTCTCCAAACTGCGTTGCTTTCGGAGAACTGATCACCAAGCGTTTCTTAAGTGAGTGCTCTGCTATTTTCTCCTGACTCTCTTCAGGCTTCAGCCGCCCTTGAACAAGCTCCAACTCTGGTCCCGAGGATGTTTGTGAGGGGCGAGCAGTGGCAACTACATCACACCCGCCAATAGCGGGCGCAAGAGGCCACCCGATTTCAGAGACTTTAACTAAAAACGTGCATCTGAGAATCCCTGAAACTTGGTATCTGTGGACTTGGCAGTCATCTGGGAATGATGGGAGAGATGAGGTGGAGACTAGGCAGTGGCTAGAAGCACCGGGCAGGATGCACACACATGACTGTTTGTGTAAATCAAAACAATAATTCTCACTAAACCTATTGGGATGGTTGTCTACTGGAGGGAAAGATAAAGAAAGAGGGGCATGGGAAGAAAGTGGAGGAAGTAACTAAGTAATTAACAACAGGAACAACAGTGACAGAAACAAGAGAGGGGTCTTGAAAATATCAAAGAAAATATCAACTATCACATGTTCTGTTCATTTAATCCTCACAACTCTAACCACCTCCAGTTGGTGAAACTGAGGTTCTCAGAGAGTGGGATGGAGAAACAGGTCCAGGAAGAGGAAAACTCCCATTTATTGGGCACCTGTTGTATGCCAGGTGCTCATTTAGTCTCCTAACCATCTGCCCAGGTAGGCATGAATGTCCACACTCTATAGATGCAGAAACCGAGGTTCAGAGAGGGAAGCTTTCTTGCTTGGGGACATACAGCTCATAGGGACCAGGCTGAGATTTGAGCCTGGAGATTAGACTCCAAAACTTATGTCTCTCCACAAGTTGCCTGTTTCACTGCATGCCCATTAAAGGCTCAGGGCAGGAGAGGGAGGCAGAAAACATTCCAAGGAATTGGAGCCCAAGGCCACATCTGCAGAGAGTAGAAGGGCTCTGCACATTGCAAGAGGATGGGGATGGGGAGCTCCAGCCAGCGGAGGAGACCAACTCCACATCACACTGTGAGACTACGAGGTCAGATGGCTTCACTCACAGGGGGTTAACATGCAGACAGATACGTGTGGCTGTAGCCACAGAGCAGGCTTGGTGGACAGACCACCGTGGGCGTCTCTGCCGCATCCACACTCTGCCTGGCACTCCAGGCAAGTCTCAGAGTATCTGAGCCCTGTGCATCCTTGCTTCCAGTCACCTTACACACACTTTTGGTCCCAGTCTTGGAGGCAGGTGGGGAGACTGGCGCCCAAGGGATGGTTCCGATACAACAGGGTTAGTATTAAATTATGTGCAAGTTGAAAGTCAGGGGGGCTTCTTGGAAGAAGTGATCTTTGAGATGGTGGAAAGGAAGAGTGACAGCAGCTCGCCAAGGGATGTTGACGGAGAGTGAACACCAAACCCAAAGGGCTGTGCCAGCACTGTCCTTGCACAGCCGCCCTATGCCACAGGGAAGGTGCTGCCTGCATTGCACTGATGAGAGATTTGAGTCTCAGAGACACACAAGGACTCACTCTGTGTACCTCTAAACGCTGCGCCCTTCCTGCTGTATCCCAACGCCCTACAGATATTCGAGGTAAAATAACCACTGGGGCACAGGTGCCCATCAAAAGGGAAACAAGCTGGGGGGACCTCAAACAGCTGCCTGTAAGTGGAGCTGAAGGCTCCAATGGAGACAGTGGTCATGAGACGGGTTGGGGGCGGGGGGGGCAGGAGGCTTTGTTCAAAGCTCTGACAAGTCCTCCCCAAACCCCGCACATAAAATGCAGCCCCCATCCCCATCCTAGCATCCTCATTCCATTGCCAGCCAGGGAGGGAGACAAATCCCAGCTCACACCATGCAATCACATTCCAGTCAGGCAGCTTCACTGGCCCTTGGCCTTTCTTTCCTTCCAACGTTCTAGCTATTTTACTTATTTACTTATACTGTTTCTCTCGCAGGAGAAGGGATTTGGGTCTGCTCTCTTCTTTGCCACATCTCCTGGATCTAGAACAACGTTTGCATATAGGCAGCCTCAGTAAAAGCTCTATTGAATGAATGAAATCATGCCCGTCTTACACACATGTTAAGGTATTACGTAGTAGCTCCTTTCCCGAGGCCCCAGGGTGGCCAGTGGAGGGTCTGAGAAGGGCTGGGACATGCTCAGATCTGCAGGAGTGGGCAATGGTTAGCAGCCAGGCTGCCAGGGTGTGACTCTTACCCCTGCAACAGGCCAGCCTTGTAATTTTGTGCAGGTCACTGAATCTTAGCTTCCTCTTGTGCAAAATGGGGATGAAAATAATATGTCCTTCAGGGTGTTTTGTGAGCAAGAAATGAGTTAATACACATGATGTTCACAACAGTGCCTGGCACTTAGTAAATGTTATAGAAGTGTTAGCTATGTATCAGTTAGTGTTTGCTGTGTAACAAACTACCCAAAGTAGTGACTTTAAAATGGCAATCATTTATTTAACGCATGATTCCGTCCTTTGGCAATTTGGACGTTCCTCAACTGCAAGGTCCTTCTGCTGGCCTGACTGGGCTCACTGGTGTGTGTGCTGGCAATCAGTGACCTCACTCACATGTTGTTTAAAGGGTGACCTTGGTGTGTGTCTCACCTTCTGGTAGGCTTTTTCACGTGGTGTCTCAGGCTTTTTCATGTGGTGGCAGCCGTGGTGTTTCCAAGCTCCTGTTTGCATCATTTTGCTACTATCCTATTGGCCAAAATATAGTCACCCCAGCTTCAAGGAGTAGAGGAAGAGACTGTACCTCTTGATGGGAGGGCAGGAATTTGTTGTTGAAATCCACCGCTGCCCTTACCTGTTCAGAAAGGCCAAAGGCATCGAAAGGCAACTCAGCAAACCTTTGCCAACGGCCAGATTTGATTGAAGACTGGGAGCCCTCTGGAGTGTGAGAAATGGGAAAGCAGCCTGTCCTACTCCTTAATCTTACCCCCCAGTCCTCCATCATAAAAACCAGTTATTTTTAGTGGTAAGTGAGCTAATGCCAGAAATTGATTTCTGCTCTGTCTCAAAAGGTCCTTAAACTTTGGGGGATGGAGATGGGAATGGGGGTGGGGATGTAGTGCAGGCTCAGAGCAGACCCTCTTTCAGGGGGTGGTCCGCCTCTGCCTGAGCCATCCTTCTGAGGGCGGCGCTCTCATCCTCAGTCTGCACAATCCAGGCTGTAAAAGCCCAATCTCAGTGCCTTCTCAAACAATAATTTGAAATCAATGAATTCTGCTCTAACGTATTCCTCCCCCATGATTACTGAGCTCTAGACATGGGGAAACAGACATTTCTCCACTGAGCCCTCGGCCCGTGATTACCATTATTGCATAATTGAGGACATCAAAGGCAACAGAGGGCTGCAAGCTGCCAGGCCCAAGCTCCCGCTCAAATGACACCCTGAGCTCAGCTGCTGGGAGACGGGGAAATGTTGGTAATTGAGGCTAAAGACTGTTCTGTGTTGCTTTCTAATTTTCTACAGTTAGTTCTTTTCCGTTCTGCAGTTGGATCCTTTTGGTAATTGACTTTCATATACTACTGGTTATGTATTGCACTTAAATGGGAGTGTTTCTGGCAGGGTTGAGCTGCATGATGGATCTAGAAGTGAATTTCATTAAGAGAGCCAGCTCTGCAGATCTGGCCACCCCCAACAGTGCCCGCCACACGCCAGTGCTCAAAAAACACGAGCCACCAGATACATTCACACCATTATCAGTGGACAGAAATCGTGGCATGATCCACATGTGCATTATAGCAACCATGCACATGATCACAGAATCCCCATGTCTTTTCTCTCACTTTACAAGATTTGGCGAGCTTAGAAGGACAAGAGATAAGTGAGGAAACTGAGGCTCAGTTTCAAAGTTGGATCAGTCCTTCCCAATGCACTTTCTTGCACACCTACTGGATGTCAAGCAGGAAATACAGACACGAATAAGGAAAGGTGTTCACAGCATGGGGGTGGGGTGGGGAGAGAGAACAAGCAAGCAAACTGTAGTAATGCATCGAGAAAGTCTACATGACAGAGATTTACAGAGATGCAAGAGGGGGCAGAGAGGAGAGTAGCCCCCCGTGAGCGCTGGGGAGGTAAGAGGCAAGTTAAGACCTGAAGGATATCTAGGACTCAAGCTGGTGGAGAGGGGGTTAAGGCATCCCAGTTAGAGCAGCAAACAGATGTGCTGCCTATTTCAGGGAAGGGAAGAAATTCCCCAGGATGCACGTGCCACGAGCATGGCAGAGTGGACTGATCTCAAGTCCCTGGCCTTGACAGCATTCACAGTTTTTGTGGGCGTGTGCCATCCAACCGTCTTGCAAATATGTCGCCCACTTCCGTGTTTACATGGAACCTTTCATGACACCCTCTTGGGAAGCCACCTACTCATTTCATTGGGGCTGTCATCACTCCAACCTCATTTGGAGTCTTATTTTAGAATTACCACTGGAGTCCATTTGTAAGCCATATAACGATTTTGTTTAGATAGCAATACAATGTTTTTGATCCCAACTGCTATATTCCTCAGCTCAACTATCCATTTTTTTGCTAGATTTGGCTCCCATTCGGAACTATCTCCAAACATGAAATCCAGCCCCAAAAGTTGAGCATAGGGGCTTCCCTTGTGGCGCAGTTGTTGAGGGTCCACCCGCCGATGCGGAGGACACGGGTTCGTGCCCCGGTCCGGGTGGATCTCACATGCCACGGAGCAGCTGGGCCCGTGAGCCATGGCCGCTGAGCCTGCGCGTCCGGAGCCTGGGCTCCGCAACGGGAGAGGCCACAACAGTGAGAGGCCCGCGTACAGCAAAAAGAGTTGAGCATGGCCTCTGAACTGTGCATGCTCAAAGAAATGGGCAGGAGACCTGGCGCCCAAAGGCTGATGATTATGAGTGTCCGTAAGTGTCTACATCATTCTGTGGGATTATTAATCTGGTCCTGTCCCCACTCCCAACTTATTCACCCTTATCTAAACACACCCACTTTCACTTCCGATTCTTTTTTTTTTTTTAATTTAATTAATTAATTTATTTATGGCTGTGTTGGTTCTTCATTTCTGTGTGAGGGCTTTCTCTAGTTGCGGCAAGCGGGGGGCCATTCTTCATCGCGGTGCGCCGACCTCTCACTATCGCGGCCTCTCGTTGCAGAGCACAGGCTCCAGACGCGCAGGCTCAGTAATTGTGGCTCACGGGGCTAGTTGCTCCGCGGCATGTGGGATCCTCCCAGACCAGGGCTCGAACCTGTGTCCCCTGCACTGGCAGGCAGACTCTCAACCACTGCGCCACCAGGGAAGCCCTCACTTCCGATTCTTATAGCTCAAGGTCAGCCAGAGGAACAAAAGACCCCAAGATTTGGATTGGGGGCTAAAGAGCTACAAGAGGTTATGCTTACTTTAGGAGAGAACATACCGATTAAGATACAAATAATACAGAATGTTTGTTTCCAAAAGTCTGATGAGTAATTAAAATCTACACCTCATATGCAGACAATGCTGGAGAGGGTAGCAAAGCATTTTCCATTAAAAACGTTAGCCAAAATCTTTTTCAAGGGCACACAATCCTGAACCCAGATGCAAGAACCCAGAGCCGTTTCTAGACCAACATGAGAGTTGCAAGATTCCTCTCCTGTTGTCATGCATGGGGGCACATCCCCACACCAGGCTGGTGTGTGAGCCCCCAGCCCAGAACCACCACCCCAGGAGCATACTGCAGTTCTAGGACGCCCACCTTGGCTCTCGGAATTACATGCTGTGAACTATTGAAAATAAAACCCTGGGACCACGCAGAGCATCGGAAAGAAGGACTGGCATTTTCAGGCTGGGAATTCCAGATCGAGGCGCCTGGGTGGGGTCTGTGGTCCCCGCTCCCGAGGGCAACCGGGGCGGCTGGCCGCCCTGCTTTCCACAGGTGCTGACGAGCAGGATGACGCTGTCATTCACCAGGAAAAGTTCACTTCCCAAAATACCACACGCTGCAGGTAAACGGAAGAAAGGTCAGAGTGATGTAGGTGTGTGTGTTATAAACCATCTCATACATAAAAACTGCCTAATTACTGGGAAGATATGGAAGAGTGCTCTGAGCAGTGAACCCTCGGGGCTGTGCAGGAGGGGAGAGCATCTCGGGATGTTGAGAACTTGCCTCCAGCTGCAGAGAAGATGCCAAAATTCTTTATGCCCCCACGCCACTCCCACATTATTACATATAAAGCAACCTCTGTACAAATAGCAGGGAAACGTCATGTATATTTGAGTCTTGTATTCATTTCATACTTAAGTAATGTGACTAATCATTGCTTCTTACTCTTTGCTCTTGGATTTTCATTATGAAGATTCAAAAGGTATAAATTTCATATATTAGGTTTGGAAGCATGTATAGCATGATACTTGAATGAATTACATTTTGTTGACTTCTGTCTATTTCAATCAGATTTTGAAATAAAATGGGTGAACATAGTGTTCCCCATCTCCTTTTATTTTGCTGGGTACCCAATCTCTCTGTGACCCAACTCAGCAAATATGGGTTCTTTACCATTCAAAGATCAAATCCCTTCTGAAGCAACACAATTCTTCTTTTAAAAATAACTTCATAATTCATTTATCCCACCAAAAAATCATTTATTAAGTGTCTCTTATGTTCTAGACATTGGGCATCGTTCCAGTATTTCTGTGAGCTTTTTGGAAAAAGACAACCTATAGATATGTAATTATAAAAATAGTTGTTTATAAATGTAAAGCAGGGAGAAAACAGTAGGGACATCTAAGCCAGGTTGATGGGATCAGGGAAGGCTTCCTGGAGGAAGTGAAGCCAGACTCTTAAAGAATTAATACGAATCAGTTAATTGCAAAAGACGAGAAAGGGCTCTGGGGGCAGCAGGAGTGTCCCATGCAAAGACACAGAGGTTAATGGCGGAGTAGAAGGACGTGCTCTCACTGCCTCTTGCGAGAACACCAGAATCACAACTAGCTGCTGGATAATCATCGACAGGAAGACACTGGAACTCAGAAAAAAGGATATCCCACATCCAAAGACAAAGGAGAAGCCACAGTGAGACGGTAGGAGGGGCGCAAACACAGTAAAATCAAATCCCATAACTGCTCGGTGGGTGACTCACAGACTGGAGAACAATTATACCACAGAAGTCCACCCACTGCAGTGAAGGTTCTCAGCCCCACGTCAGGCTTCCCAACCTAGGGGTCCGGCAATGGGAGGAGGAATTCCTAGAGAATCAGACTTTGAAGCCTAGTGGGATTTGATTGCAGGACCTTGACAAGACTGGGGAAACAGAGACTCCACTCGTGCAGGGCACACGCAAAGTAGTGTGCGCATCGGGACCCAGGGGAAGGAGCAGTGACCCCAGGGGAGACTGAACCAGACCTACCTGCTAGTGTTGGAGGGTCTCCTGCAGAGGTGAGGGGTGGCTGTGGCTCACCGTGGGGACAAGGACACTGGCAGCAGAAGTTCTGGGAAGTGCTCCTTGGCATGAGCCCTCCCAGAGTCTGTCATTAGCCCCACCAAAGAGCCCAGGTAGGCTCCAGTGTTGGTCACCTCAGGCCAAACAACCAACAGGGAGGGAACCCAGACCCACCCATCAGCAGCTAAGCGGATTAAAGTTTTACTGAGCTCTGCCCACCAGAGCAGCAGTCAGCTCTACCCACCACCAGTCCCTCTCATCAGGAAACTTGCACAAGCGTCTTAGATAGCCTCATCCACCAGAGGGCAGGCAGCAGAAGCAAGAAGAACTACAATCCTGCAGCCTGTGGAACAAAAACCACATTCACGGAAAGATAGACAAGATGAAAAGGCAGAGGGCTACGTACCAGATGAAGAAACAAGATAAAACCCCAGAAAAACAACTAAATGAAGTGGAGATAGGCAACCTTCCAGAAAAAGAATTCAGGATAATGATAGTGAAGATGATCCAGGACCTTGGAAAAAGAATGGAGGCAAAGATCGAGAAGATGCAAGAAATGTTTAACAAAGACCTAGAAGAACTAAAGAACAAACAGAGATGAACAATACAATAACTGAAATGAAAACTACACTAGAAGGAATCAATAGCAGAGTAACTGAGGCAGAAGAACGCATAAGTGACCTGGAAGACAGAATGGTGGAATTCACTGCTGCGGAACAGAATAAAGAAAAAAGAATGAAAAGAAATGAAGACAGCCTAAGAGACCTCTGGGACAACATTCAACACAGCTACATTCGCATTAAAGGGGTCCCAGAAGGAGAAGAGTGAGAGAAAGGACCCGAGAAAATATTTGTAGAGATTATAGTCGAAAACTTCCCTAACATGGATAAGGAAATAGTCACCCGAGTCCAGGAAGTGCAGCGAGTCTCATACAGGATAAACCCAAGGAGAAACACGCGGAGACACATAGTAATCAAACTGACAAAAATTAAAGATAGAAAAATTATTGAAAGCAGCAAGGGAAAAACAACAAGTAATATACAAGGGAACTCCCATAAGGTTAACAGCTGATTTCTCAGCAGAAATGCTACAAGCCAGAAGGGAATGGCATGATATACTTAAAGTGATGAAAGGGAAGAACCTACAAGCAAGATTACCCGGCAAGGATCTCATTCAGATTCGATGGAGAAATCAAAAACTTTACAGAAAAGCAAAAACTAAGAGAATTCAGCACCACCAAACCAGCTCTATAACAAATGCTAAAGGAACTTCTCTAAGTGGGAAACACAAGAGAATAAGAGGACCTACAAAAACAAACCCAAAACAATTACGAAAGTGGTCATAGGAACATACATATCGATAATTACCTTAAACGTAAATGGATTAAATGCTCCAACCAAAAGACACAGGCTTGCTGAAAGGATACAAAAACAAGACCCATATATATGCCATCTACAAGAGACCCACTTCAGACCTAGGGACACATACAGACTGAAAGTGAGGGGATGGAAAAAGATATTCCATGCAAATGGAAATCAAAAGAAAGCTGGAGTAGCAATATTCACATCAGATAAAATAGACTTTAAAATAAAGAATGTTACAAGAGACAAAGAAGGACACTACATAATGATCAAGGGATCAATCCAAGAAGAAGATATAACATAAATATATATGCACCCAACATAGGAGTACCTCAATACATAAGGCAACTACTAACAGCTATAAAAGAGGAAATCGATAGTAACACAATAATAGTGGGGGACTTTAACACCTCAATTACACCAATGGACAGATCATCCAAAATGAAAAAAAATAAGGAAACACAAGTTTTAAATGACAAAACAGACCAGATAGATTTAATTGATATTTATAGGCATTCCATCCAAAAACAGCAGATTACACTTTCTTCTCAAGTGCACACGGAACATTCTCCAGGATAGATCACATCTTGGGTCACAAATCAAGCCTCAGTAAATTTAAGAAAATTAAAATCATACCAAGCATCTTTTCTGACCACAACGATATGAGATTAGAAATGAAGAACAGGGAAAAAAATGTAAAAAACACAAACACATGGAGGCTAAACAATACGTTACTAAATAACCAAGAGATCACTGAAGAAATCAAAGAGGAAATCAAAAAATACCTACAGACAAATGACAATGAAAACACGACGATCCAAAACCTATGGGATGCAGCAAAAGCAGTTCTAAGAGGGAAGTTTATAGCTATACAAGCCTACCTCAAGAAACAAGAAAAATCTCAAATAAACAATCTAACCTCACATCTAAAGGAACCAGAGAAAGAGAAACAGACAAAACCCAAAGTTAGCAGAAGGAAATAAATCATAAAGATCAGAGCAGAAATAAATGAAAAAGAAACAAAGAAAACAAGAGCAAAGATCGATAAAACTAAAAGCTGGTTCTTTGAGAAGATAAACAAAATTGATAAACCATTAGCCAGACTGATCAAGAAAAAGAGGGAGAGGACTCAAATCAATAAAATTAGAAATGAAAAAGGAGAAGTTACAACAGACACTGCAGAAATACAAAGCATCCTAAGAGACTACTACAAGCAACTCTATGCCAATAAAATGGACAACCTGGAAGAAATGGACAAATTCTTAGAAAGGCATAACCTTCCAAGACTGAATCAGGAAGAAATAGAAAATATGAACAGACCAATCACAAGTAATGAAATTGAAACTGTGATTAAAAATCTTCCAACAAACTCAAGTCCAGGACCAGATGGCTTCACAGGTGAATTCTATCAAACATTTAGAGAAGAGCTAACACCCATCCTTCTCAAACTCTTCCAAAAAATTGCAGAGGAAGGAACACTCCCAAACTCATTCTATGAGGACACCATCACCCTGATACCAAAACCAGACAAAGATACTACAAAAAAAGAAAATTACAGACCAATATCACTGATGAATATAGATGCAAAAATCCTGAACAAAATACTAGCAAACAGAATCCAACAACACATTAAAAGGATCATACACCATGATCAAGTGGGGTTTATCCCAGGGATGCAAGGATTCTTCAATATATGCAAATCAATCAATGTGATACACCATATTAACAAATTGAAGAATAAAAGCCGTATGATCATCTCAATAGATGCAGGAAAAGCTTTTGACAAAATTCAACACCCATTTATGATAAAAACTCTCCAGAAAGTGGGCATAGAGGGAACCTACCTCAACATAATAAAGGCCATATACTACAAACCCACAGCAAACATCATTCTCAATGGTGAAAACTGAAAGCATTTCCTCTAATATCAGGAACAAGACAAGGATGTCCACTCTCGCCACTATTAGTCAACATAGTTTTGGAAGTCCTAGTCACGGTAATCAGAGAAGAAAAAGAAATACAAATTGGAAAGAAGTAATTACAATAGCCCGGAGACGGAAACAACCTAAGTGCCCATCGTCAGATGAATGGATAAAGAAGATGTGGCACATATATACAATGCAATATTACTCAGCCATAAAAAGAAACGAAATTGAGCTATTTGTAATGAGGTGGATGGACCTAGAGTCTGTCATACAGAGTGAAGTAAGTCAGAAAGAGAAGGACAAATACCGTATGCTAACACATATATATGGAATTTAAGAAAAAAAAAAAAAAAAACGAACAAGTAAAACTCTCACTGTTTGCAGATGACATGATACTATACATAGAGAATCCTAAGGATGCCACCAGAAAACTACTAGAGCTAATCAATGAATAGTAAAGTATCAGAATACAAAATTACTGCACAGAAATCTCTTGTATTCCTATACACTAAGGATGCAAAATCTGAAAGAGAAATTAAGGAAACACTCCCATTTTCCACTGCAACAAAAAGAATAAAATACCTAGGAATAAACCTACCTAGGGAGACAAAAGACCTGTGTGCAGAAAAGTATAAGACACTCATGAAAGAAATTAAAGATGATACCAACAGATGGAGAGATATACCATGTTCTTGGATTGGAAGATTCAATATTGTGAAAATGACTATACTACCCAAAGCAATCTACAGATTCAATGCGATCCCTATCAAATTACCAATGGCATTTTTTACAGAACTAGAACAAAAAACCTTAAAATTTGTATGGAGACACAAAAGACCCCAAATAGCTGAAGCAGTCTTGAGGGAAAAAAACGGAGTGGGAGGAATCAGAATCTCTGACTTCAGACTATACTACAAAGCTACAGTAATCAAGACAATATGGTACTGGCACAAAAACAGAAACATAGATCCATCCATTTGTAACAAGAGAACCTCCCTTTAGCCGTCCTTTTTCTTTCTTTTGACAAACTAATCTATGACAAAGGAGGCAAGGATATACAATGGAGAAAAGACAGTCTCTTCAATAAGTGGTGCTGGGAAAACTGAACAGCTACACGTAAAAGAATGAAATTAGAACACTCCCTAACACCATACACAAAAATAAACTCAAAATGGATTTGAGACCTAAATTTAAGACCAGACACTGTAAAGCTCTTAGAGGAAAACATAGGAAGAACACTCTTTGACATAAATCACAGCAAGGTCTTTTTTGATCCACCTCCTAGAGTAATGGAAATAAAAACAAAAATAAACAAATGGGACCTAATGAAACTTAAAAGCTTCTGCACAGCAAAGGAAACCATAAACAAGACGAAAAGACAACCCTCAGAATGGGAGAAAATATTTGCAAATGAGTCAACGGACAAAGGATTAATCTCCAAAATATATAAACAGCTCATGCAGCTCAATATTAAAGAAACAAACAATCCAATCCAAAAAAGGGTAGAAGACCTAAATAGGCATTTCCCCAAAGAAGACATACAGATGGCCAAGAAGCACATGAAAAGCTGCTCAACATCACTAATTATTAGAGAAATGCAAATCAAAACTACAATGAGGTATCACCTCACACAAGTTAGAAGGGGCATCATCAGAAAATCTACAAACAACAAATGCTGGAGAGGGTGTGGAGAAAGGGGAACCCTCTTGCACTGTTGGTGGGAATGTAAATTGATACAGCCACTATGGAGAACAGTATGGAGGTTCCTTAAAAAACTAAAAATAGAATTACTATATGATCCAGCAATCCCACTACTGGGCATATACCCTAGAAAACTGTAATTCAAAAGGACACATGCACCCCAATGTTCATTGCAGCACTATCTACAATAGCCAGGTAATGGAAGCAACCTAAATGTCCATCGAGAGATGCATGGATAAAGAAGTTGTGGTACATATATACAATGGAATATTACTCAGCCATAAAAAGTATCGAAATTGGGTCATTTGTTGAGACGTGGCTGGATCTAGAGACTGTCATACAAAGTGAAGTCAGAAAGAGAAAAACAAATATCGTATATTAACGCATGTATGTGGAACCTAGAAAAATGGTACAGATGAACCGGTTTGCAGGGCAGAAGTTGAGACACAGATGTAGAGAACAAACGTATGTACACCAAGGGGGGAAAGCCACAGGGGCGTGGGGATGGTGGTATGATGAATTGGGCGATTGGGGTTGACATGTATACACTGATGTGTATAAAACTGATGACTAATAAGAACCTGTTGTATAAAAAAATAAAATTAAAAAATTTTTTAAAAAAAGGCACAGAGGTTAGATGGAGCAGCTCATTTGAAGAACTGCCAGCCGTTTAAGATGCATGACATCACCGTGAACTATGAGTGGGAAGTCCTTTCTTTCCAGTTAGATTTTCCTGTGCAATAAATAGAGCTCCTTCTTGAGTCTTTTTTCTTCTTCCACTCAGGGTGTGATGATGAATCAGTGTCAAAAGTCTATATCATTTTTTAGGAAATAGCCACTAATAGAGAGAATACATAGGCCAGGGTAACAGAGATTTCTAGGGAGATGGATGGGAGTTAGAGGACAGAGGGAACAGGGAAGCTCTTGGAAGAAGGGCTGGTGAAACGAGAATCCAGAGGCCACAGGAAGTGACCCCCTGACCATCACAGGAAAAATGGCAGATGCAAAATCAACCATGAAAAGGGGCTGGGTTCTGCAATCCCATCTCCCCAACATGTGTGAACACACACACACACACATCTAGGGGTCACCTGGGATGGCTCTTGGGTCATTTGTTCAGGTAGAGGGTTGATTAGACCAGCAAAAGTGATTGCATGCTTGGGGAAGGAACCCCAAAAATGAGGGCTACTCTGTCAGAAAGGAACACTTGCAGAGCAGAGACTGAGTTGTATACATGCCAGGACTCACCAGGATCCTAGTCACAGTATCAAGGGTATCCCCAAGATCCTATCTGTCCACTCAGGAATGAAAGTGTCGTGGCTATGGGTGAAGGGGACGACTTGACCTCTTGAGGACTTCTGGCAATGTTGACTCTATGTGATGCCCACCCACAGACCATGTCGTGCAAATATCATCCAAGGCTTTCCATTCACTGGAACTTCTTAACCAGGTGGTGACTTTGAGCTGTTTTCTTTTTTTTAAAATAAATTTATTTATTTTATTTTTATTTATTTTTGGCTGTGTTGGGTCTTTGTTGCTGCGCATGGGCTTTCTCTAGGTGCAGTGAGCGGGGACTACTCTTCTTTGCAATGCGCAGGCTTCTCATTGTGGTGGCTTCTCTTGTTGCAGAGCATGGGCTCTAGAGCGCAGGCTCAGTAGTTGTGGTGCAGGGGCTTAGTTGTCTGTGGCATGTGGGATCTTCCCTGACCAGGGCTCGAACCCGTGTCCCCTGCATTGGCAGACGGGCACCACCAGGGAAGCCCTGAACTGTTTTCTTAATTTCTAATATTCCCATTTACCCAAAGCAAAGGGAAGAATCACAACCAGAACTCTTCTGAAAGGTCAATCTGGCCAAGGGAAATTCCTTATCAAATGTTATCAATTATGCCTACACCCCACTCAAACCATCTCTCTCAGTGGTGAGTGCTGGCGACGCTGCCTGCTGTGTGGATCACAGGAGAAACAGAGGGCCTGGGTCTGGTGCAAATGAACTCACCATCCCGGGTGGGGAAATGGGCTTTCACATAGGAAACAGCAACACACAATGAAGACAAGAGCCTGAGACGTGTGCTGAACTGGAGCTGTGGTCATCAGACCTTTACTGAAAGTTCACTTGATCACTGGTTCATTCAACTCTCCATTATCTGATGTTTGCCAAGCATCTTCCAGGTGCCAAGAACCATGGGGGATGCAAGAGTGAAGCAGAGTGAACTGCTTCTTGCTGATGAGGGGCAGCAAGTGAGAAGACTCGCCCACCCCGCAGGATGGGGGCTTAGGACGGCTGCATCCCCCATGCTGTAGCAACTTAGAGGAAGGAGAGCACCAGCCCGCCCGCACCTCAGGCAACCCACGTCTAATGACAGGGTGACACGGGGAAGGGCGTACAGGGGAGCACAAAGGTTCGGGCCTCACCCGGTTTGGGACTACCTTGCAGGGTAGGCCAGCTTCCCCGGGGTTGCTGGGGCCTTTGTGTGACCGCAGCATGGTCTAACCTTACCTGGTTAGACCTGGTTCCTGGTTCCTTCACTCCCCACGGGCGCCGATGTGCTGGGGCTGATCCTGGGCACCTCTTCCCAAGTCTGCATCCAGTCACGTCAGGGCGACAGCTGGAAATCGGCCATGGGGGGAAATTTACACCGTGGGATTAGCAAACTGCAGATCAGGATTCCTTCCCACCAGAAAGTTGTGGTTAAACTTGTACCTGCACATGTGCCTGACTGTCAGTCCCCACTCGGTGAACTTCCTGCAGCAAGACCCCAGTTCAGCTCAGGATCCCTTCCCCAGAGACCCGGCTTAAGTCACCAGGTGACCTTAGGTGGGGCAGCTGTGCACCCCAAACCTGACTCAACACAGGGACTTCAGGCATTTCACCTAATCACACTGAGCCTTCTTTCTGCTTCTCCAATGATAGGCTCGGCCTAGATGGGTGCGTTTTAGGCTGTGTTACATGGAGCACGGGATGCCCAGGGTGTCTGCAAGGCGGTGGAAAGGACACCTAATCCCAGCGAGGCCTGCCCCTAAGCCGCAGCGTCCCCATCTAGTAAATGGGGACGAGTCCCTCGGGTTGTTACAACAAATGGAGAAGACCAGCGCCCAGCCCAGGAGCGTCTCTCTGCACTGAATGAAAGGCTCCCGGACAGTGCTCCCATGAGGATGGAATTCGTTATTCTCCCAGAACCCAGTGGCTCAAAAACATGCCAAGTGAATAGATGAAATAGCCGAGGCCCCTTTTCTGCAATGCAGCCCACAGCATAGAGAGAAACGGTAACCAACCAATCCAAATGCAAGATTTTCACTCCCAGCTTTTTCTCTTTTGCCGCTGTAAACAGAAGACAGAATTCTAGGAGAGGCTTTTAATGGCCAAAGAGGTCAATAAAACCATCCCTTTAGAACCACTCTGGTTTGCGTCTCACCGTCAGCCTACTGGCTAGAGCAGTGGAAAGGCCTGTCTCGGGCTTTGGCATCACACTCTTGCTTCAGAGAGGGGATTAGTTTTACCCCCATTTATACACATCCAGCTACAGTTGAGGGTTCATTGTTACCTTGCAGCATGTTTGCTGCTGTGGTTCTCTCCTTGTGGAGGGTAATCAAGAGGATTTCTAGTAACCCAAGACGCAGTATCAGGCCTTCCTTGGAAGCAGACGAAAGCCATTTGTCTTTGGCATTCCGTTGTGCACCTGATTCCCAAATGATGTGTTTGGGAAGATGGTCTGAGACGTTGCTTCCATGTGGCTATTTGGCAGTGTGCCAAGCTCTCTCACATAATTTGAAAATTAGCAGCAGTTGCATTTCAGGTGGGGTGTAGCAGAAACACGAGACACCCAGTTTCATTGGAACTTCAGATAAATAATGAATCATGTTTTTTGGAGAAGCACGTCCCAGGCAGTATTGGGGAGATATTTACACTAAGAAGTTATGTGTTATCTGAAATTCAAATATAACTGGGCATCTTGTATTTTATCTGGAAATCCTCACGTTAGGGAACTTTCAGAAATCAAAAAGAGTAAGAGAAATCTGTGAGGTTCAACTTGACACAGCTGCAGCCAGTTTTCTGATTCCAGGTTATGGAAGATGTGCTTCATGTCCACTGTCTCCCCTGGCCAACACTAACTCCTTGTATGCAGTAGCTAGAGGAGGGCCAACTATGAGAGAAGGTGGAGCATGGCAACATCCTCATGACCTGAAATGAGAACCTCCTAGCTTGGAAACATCATGAACTTTAGAGGTATTGTTGGAGTAGTAGGGAGAAAGCAGAGGAAAGAGTCCTCCAGACGCCACACACGTTGAACCTGGCTTTGGCCATCTGGAATGTCTTCTAAGTGATTTTAATTACTGCCCTGTGAGCAATTCCCGCCACTTTGTCCATCATTGCCATGTTCTTCTGGAAACAGAGGGCAGCTATGAGTTAAGAACCTCTGCCCTTTTCTAAGTCGGCTTATTTCTGGATTTGGTACTTGATTTCCAAACAAGGACAGTGTACCATGTTATACCTGAGAAGTCAGCAGTGGGGTAGGGGGCGGGGGGAAGGGGTAGAGGAGAATGAGAGCCAGAGCTAGAGAGATGGAGAGAGAGGGCCCCACGATCGCAGTCTCCAGGCTTCAGGGGCGGGGAGAGTGGGGTGCTGTGAACCAGCTGCGTGCACACAAGGGACCCTGGGATGGAGACCCCAGCAGGACCTGGGTGAGCAAATGTGGAGAAAAGGACAGTGAAAGGGACAAGGACATGAGAAAAATCAGAGAAAGAAAGCGCAAAGCTTCAGGTAAGAAATTAAGATACAAAGACCTTCACTGAAGTGACTGAAAGACAGACCAACACGTGGTGGACATTAGGAGGAAGTTAGTGCCCTCGGGCCTCGCCCCTTGGACATGTCCAAGGCCAGGGCTGGGTCAGAGGCTCCATCAGGGATGTGGCTACATGCGTGTGCGCATGGGGGTGATTGCTGACACAGCCCCCCATGGAATCAGGGGGGGGGGGGGGGGGGGGGATGGGCATCCAAAAGCTTCTACACTTCTGTTGACTATAGAAGCAGTGCTATCATGGCTTACTTCTGCCACCAAGCCTCGCACCCAAGGGAGTTAATGACTGAGGCCATGCTTGCAGCCCATTGGTAATTATAAAATAACAAGATCACTTTCCATAAGCTACAGGGAAATTCAAGTCTCATTACTTAACATTGTTACCATTTAGGTCATGATCTTACACACCAATAATTTATTGTTATTTTCAACTTCCTCCTGCTTAGGTATGAAAGCCATTCATGTTCCTCACCAAGTATTCCCAGTTCTTCTTCCCATTGCAACCTGGGTCATGTAACCTGGAAAAGAACAACAAAACTGTGGTTTTTAAGCCACTGAGATTTTAGAATTGTTGAGTTGTTTGTTACCTGGCCCACACTAACTGATACAATCAGGGTTGAAAATATTTTGGAGGTGTGAGGGCCAGGTTGCAATGGCTGAGCAGAGTACCGAGTTACCCTCAGAGACTGCGGCCACAGGGGACAGTGGCAAAAAGGGTGGCTCGGGAGGCAGAAAAGTTTGGGCTCATATCACGTTGTATAACTCATTAACTGTGTGACTTTAGGCAAGTCATTTGACCTCCTCTAAGCATGATTCCTGGAAAATCAGAGCAGCCTGATTTTCACTATGGTCACTTGTCACAAGGTCACTATGAAGATGAAACCATACATATAAAAGAGCACCATGCCTAGAACATAGTAAGCACTCAATAAATTAATAGTAAAATTTTGTATTTATTATTACAAGATGGAGGCTCTAGGATAAGAACCCCACAACGATATTATTTAACAATCTCTCTCTCTTTTTTTGGCTGCAACACACGGCTTGTGGGATCTTAGTTCCCTCACAAGGGATCTAACCCAGGCCCCCTGAAGTGAAAGCGCCAAGTCCTAACCACTGGACCACCAGGGAAGTCCCATATTTAGCAATCTCTGCTTGAAGCTTCCAGAGGTGAGGCGTTTACTGCCTCATTAGGGCTTCTGGTTCCCTTTGGATTTGAGAGCTATCAGCCACTTCTCTGTGTGGTGCCGTCTCCCTTTAACTTCCACCTCATCCGGCCTGGTTCTGCCTTCTCCAGGGACTGCAGTGACTCTTACTCTTCTTTCACACGACAGATTTTCAAATATTTCAGACACCAACCTTCTCCACCACACTCCCCACACTCTTCTCCAAAATAAATCATCCCAGTTTTTTCAGTGTTTCCTGGTGTGACATGGTTTCTTAAGCATTCTCCATCCTTCCCACCCTCTTTGGAAGCACCTCACTTTGTCCAGGACCATGCAAACGGGGCACCAAGATGTGGTCTGTTGTGTGCAGAGTGAATCAGCCAAGCAGCCTCTGTGTGGACATCACCTTCCTGGCCCAGAAGATGGTCATCAGCTCAAGCCTCCTTCCTTTCCCCGTGACCTGCTACTGGGCCATGTCTTCTTCATCCTATTCTTGGGCAACTGACTTTTTTTTTCCTGAATATTAACACTTGGCGGATTAATTTCATTTCCCAGTTCTCCTCATCTTCCAACCAGTCATTCATTCATTCAGCAAATATTTATCCCACATCAACCATGTGCCAGATGCTGCGCTTATTACTGAGGCTCAAAGACCAAGACAAGAGGTTCACAGGCTGCTAAGGGAGACTGACGGATAATCAGAAAGACGTCCAGACTC
>NW_006798529.1:49929-52589 GCF_000442215.2 Lipotes vexillifer | reverse complement strand
CCGATTCTTGCTATCATCCAAACTATAAGCTGCTATGGCTAGTAAATTATTTCATCTGTAGACATGATAAGCAGGTTTCTATGTCTTTATATAAAAGATAATGGAAATGTGGACAGAAGGACTGAGCATGACAGCAGGACAGAAGGGACTCCTCTGGGGGACCTCTGCCAGCCAGCTATGACTCCACCTGATGATGCAATGCCCACCTTTCTTCTTTTTTTAACAGGAACATAAACATTTAATCATATATATACTACAGAGCTTTTTAGAATACCCATATATACAAATATTTACTTCAAATGTACCCTTTTCTTTTGGGAGTGTGAATAGGTAACACATTTCTTTTTCTTATATATGGCATGTATATATTTTTATGAATAACTAAACATATTCATAATCTTAGACCTAAATTGTATATATATTTTTAAATTTTATTTTTTATACAGCAGATTCTTCTTAGTCATCCATTTTATACACATCAGTGTATACATGTCAATCCCAATTGCCCAATTCATCACACCACCATCCCCACCCCCTGACGGCTTACCCCCCTTGGTGTACATATGTTTGTTCTCTACAACTGTGTCTCAACTTCTACCCTGCAAACCGGTTCATCTGTACCATTTTTCTAGGTTCCGCATACACGCGTTAATATACGATATTTGTTTTTCTGACTTACGTCACTCTGTATGAGTCTCTAGATCCAGCCACGTCTCAACAAATGACCCAATTTTTTCCATTTTATGGCTGGGTAATATTCCATTGTATATATGTACCACATCTTCTTTATCCATTCATCTGTTGATGGACACTTAGGTTGTTTCCATGTCCTGGTTATTGTAAATAGAGCTGCAATGAACATTGTGGTACATGACTCTTTGAATTCTGGTTTTCTCTGGGTATATGCCCAGTAGTGGGATCGCTGGATCATATGGTAATTCTATTTTTACTTTTTTAAGGAACCTCCATACTGTTCTCCATAGTGGCTGTATCAATTTACATTCCCACCAACAATGCAAGAGGGTTCCCTTTTCTCCACACCCTCTCCAGCATTTGTTGTTTGTAGATTTTCTGACGATGCCCATTCTAACTGGTGTGAGGTGATACCTCATTGCAGTTTCGATTTGCATTTCTCTAATAATTAGTGATGTTGAGCAGCTTTTCATGTGCTTCTTGAATGCCAACATTTCTGCACATTCTCCAGGACACTTTGCCTTAAAATAAAGTTTCACTCTTTTTATTCCTCCTAACTATTGGCAAAGTAAATATACAAGGGAGGGAGGGAGGGAGGGGGAAAGAAGGAAGGAAGGGAGGGAGGGAGGGGGGAGGGAGGGAAGGGAGGAGGGAGGAGGAAGGAAAACTCAAAAATTAAAAAAAAAAAAAGATTTAGGTTAGCATCATTTGTTTAAATAACTAAATCCAGAATATGGTGTGACAATGACATTTGAAGATTTGCCCATTCCTGGTCACTGGCATTTTTTACTTTTTCCATGATTACTCAAAAATCGTTTCCACTACCACATGCCAGCACATTCTGGTGTCCCCTAGGGTGCAGGAGGTCAGTGCTTGGACACCTGGATTCATATGCCATGTACAACTATTCCTCCCAACTCCACACCTCTCTTGAGCTTTGAGCATCCCTTAGAGAAGTATTTTTCCTTTAATAGTTCTGCTTGTCCTTTCATCTGCCAACACCTACACAGTGCCTGGCAGACAGTGGGTACCCACTGGCCTAGCAGAGCAGAGGAAGCCCCTGAAGGGCTTCCCTGAGCAGCACAGGGCTCCAGGTTCCTCGGGGAACTGGAGAGAGAGCTGCAGGGGCTGAAAACAAGGTAGCCCACTTGGACCCTAGCCTTCCTTCCCCACTCAGCATGGCCTAAATCATTGAAAATCATCTCTAAAAATGTTTAAGAATAAAATGAAGGAAACATCCCCAAAACTGGGATGAAATACATGAGAAAAAACAGGAGAGGTCCAACAAGTAACTGCTAAGAGGTCCAAAAACATAAAACAGAGAAATTGGAGGGAAGGAAATAATCAAAGAATACTTCTCAGAACTGAGAAACCAAGTCTTCTGGTAGGAAAGGGGCACAGAGCCCAAGCCACATCATGTGAAAATCTGAAACAGCTTCCTCAGTGGTCACCGCTGGTTTCTACTCTTGTTCCTTGGCAGCCTGTTCTCCCAGAACAGCTCAGGTGGTCTTTTAAAAGGGGAAAGTGGAGCCTATCACTCCTCTGTGTGTAACTTTCCAAGCGCTTCTCATTTCAAGTAGAATAAAATCCAGACTCCTTTCCATAGCCCTATGTGATGTGGTATGGCTTCTGCTGAACTATCCAACTTCATTTTTGCCAGTCCTTTGTCCACCACTCCAGCCACAGTCTCTACCCCCTGCACCTCAGACGCACTGAGCTCAGGACCTTTACTCTTCCATTTGCCTCTATCTAGAACCATCTTCTCCAGGGGGCCCCCTCCTTATTGCCCTGCATGTCTCAGCTCTGGCATCATCTCGTCAGAGGGACCTTCCCTGGTCACCCTGACTAACATATCACCCGCTGTCCAACAGACTTTCTGCAAATTCATTTTTCTCTTTTATATTCTTTACTGTACTGTCATAATCTGAAATTATTGTAGTTATTTGTATATTTATCTTTTTTTTCCC
>NW_006798529.1:45391-49748 GCF_000442215.2 Lipotes vexillifer | reverse complement strand
TTCCCTACAAGATTATAAACTCTGGAAAACCTCATCTGTCTTATTCATGCAGAACCTTCAGAGTTTTGAACAGTGCCTGGAACAAAGTGAATGTTCAATATTTGACAAATAATTGAGTTCTCAGTACAGCAAATGACAAGAAGCCTCGCCAAGGTAAGAAATATTATAACAGCAAGTGTAAAGAGAAGATCCTAAGTTTGAGAGAGAAAAGGGAATCAGAATTCATTGGAATTCCCCTAAGCAACACTAAATGCCAGGAGACAGTAGCGCAACATTTTAAAATATTGAAGGAAAAGACTTTTCAACCTAGGCTTCTATACCTAGCCAAACTATCAGATGTGAAGAGACATTAAAGATATATTTTTTCAGACATGCAAGGATTAAAAAAATTAATAATAACCTCCAACACATGTTTTTAAAGAAGCTTCTGGAGGATGTACTAGTGCAAAGTAAGAGAGAAAATCAAGAAAGAAGCTATAGAAACCAGGAACAAGAGATTCAATACAACAAAGTGGTAGAGAAGTTCAGTATTACAATGAGGGGGAGCCCTAGGTGAAGAGCTCTGCAGGAACTTGCTAACTGGTATTCAACGGAGCAAGAAGGAAGGCTCCAGGAGGCAGGCCTCTAATTAGAAAAAGAAAGAATTTGATAGATTTTTTTGATATGATTGAAATAAACGATACCTACCTAATTGAAATAATATAAACACTGACTACCAATTTATCTAAAAACATATAATTTTATTGAGATGATAGGAAAGAGTAGAAGAAAGCAAAGATCTCTCATTTTTTTAACCATAACAAGAACACAATACTTGAGTTTTAAAATTGATAACTAGTAAGTTCATTGATGTCACAAGATTCAAGATCAACACAAAAAACTTAATTACATTTCTTTATACTAACAAGGAACCTGTGGAAACCAAAACACAACACCATTTACAACTGCTCCAGAGGAAATGAAATACTTAGGTATACACTTAACAAAATATATAAAGGATCTGCATACTGAAACTTAAATACTGATGAAAGAAATCAAAGACCTAAATAAATGGAGAGACATACTGTGTTCACAGGAAGGATGACTCAACATAGTAAAGATGTTGATCCTCCCAAAATTAATCAAAGTTTTAATGTCACTTCTATTAAAATTCCAGCAAATTTTTTTCATACACATGAGTTTATTCTAAAATTTATTATAGAAAGGCAAAGGTTCTAGAATAATTAAAACAATCTTGGGCTTCCCTGGTGGCGCAGTGGTTGAGAGTCCGCCTGCCAGTGCAGGGGACACGGGTTCGTGCCCTGGTCCAGGAGGATCCCACATGCTGTGGAGTGGCTGGGCCCGTGAACCGTGGCCGCTGGGCCTGTGCGTCCGGAGCCTGTGCTCCACGGCGGGAGAGGCCACAACAGTGAGAGGCCCGCGTACCACAAAAAAAAAAAAAATCTTAAAAATGCACAAAGTGGGAGGAATCATTCTACCAAACATTAAGGCTTACTATATCTTACAATAATCAAAACAGCACATTGTATTGACAGAAGGATGAACATAGAGATCAATGGAACAGA
Source organism: Lipotes vexillifer (assembly GCF_000442215.2). Taxonomy (NCBI): domain Eukaryota; kingdom Metazoa; phylum Chordata; class Mammalia; order Artiodactyla; family Lipotidae; genus Lipotes; species Lipotes vexillifer. The sequence goes on along the minus strand of NW_006798529.1, from coordinate 48,183 downwards.
AAAGAAAATCCACAGATACACCCACTTAAAATATGTCCAACTAATTTTTGACAAACGTGCAAAAGCAGTTCAACAGAGGAGGGGCAGTCTTTTCAAGAAATGGTTCTGGAACAACTGGCTATCTATAGGCAAAAAAACTGAATCTTGACTTAAAACTCAGACTTTACACAAAAATTAACTCAGAATCGACAGACAAATGTGAAACACAAAAATAAAACTTTGGGGAAAAGTAGAAAATCTAGGGCTAGGCTGAATTCTTAGACTTGATACCAAAAGCACAATCCATACAAGGCAAAATCCACAGTGGATGGGTGTTATAGAATGTTTGTGTTCCCCCAAATTCATTATGTTCAATTCATACCCTCAATATGATGGCATTAGGAGGTGGGACCTTGGGAAGGTAGTTAGGGTTAGATGAAGTCATGAGGATGGAGCCCTCATAAATGGGATTAGTGCCCTCATAAGAGTCCAAGAAAACTCACTTCCCCTCTCTGCTCTCCTCAGTGTGAGGACAGAAGCAGCTGGTAGTCTGCAACCCAGAAGAGGGCCTTCATCAGAACCAGACCATGCTGGCACTCTGACCTCAGACTTCTAATCTATTTCTCCAGAACTCTGAGAAATAAGCCACCCAGTCTATGGTATCTTTATTATAAGCAGCCCAAGCTAAGACAATGGAGATCTCTTAAGTTTAGCATTCATAATTCAACTCTCTGGGCAAAAGAAACTTCTCTATGGAAATGGACTAGTCCAAGCAGGAAAAACCTTAGGATAATCACATGGCAGTGCATTGCTTCAAATCCGCTCTCATTCCAGCCCAAGCTGCAGTGACAGACTCCACACAGGCTTCCACCAGCTCGTGAGTGTAACCGGATGGCCTCTCTTATATTTCCTTCTTTGGGATTTGTATGAGATGCCTGCCAGGAATAGCGGACCTACCACATGTGCAACTCATAAGTGTGGGAAACTTCACACCCAAAGGAAGAGAGATGGGCTGGAGATTGTGAGATGCATTTCAATGGGCTCTTTGGAAGGTTCTGCAGGATGTGAGTGTCAGTCACTCTCAGGCGTAGCCAACTTGATGATGCATCCCTGTAACTGTGCTCCCTCCTTCCCTGTTTCCATTCCCTTGTCCCTCACCTCTGTTCCCTGGGACCACATTAACAAGTAGATGACCTGCACATAAGCCTTCATCTCAGGTGCAGTTTTCTGAAGGTCTCAGGGTAAGGATGGGGTTCTTCTAAAAATGGCCGATTCAAGTCGCTCTCCATGGAAGCCCCAAAATGCCAGCTCTAAGCCCCTCCCCCTCACACACACAGACTCAGAACTCCCATTCACCTTTTAATGGCTTGCACTTATATATAAATAGACAGCCAAGGAAGTGCCAGACATTTGAAGAAACCATCTAAAATAAAGTACAGGAACTTCCCTGGTGGCGCAGTGGTTCAGAATCCGCCTGCAAATGCAGGGGACACGGGTTCAAGTCCTGGTCCAGGAAGATCCTACTGCTGCTGAGCAACTAAGCCCATGTGCCACAACTACTGAGCCTGTGCTCCAGAGCCCATGAGCCACAACTACTGAGCCTGAGTGCCACAACTACTGAAGCCCGCATGCCTAGAGCCCGAGCTCTGCAACGAGAAGCCACCGCAATGAGAAACCCACACAACACAAGGAAGAGTAAGTTGCGCTCACCGCAACTAGAGAAAGTCCTTGCGCAGCAACAAAGACCCAACAACAAAGACCCAATGTAGCCATAAATTAAATAGGTAAGATAAAATAAAATAAAATAAAGGACAAAGATCCAAACAAGATGGGGGAGTGGGAATGCAATTTGTAGAAACAGAGACTATGTAGGGACAAAAAAAGCTTCCAAATACTATAATGAAAATCCTCAGAGATATAAGGAGATCCTTATACGCACGAGAAGGGACATTTGGAGAACAAAAAGCTCTTGGAAATTAAAAATATGACAGCAGAAATTTTTTAAAATCCTAAGAGTTAGAAGAAAATATTGAGGAAACCTCCCAGGAAGTAGAGGGAAAAAGACAAAAGAGACAGAAAGTAGGTGGGGGGGAGAAGGAAGAAAGCTTAGAAGATCAGCCTATGATTCCCAATATCTGAACAGAAGCTCCAGAAAGAGAGAACAGAGTAGCTTCAAGTGTGCTCAACAGCAACTCTGGAACTAGAAGGTTATCAGAGTAATGCCTTCGAAACGTTGAAGAAAAATTATTTCCAGTCCATAATTCTGTACAAGTCAAACTATCAGCCAAGAGGAAAGGTAGAACAAAGACATCCTCAGACATGCAAGAATTCAAAAAACTTACCTCCCACACACCTTTTTCTCAGGGAACCAATGGAGGATGTGCTCCTCCTGATAAGAGGGGTAAACCAAGGAGAAACACACTGGGCCAGGTAACAGGTGATCCAACACGAAAGAGACGCAAAGAGGAAACCCCAGGGTCCCAGGGTCGGCGGGGAAGAAGCGACCCAGGAAGACTGCTGCGCAGGTGGGTGAGGCTTTGAAAACCTGGGCCCCAGGCCTGCACTGGGTTCTAGAGCCAGACACTCGCCTTCAGCATAGACAGGCAAAGCTGCAGTCTCTTCTACTGATGGAATCACTAAGAGATCTTCAAGGATGACAATATAAAACCGACTGAATAATGAGATGATATATGCCCACTGTGAGCAGTTACATTAAAATAGGTGTTTGACCTCATAGCTTGGCTAGAGCCTTTATCCCAATAAACTGCAATATAGAAAAAGTAAGAGTTTGCATTCTTTCTCCCCCCCCCCCA
>NW_006798529.1:34472-45255 GCF_000442215.2 Lipotes vexillifer | reverse complement strand
CCCGGCCATAAATGGATATGCAGATTGTGGCTTTGGGAGGCTATCCAAACCTGTAACAGTTTTTATTTCTGGGGAGGGAACCTAGGGCTACGGAAAAGGAAAGGTTCTTAATTTTTTTGTCATGGATTCTTCCAGTTTTTCATGAAACAAAAACAGGATTATCTTCTATCCAGATTCCTTGGTGGTCCATAATCTTAAATTTAAGACTTTACCATTTACCTTTTTTTAATGAAAGTACTTTTATATATTCTTGATGCTGGAAGTTAATTTTTAGCATATATATTTAATATATATAATAGGTTCCCATATGTGATATGGTATGCTATTTTAAAATTTCTGCCAATTACTTTTTTTCCCATCATCCTCTCTATATAGTTTTTTGGTTTTTTTTTTTTTTGCAGTTAATGTAAAATACTATATAAGTTACAGGTGTACAATATAATCACTATTTACCTTTGTTCCTACTGATTTTTATATCACATACCATACATGTATTACCTATGAATATCTCCTAAAAATTAGTTTAAAATAAAGTATGGGTAGGTGAGGTCTAACATATATTGTAGACATTCACTTAAAGCTCACAAAGGCCATCCATCAACAGCTAGAGGGTCTCCTGAAAAACCACGGTAGGGCTGTTCCTGCCTTCAGTCTTCATGGGAGAAACCACCAACCCTGACCTCTTAGAGAGTTTGTGACCCGATTTTCAAAGCCAGTTCTATCTTTATCAAAGGCCAATTCGTTACCTATACATTTTTAATAGTATATTAATTTCACCGCATATCATTTAACACTGGATAAAATGATCTTGACCTCTTCCATCAACTTCTGACAGAGGACAAAAACCACCAGAGAGGTCCTTCAGCATTTCTAGTCCTTTGTTGAGACAGATGAAGCTCTTCATCTCTGTCAAGGAGGCCACACTCTCACTGATGGCAACCCAGCCATTCAGCCAAAGGCTAGAGAAGCAAATCCAGACAAAAGATCATATGTGAATGTGAGCTACTAAACACATTTAAAATGGAAATATAATTATAACGAACGCTTGGGTTTCACTAGAGTTTGTCTGCCAGGTGGCCTTAGGTAGGGAGGATAGCACCACCAAAGCTTACAGCTCGACAGCAGTTCTGAGTAAGAGAAAAGCTAACCAGAAGAATGGCCAGACACTGGGGAGTGGAAAGTATTCCAACCTGCCGCTTACTACTTTAAAAATTAAGATTAAACTACAATTCCTAATATCTTCTGAATGGGGAAATAGAAAAAGCCACCATTTGGAGTTTAAGGGAAAAAAAAGCCTGTATATTTTTGAGGTGGATAAACTATTCATTTTAAAAGAGGACATCGGCAAATTCGACAGACTGGGTGTGAGACGTTCTTCAGAGGCACTCAGCTGAGTCAGGGTGACAGGATCTATTCGCCTAGTAGTTTCTCTCCACATCTTCATTCCCAGGGTCCTGATGATTCAGAGAAAAAATGTCAACTGAATGTGCCTGCACCAGTCTAATTTCTTTTGACAGCCTGCTTCACAAATTCTAAAAAATTTTGAAATTAAGGATCTTTGAAAATGGAAAACAGACCCACTGTCCCAATATGGAGGGAGCGGGCACTCAATGAAGAAAGTAAAGTCTTGGCAAACCAATTCGCAAAGGGTTCGGGTGGGTGTGCATGTCAGTGTTAGAAATGATCTGAATTAAAAATCACGAACAATGGGGACTATCAGTTAGGCACGAGGTCTGAGCCTATGCGCTGGCTCGTCTACAATTTTTTTTTTTAACGTCTGGCAGAATGTTTTACAGACTTAAACCCAGCAAGACTACAATTCTACCAGAAGGTGCCTCAGATGGTTTTGCTAATAATTTTGATCAGCTGAAATGGAGAAAAACATCATTGCAATTATTCACTTTTCAAACCCGTCAACTTTAAGTTGGAGTATTAAATGCCCCTCTTCCTCCCTGTACCGCCATCAACCAAATAAAACCAAACCCCAAAGAACCCTCACGGAGAGGAAAAGGTGGTTGGCAGTGACAGTTTTGGATATGTTCATGTACTAAAACTCTTGTTGATGTTAATTTCTTGCCCCTCAGGAAGTTGAGTTCAGCTTACGTGTAACTTTGGGGAGAGAAAGTTCCTTTAGAGAACTAGCGGGGAGGCTGGCATTGCTCCTGCTGCGAAGATGCAAGTGCGAAGCACCATATATTGGCTTTTGTTTTAATAGCCTTTTAACCAACTTTGTTAATGGACTGAGTGCAATTTAGATATGGAACTTGGCTAAAACGTAGCTTCAACTGGCTATTAAAATTTAAGAGCCAACTAAGATAGCTAATTACAAAAAAGCTCCAGTGATAATGCTAAGCAGAATTAGTAATAGCAAATGACAGTCTGTCTGGTCTTATTCCCATAGGGAAAGAAAAGCTCCAGTGATAATGCTAAGCAGAATTAGTAATAGCAAATGACAGTCTGTCTGGTCTTATTCCCATAGGTAAAGAAACTCTTAACTGAAGTCAACCAGACACTGTGCAGCCAACCTAATTGCATTACTGGTATTATGGGATACAAATCCGGCAGCTCGCTGGGACAAAACAGGGAGGGAAGTCTGTCAGACTCGAGGCAGAAAGCAACTGACCCTCTTTTCCATACCAGTTACAGCAGGTTCCGGGAAATTTTATTTTTATTCAGTTGATGGGGAAGTGTTCTTTCCTGAGGAAACTCCCTGTAAAACCCTAGGGAGGAGAGAGGACGACAGGAAACACACTCCAAAAGGCAGTTCAAAAGGAAAAGATCCTTCACCGACACAGGATGAGATTCTCCCGTTAGATATTTAGGTCTGAAAAAGACAACAATAAATATCTGACTGCTAAAAAGTTGAGCTTGTGGGGGGAAAATGTTTCACTTCTTTGCTTCATTACAGATCCCCTCATTGTGGCATCAGTGGAAGTGCAGACTAGCTCTCCTGTGAAGATTTATCATGTGTGGTGGCCACTTTGAATCGGAGGTGCCGGAGTCTTGAACATTTCCCTAGTCAAGTGTCTCCCCGCTGAGCCTGTAAATGTCAGTCCAGTTTTTTCCCCGGCTGTGCGCACAGATTAGAAACAGCAGGAGAGCTGGGGACTATGACTACACCAGTCAGGACACTTGTCTTCGTGGCGCTGCTCAAGTGATTCTTGGAATGCAGGACCCTGCTGTTTTCTAATATTTACACACAACTGGAGTCATCAAGAGCGGTAAATGCAGTCTAAAGGCAGCTTGCTTCTTTTGTTAGGGACTTTACATTCAAATAGGGATATCAACAAGAATACCAAAAAAAAAAAAAAAACCCAAACACCTGCGGTTTTTAAAAGTTTCATATTCCTCCCCCCACCCCCAATTCTGCTGCTAAAAGACCAACCAGGTATTATCATGACTGTTCACTTAGCTCTTCTGTGTACATCACACAGTTCATTGGGAACAGCAGGCGTTCCGGATTCCTGACCTCAAATTGTGATTCTGCAGGCTGTGGCTCCTCTGACCTCGACAGGAACAGACAGGGCCTTAGGGACCATTTTGATATAATTTCAGCCACCTTTGCTTTCTGAACACTTTGCATGACAAATCAAAGACTTATTTTGGGCCTGTAGCACCTGGAATACAGATGACTTCTTTTTCAAAAGCATAGTTAGGAAGTTTAACAAAAGGTGTGTCGGGAAGCCCACTGTGACTGCATGTATATCTTAAGAAATGTCTAAATGATCCTTCTTTTTTTTTTTTTTTTTTTTTTTTTTTTTTTTTTTTTTTTTTTTTTTTTTTTTTTTGCGGTACGCGGGCCTCTCACTGCTGTGGCCTGGCCGCTCCCGTTACGGCGCACAGGATCTGGACGCACAGGCTCAGCGTCCATGGCTCACGGGCCCAGCCGCTCTGCGGCACGCAGGATCTTCCTGGACCGGGGCATGAACCTGTAACCCCTGCATCGGCAGGCGGACTCTCAACCACTGCGCCACCAGGGAAGCCCTAAATGATCCTTCTTTAAATTATAAATTATAGGGCAAGTTACATATTTGTCTTAAACATCTGCCAAGGATTTTTACAGGAGAAATTTGCTATTCACCTTATTAAACTTATACAGTGATGTTTGTCAATTATTTCTCAATAAAACTGGAAAAAAAAAAAGAACTTCAGGGGGCTGGTAGGAGGCGATGGGGTGTTACACAGGGACCACATCACACACCTTTGCAACCAGTGTTAAGCAGGTTAGGATGTGCACAACACTCCTCCGGCTGGACTGACTCGTGCGTCAGCCCCAAAATGTTCTACAAGAGTTAATGAAATAAAGGAAGACAAAATAACAAAAGCTCTTTTTTGGGGGGTTGCAGGGGGAGAACTAAAATGTTTAGAACATGAAAGTCTTCTTAAGGATCTTAAAGGCACATTCCTCTATCTAGCAAAGTTCAAGACGGAAACCATGACTCTCTTGGCCAGGCAATATAACAGAATCAACATGCACTTCCAATTGTAACCTTCCCTGGATACATACTGCCCTAGAACTCTCCAGCGTTCAGGCTTTTAGCAGACCCTTCAGTCGCTTTATTCTTTTAAGTTCATATCCGACCCTTATAAGGAAAGTTTGAGGTATCTCTCACATCTGAGAATTATACCGAGAAGGCGCACCATGAACTTCTGTACTGTGCTTTTTATGTCAAGGTCAGAAAAAATATTAAATACAGCAATTTTTTAGTTATTAAACAACCTGTAGTCCAGGTGTTATAAGGTCTTCATTTACATAACTGTGGTCACTTTTCACTTGCTTCTAAAAGATACCAGAAGCAGAAAGACAACCTACAGAAAAATGGAAACAGATTTCAGACTACTGTCCCACTTCCTCCCCAGCCCCCCGACCCAAGGCAGGATCTGTGCCTTTAATATTCCTTCCTGCCTCCGTACTCCAGGCACAAAGATTATCTTATAGACCAACTCCACTGATAACTCAGACCCCTAAAAAATGGTTGACTTAACCAAGCCAAAAAGAGGAAAGAGTTTTTTGAAGATCCTCTGCAGTGGTTCATAAATAAAACTGTACTTGCTTAATGGAGAAATTTTACAGGTAACTTCATGACGAGCCAAAATTACAAAAATTCAGGAACACTACTCATAAGTTGCAAAATACTACTGCTATAATAAAACTCACCAATATATGAATAACACATCCTTAGTACAATGAAAATAGTAAGCATTTTATTTGTAAAGTAACACTCAAGTGATAAAGAGAGCTGCCTAAACCATCTGGTCAGCAGCATACTGCACAGAATCACTTCTTCAGTGCGTCTTGTATTCTTTATACCAGTAGAGCTTAATGAATCAGGGGTATATATAGAATAAACTGTGGAACTTCAAAAGACACATACGCAAAAGTTCACCAATGTAACTATTACAACTAGGAAAAATTATGTAAGCATGAAACAGGACTGAAAAATAACAAAGCCAAAGGACAAGCGTTTGATTTTTGTGGTGGTGGTGAGATCATAAATGAATTTTCCCTTTCATTTTGATTTCTGTTAATGTGGTTTGGGCAGTAAATAAGAATTAATAAGTAAAATGGCACTAATTAAATCAGTGTGGTGCTGGCATAAGAACAGACAGATCAATGAAATTGAACTGACAGTCAGAAACAGGCCCTGGTATAAGAACTTAATCTGTAATAAAACAGGCAACACAAACCAGGATGGAAAGTGGGTGAGGAAGAGAATTTATTTAACAAATGGTAATGGAGCTACTGGTTAGCTATTTGGAAAACAATCCACTATGATCCTTACTTCATGGCATACATACACCACGTTAAATTTCATATGGATTAAAAATTCAGAAGCATTAAAACACAAATCCTAGAAAAAGCCCTGGTAAATATTTCTGATATCAGGATGGGAAATATTTTAAAACAGTAGCAGAAATTACAGTGAAAAAGATCAACAGATTAAAGCGATAAAAATTAAATCGTCAACAAAAAATAAACTGGAAAAAGTCAGCAACAAACATGACAGAGGTTAAGATCATTACTATACAAACAGTACAAACACACACATCAAAAAGCAAATAGAATGATTTGTTTAAAAATAAAAAATTGCTCAGGTTCACTAGCAATTAAAAAAAATTTACCCTATCAAATTATAAAAATTAGTAGCACTCAAGGTTGACAAAAATATAAGTTGAGCACTGATTTCTGGGTAAAGTGTTAACTGACGGAGTTTTGCAAAGCAAGTTGATAATGTGCACCAATAACCTTCCATTTTCATAGTCTTTCACCCAATGGTTCCCTTTTGAAAAATCTAAGGAAATATTTGTACATGTAGACAAAGACTTATGCCCAATTTTATTCAAGAATATTGTTTATAATATCCCAATACTGAAAACAACTTAAACCTCCAACATTAGGGAAATGGTCATGAAAGTATCACGAATCCATAAGAAAAAATATTATAGAAACATAAAAACTATATTTATGAAGTATTTGTAATAACATGGCAAGTATTTAATGTTCACTTTAAAGAGCAGAATATAAAGCTTTTATAAAGTATGATATTTAAAGATAAAAATGCATAGAGAAGGCTGGAAGAAAGTGGTTGTCTGTGGGTGGTAGTAATATGGCTAGTCCGTCTTTTGACACTTTTCTGTATATTCTAAATTTTCTACAATGATCAAGTACTATTAATACACTTTGATGACCAGATGAATATAGTTTTAAAGGATAAACAAGCACACACACACACACACACACGCACACAAATACATATTATGTATTTATATTTCCACCACTAATTCATTGCTATGCAACTTAGCTCTTGATATGCACATTTAAGTTAGTAATTCAAAGAAATAATTGGGGTTTGGTTGCCCTGGCCTATTAGTGTTTGATTTGTCTTAAAAGATCACTATTGAATAACACCCAGAAGATATTTTACATCAGGGCTTAGATGGTTATCAAAGATTTACCAGCTGCTGTCTAGAAAATATAGCACACATGTAGCTCCCATTGTCTGAAGGACAGGAGCCTGCACAGGTGTGGGTCCTCAACAGACTAGAAACCCTAAGCTCACTAAGGACCTAAGAAAATGGCAGAGAAGGCAGGACACATGGGGCCAGGAACACGTCCATAAGGACGTTGGATTGTGAAGGGAGGATAAAGAAAGGCAAACCCACTGGATGCAGGGATTGGAAAGAAAACAAAAACAACACAAAATAAATAAGTATGGAACTGAAAAAGGCAAGGGAAAAAGCATAACTCTGACTGACAAGGAGGTTATTAAACCGCTTCTTTCAAATAAGGGGGGGGTAAGAAAAACCAGAGTAAGGTAGGGAACAGAACAGCAGAACAAGGGGATGCAGCCGATGAATCAAACTGGCTACTATGGCTATTAGTTTTTCATTTCTGCAGCCCTGCCAATAGAGCAACATTTGAGAAAATGCCAGCACTTATTAAAAACAATATGTGAGGAAATGTTTGTTTTCTTAATATTTAACCAACAGGTTTTGCTATGTTTTTGTGTTTTGAAAAATAAAAAAGGCTAAGGCACATACACAAAAACACACCACACACATTTTATCCTATTTTAAGCGTCAATGTGTTTGAAACAGAACTTGAGAGTTGATTTAGATGTTACAAATAAACTTGGGACCGTAACACTGATGAGGACTAAAATCCAACATTCTACAGAAAACAGGAGGAGGCTCTGCCCAAAATCTAGTTCTCTATTCTGTAAAGTCACAGAGCCCTAGAACTTCAGGAGGCATTTAAAAGATTAACCTTCAAAGGAAAGTCGGCAGATCTGCTTTGCGTTTTTCAGTATCCGACCACTACAGTGATAAATGCTTCGTGTGACAACTAAATACCACATCAGAGAGCCAAAAGGTAAAGCCTCTGTTTTGGTTCAGAGTCGCTCAAAACTGGTACAACCCTGACAGCTTCTGACATGTCTACATCCACCTGTACAATTATTTACTTAATATTTTCTTCAAATCAACTTGCTTTTCTAAAAACTGAAATACCTACTTTAGGCTTGTCCTAAGCAATAGAGAAATCACCAGTTTAATGTGCTATTTATATTCTAAATACATATTAAATAAATGCTTACATATTTAAATAAAAGTGTACCTATACACCATCTAAAAACATTGTACAGGCTACAAGTGGTAAGGTGTACCACCCCTAGAAAATCCAATCCAATCCCAATTTCTCTAACAAAGTAAATCTTGAAATTGTTCATGTTGAAATTCCAAGCTTTTGTTCCCAAGGCAACTATATAGTCTATATTTTAAAATTCCTAATCACTAAAACTCTAAAGTGCTTGGTTTACTGTACAAATATTATACCAAAAAAAAAAAAAAAAACTTGGAAGAAAAATAATCTCCTGTGAATGAACAATAAGCCAAATATATATATATATATATATATATATGACAGTATTTCCTTAAAGGAAACCAGTCTAAAAAAATCTTTGATCTGGCCACCACTTGATAATTGCCTGTTTTCTTATCACACAGCTTGCATACTTACATAATTCTCATGTAATCTTTCAAATACATGTATTTCATCTCTCACAGATATACTTACTACTCCATTTTTTCTTTCATAATCTTTTCTCTTCTTTGTACCTCTCATTTCCTAGAGCAGGTGCTTAATAAATGCTTGTGGAACTGAGCAAAATCAATACAAAACAAATCTTATGCCCACAACAAATTTGTATCAAGCAAAAAGAGACCTTTATTTTAAGTTGTGTATTTCCTTAAAAGTAATGATTTTGCCAAACATTTTATACACTCTAGGAAATATACAACGATTAGAAAAGTGCATGTCATAGTAATATTTCTTATATGTACCCCAGAACCTCAAACACACAGCATGGGACAGCTTAAAGGGTATAACCTTAATATTGTGAAATTTTATAAATTAGGCTTTAGTAAATTCTACAAAGTATTTAATAAAAAAAAGTCTGCTTTTCAAAGACATAGGTACTTCATTGTTTCCCCCACTCCACAAGACTCACATGAAAATAAAACACAATACAGAAAAAGAGGATAAAGTCAAATGAAAGGAGGAAAGAGTCAAATGAAAGGAAGAAAAGAAAAACTGGTTCACAGTATTTGATTTACTTCTGGACTCTCTTCCTGGTTTTCGAACCTTGAAGAGAAAACAAAGAGATTTAAATCACTAGTCATTAACTTACAAAAGCAAAAGAACAGAAATGTAAGTATTTCCATATATGGTTATTAATATTTAAAAATCTAACTGACTATGATTTGTGGAGACGAAACTGATACACAAAGTTATAACTGTTAATACCCTAAAAATCTTAGGAAATTGTGTTAATTTTTTAGTGTGTCAAAAAATATGCTAACAAAGCTGACCTTCTAGTTTGAAGTTATACAGAATGCATCCACTGGTAAAAACATACCCCATTTACACTGGCCCTGAACTATTTCTCCCCCAAATTTTTATTGTACAATTAAAAACATTAACTCCTAATGTAAACTACAGCAACAAGATAGGTATTCCATAAGCAACAAGGACCTACTGTATAGCACAGGGAAGTCTGCTCAATATTATGGGAAAAATATTTGAAAAAGAATAGATATCTGTATATGTATATATACAAATCACTTTTCTGTACACCTGAAACTAACACAACGTTGTTAATCAATTACACTCCAATATAAAATAAAAAGTTAAAACAAAAAAAGATAGGTATTCCTTGGGGGGAAGCACTGAGGATATGCATATTATGAAAAGCAAGGCATTTTTTCTAAATGTGTTGCTTTTTAAAGCCTGATCCCTCTACTCTTTAGGCAGAAGAGCACTGGGCTAATCCAAAATGCAAATTCTTGTCCACTAAGAATTAAACAGATCCCAACTGAGTCGCCTTCTAGAAAAGTATCACATCTGATACTGGCCTAAGTGCCTTACGACAGTTCCTCTCCAACTCTTCCTGCGCTGGAAGAATGCAGTGCTTCTCTACCGGGGACATGTGGATCGGCCTCCCCAAGGAGACTTTGTCTCCCACCCCACCCCAAGCCACCTCCACCGCGAGCACAGCAGAGTCAGAAGGACAAGCTTAGGCTCGATCACAACTGCCTGTGCTGGCAAGAGGAGTTTGCCTTCCATGGCCTTGGGCTTCCCTCTGCCAGGAGAGAGCGATGGTACCAGGGTGAGGGCAGCGTGGGGCCCACGATCAATCAATAAACACACTGAACAGCAAAGAGATCAGTACTTCTCTTCTGAAACATACAAAACATTCTTTGAATCTAGGACAAAATATCTACCACACATGTCTAATCATAAACAGTTTCTAAAGGCTTTCTGACTACAGGTTTATTTAGGTACTTAATTGGAAGATCAGTTTGTTATTTTTCCAAGTTCTAGTTTTTATTCAATTGCCATACATTTCACTTCATGCAAACTTCAAAGTTATATGAGTATCTTTTTTTCTCTGCCACTCATAGTGCATGGCCTACACTATGGTGGGTTTAAACTTTTGAGTTTTTTCTTCAATTTTTGTGATATAGCCTTCTTTTAAAAATATCCCATGGTAGATTTTTAGGTTTTTACTTCAACAATTTTGAAATTAATTTTCCATAGAAAACTGAGAATGCTGTGATTGTCTGAAATTGGAATAACAGGATATTGCAAGATCAAGGTCCATAATCAATACTATAGTACATCTCCCTTTCAATAAAATTCGAATCTATAGTCACATTAAAAAGGACACTAGGGCTTCCCTGGTGGCGCAGTGGTTGAGAGTCCGCCTGCCGATGCAGGGGACAC